>NW_028185705.1:6127874-6248964 GCF_003343005.1 Rhea americana | reverse complement strand
CCGCACCGCACCGCACCGCACCGCACCGCACCGCACCGCACCGCACCGCACCGCACCACCTGTCTCAGATGGTTCAAAAGCCCCCGAGGCGCCCGGCTCGGGCCAGGGTGCTGCCGGCCTCCCCAGGGCGGCCGGCCGTGCGCCTCGGCCCCCCGCTTCGGGGAGGGGGGGAAAGAGCTGTGGGAGTTCAGGGACCGAAAGCAGATCCCTTGGCCTGGCCTTCCCCGTGYGACGGGGCTCGCGTCCTCCAGCACGGAGGCCCCGCCGCTGCGGGGACGCAGCTGCGTTGGGTTTGGGGTCGGGGCGCCGAGCACGCCGCCCCTCTCCCGGGAGCGGCGTCTCTCTTAACGCGGCAGGCGCGGGGGGGATTCTGTCAAGGTGCGTTGGCCGCTCCGACGTGGAGGCGTCCGGAGAAACRGCCGCGGCGCGAGGGCAAGTCGGCCGACGCGAAAGCCGCAGCGGGAAGCGCCTCTTTCCCGGGCACGTGGAAACAGGCCTCGGAGTTTTGGCAGCGCCCTCGAGGCTAGTGAGGAGCGCGAAGTCGTGTCCGCTCTCCGCTCCGGCGCACGGAAACGTGCCGCAGCTCACGGCGCGGCCTTCCCGGCCCAGGGCGCGCAGCAGAGCCCTCCGGGGCAGGGCCGGGCAGRTCGAGCGCTTCTGCCCTCTCCAGTGCTGTGTAACTTTTTTTGCTGCTGAAATAGTTTGCTTCCTACTTAATTAATTCCCCTTTTTATTATTATTATTGCTGCTTAATTAATTCTCCAAATGAATTATAGATAAGGAATGCAAGATAGCAGATGTTATCAGCAACTGACAGGGGAACTGAAAGGGAACCGAGATTGCCGGCCAGCCTCTCAGAGTGGCAAAGAGWTGGGACTTTTTAACAGCAGGCTTCAGTGCTCCTGCCCGTAGTCCCAATCAGCCAAAAACTGGGCAAAGATCTTGTAAGCCCCTTTTTTTCTGTGTGAGAGGAAGGTGYGAGAAGCGACTCATCTTATTTTTGGAAACTATAATTCTGAATGAGGACTTCTGCTACCTGTTTTCCATCTTTTCTTACAGATTTCTTCTTTGTTTCTTCCAGATTCATCAGTAGTGCAGTTGGATTTCATCTGACATAGCGCACAGAGATCTTATTTGCTGGAACTACCTTGGTAATTAAAGTAAGAGGTGGATATGAGGTTATAGATAGGCATTATACAAAGGCATCTCAGACTAAAAGTGATGTTTTTCATTCTAATTATATCAGAGACATCACTAATGGGCAACCCTTGATGTGTATCCAGTTCACATAAATGAGCTGGGCGGAGAGGAACCTCATGAGGTTCAACTAGGGCAAGTGCAGTGTCCTGCACCTAGGGAAAATAACCCTAGTCACCAGTACAAGCTGGGGGCTGACCTTCTGCAGAGCAGCTCTGCAGAGAAGGACCTGGGAGTGCTGGTGGATGACAGGTTGACCATAGGCCAGCAATGTGCCCTTGTGGCCAAGAAGGCCAATGGTGTCCTGGGCTGCATTAGGAAGAGTGTTGCCAGCAGGTCGAGGGAGGTGATCCTGCCCCTCTACTCAGCCCTGGGGAGGCCTCATCTCGAGTACTGTGTCCAGTTCTGGGCTCCCCAGGACAAGAGAGACATGGAGCTACTGGAGAGAGTCCAGCGTAGGGCTACAAAGATGATCGGAGGGTTGGAGCACCTGCCCTACGGGGAACGGCTGCGAGAGCTGGACCTGTTCAGCCTGGGGAAGAGAAGACTGAGGGGGGATCTGATCAATGTGTACAAGTACCTGAAGGAAGGGTGTCGAGGGGACAGGGACAAACTCTTTTCAGTTGTCCCATGTGACAGGACAAGAGGCAATGGGCAGAAGTTGAAGCACAGGAAGTTCCACCTGAACGTGAGGGGGAATTTCTTCACTGAGAGTGACGGAGCGCTGGACTAGGTTGCCCAGAGAGGTTGTGGAGTCTCCTTCTCTGGAGATATTCAAGGCCCGCCTGGATGCAACCCTGTCTACCATGCTCTAGGTGACCCTGCTGAGCAGGGAGGTTGGACTAGCTGATCTCCAGAGGTCCCTTCCAACCTTACTGATTTTATGATTCYATAAGTTTATGATCACTTAGGATTACATTTATATACCTTGCTTCATTGCTATTAGGATTGCCTAATGAACATGTGTGCAGTTGTGTGATACGCAACAAACAGTGCATATGTACCACAAAGTTATATAGCCAGTCACCTACTATAAACAGCAATGAAAGTTATCCTCTGACCCCTAGAACAACAGGGCTTTGGCCACACGGGTGGTGCACGGTACGCCTGCCCCACTGAACCACTGTATTGTTCCTCTTGGCTGCTTTGTCTTCTGAGAGTAGCAYGTACAGCATGTGCATTGGTGAAAAGATGTGCATGCAAAAATCATACCAGAGAGAATGGGAAAAAGGGAAAGAAGAGAAATGGAAATCCAGAGGGAGAAAGAGATTTGGCTTTGGAAGATGACATGGATGAAAACTAGAAACTGGGTTTACTGATGTCCTTGCGGAGAAGGACCTTGSTCCAGCATGGACAGTTAATGATTTCAGTGTCCCCCCCAAAAGCTTAACCATCTGCTGAAGAAGTGTTATCTATCACTGGAGTAGCGTTTTTCTTTTCTTTCCTATTTACTCTTGCCACTCCGTCTGCACAGCGAATATTTGGCCATTGGGACATCCTTRAAGGGATCAGATTGCAGAGATAAAATGGGAAATTCTTGACTTCTAGAAAGGCACTCCATCTCTGCAGACGGAGTCACACCTTGTAGGTAGCCAAGCCCTGTGTGCTAAACCCTGGCAATGTTCACCAGCTTCTGTGCCCTGCATAACCAACCATGTCTCYGGGATCTCTGCTCACAAAGTATTTCACAGGGACAGCCAGGGTCTTTGGGGTCTTGCTGCTGTGCAAAGGCTTTCTGTTGGGTCCCTTATGGCAAACAGACCTTCCAGTGCAGACACTGCATATATTGTCTGGGCTAGGCCCTAAATCTTTCCAGGAAGAGTCAATAGGCATTATTTATAGACTGGAGCTTTTTCTACATAAAACTTTGAAGATCAGGCTTTTGCTACACTGAGAAATAAAAAGTTCACAGTAGTGTGGCTTTGGATCCTATTTCAGCCTACTTCAGAAGCAGAGAAGATAGAAGAATAGTTTAAGTTTAGTCATTTAATGCATTTGAAAGTTATTTGTGAACTAAGAGGAAGCAGTTCCTGTCCCTGTGGAGGGAACCTCAGTTAGGAAGAGAAGATGTATTGCAGAAAATTCTATAGTCTTAGAAAAAGATATATAGCCAATTAGAAAAAAATTATCTTTAGTTCTTCAGTGTGAGAAACCAAAGTGTAAGGCACTTCTAAGGAGAGGGTTTTCTTTCCCAGTGGGTAAAGCCTCATAAAAAAATAAAAAGGTTCCTTTAAAGTGGTTTCAAATTCAACATCTATGATTATTAATTATTCTTGAAACTTCTGACCTCAAAGCTAGCTGATTTCTTCTCACCTCTTCAGTGCCAGATTGTACACTTTGCGCTGCGCACCCCCACTGTCATGGTGCTGCTCACATGTGTGTCCAGCTGGGATGCACTGTGCAGAGAGGTGGAGAGGCCAGCAGCCCTCAGGACTCTCTGAGCACCTTGGGGAGGAAAAAGCACACCAGGAGCAGGACCCCATTGTATTGGCCAATGTRCAGGGTCTCCCACAGAGAGAGACATCAAAAAGCCTTAGAATTTTTTTTTTTTTTTTTAAGGATAGCCAAAAGAAGCTGTCCTCATGATCAAGCCAAATTGYCTTGCGTTTGCACTGATGTGCTGTGTACTGAGATTTGCTCGTCAGTGGCAGCTGGTAGGAAATGAGATTGATCTCATGATCATGAGCTCTCCCTTGTATCCGAGTCAGTATCTCAGCTAGAAAGGAGCTTGTGTGTACAGTATGGAGGATGTTTCTTCCTAGAACCTCATTAAATCTAATTAAATAGCTTACAAAAGTATTTATGAAAATAAAATTTAAAATGGCAAAGGCATGCCAACACAGAAGATATTTCTAATTCTGTTGGTGTCTTTCTGTGGATTTGGACTYGGTTCAGAAAGTGCACACTTGGAAGATAATTGCTGACAGCATGCAGAATCCATCAAGCTATAATTAACACTCTACTATTATTCTAATTGACTCACTCAAGCATCTGTGTTTTTTAATTGTAGAGCAATTTGCCAATAGAGAATTTAATTGCAATACATTTTATACATTTTGGGACAAAGTACCATTACTTCCACTTCAGCAAAAATGTTCTTCAATTTTTAATAGCTGTCTTTATTCTTTTCTAGGATATWTTGCCCGATAAAGGGATTTGATTGCAAGCCCTTGTGAAATTAGTAATGATATAATATACAGGAATGCCTGGAGGCTTCAGTTTGGATCATGACTCTATTAAGCTAGGAATTGTGCATACATGTAGTAAGACACAGCCCTGAGGAGCTTGAAATCTAAGCAGAGAAGACAAACTGAGGTGAGAACAGAAGTATTATCCCTCTTTTAGAGGTGGAGAAATGGAGCCACAAATGACTCACCTTAGGCGACCCCACGTATCTGGGGTGCAGCCAAGAACTTACACAGGCCCTGAGCACGGAGCATCCTTCGTTTTTAATGTCAACTTATTTTCTGTCTACTGGTTCCTGCAGAGGTTCAGTACATCTCTCTAATTTGATTCACAAGCTATACCTTCTAAATAACTTACAGCAATCTARTACCTGCAGTCATATTTTATGAATGTGTCTATGAAAGCAGTAACTTACATTAGGGAGTAAATGTGTTTGGGAAGCGGCTCCCTCAGCTTCCTCCTTTGTAGAGGTCATAACTGGGTAATTATCACCCAGGGAATAGCTCTATCAGCAGCAGGGACAAGGTCTGAACAAGAAAGCTGCATCTCATGGTTTTTGGAGCAAGACCCAGCATAGAACAGGAGTTCCCTGCCCTGGTAACTTCAAACCACCCCAGTGGATGTGACATGCTGGGCAACTGGCTGAGGATGGCAGGGTGTGGAGTGTATTTGGCAGCAGTGCTGCCAGGCTTTGTGAAGGATGTGTGTTTGACTTCTGCTGGGACTAGACTGAAGGTCTGAGGCCATGAAAATAGAAAAGGGTGGACTTTAGCTCCCGCCGACCATCCTTTCATTTGATGACTTTCCTTAACTCCAACTTGACACTTTTATCTTCAGTGCAACGAATCTCTCTGTAACAGAGTTTATCTTCTAAAAATGCTTGGTATGGTTTTCTACCTAGCCATGATGATGTCGAGATTTGGCATTTATGAAATATCTGGGGCCCACAGGTGCAATCCTTTGTACTTATATGTCACCCTGTTGCATTGATCTGACAATCAGATTCATCATGACAAGTGCACAAGATCATAGCGGGTGTATTGTGGGGAGTGTTTACAACATCCATCGATTATTCAGCACAGCAACAGTCATACTTAGCCATCAGTGCTCTTTGATATTGGCTGCTCATGGCAAACTGTATGATTTAACTCCTGGCATCCAGGTTGCAAGAGATGGTTTCTCTGATGTGACCAGATCAACCAAGGCATTAGCATTCCAGAGGATTGTTGGTTGATCTAGTTACACCAGATCTGCAAGAACAATTTTATGGCTGTTTGCCACTTGGAGCTGGTCTCTCTCTTGGATCTCAACCCTGCTCCTCAGATCTCAGTTCTGCTGGAACAATGTGTGAGATGTATGACGTGATCCAAAAGTGCCTAGCTGCAATGACTGACGATAACATCACTTCTCATTGCCGTAATGGGTGAAGCCAATTCAGATTAGCAAGAGGCAGCGTATGACAGTGAGAATTAAAGAAAGAGATGATCAAGTCAAGCTTCAATATAGGGTCAGTGGCAGTGCTGACATGGAAGTTTAGCTTTTGTACAAACTCCAAAGAGCTTTCCTTGCAATGACACATGTCTTTTCTTCTCTTAAAATTTGAGACTAGTGCTTGAACTCTGGTCCTCCAGGAAAGTAAAGTCTTTGATCAGGACCAGATCATGCTTTGTTAATGTGAAAGTTCACTTGAGTAGCTGCTGTCATTTCATTTTTTCACAGGCAATGACTTAAATTGCTTTCCTAGCCTGGGACTGGCACAGGCAGTTAGCAAAAGATGGTGCAAATAGCTAGATCCAATTAACTAAATCCACATTCTGTCACAATGTTACTGACTCTGATCTCTTTTTTTCCTTTTTGAAGGACTTGTTTTAAAACTTTTGTGTAAATTTGTATGTATTTTATTTCATCTTATTAAAAATAGACTATCAGGAAAGCATATCAGCAATTTACTGCTGACAGAAGGGGAAGAAGTAGTGGACTGCTAGCACTAGAGTATTACCTGCCATTTGAATGGGCTAAATGCATGATAAGACAGAGGATTTGGATGTAAATCTGTGGTAGTTGAACCTGGAGCTTGAACTCGSTTGCTTAAAAGCATGTCTTTGTCGACAAGGCCATGGAATAACTACAAGAGCAGGGAGAAAGCTGGTAGATCTGAAGTCTAAATATGAGCTGTCTGCTTGGACTCTGCATTGCAGCATGACTTTACTCTCCCCTAATCATGCTCAAGATCCAAAATCTAGAACTTTCCACGAGCCSAGCAAGTAGAGAGAGATTTGACCCTGTGCACAAATTGGCTAGTGGTGGTTTGCTCTTTGGATCTGGGTTTGGACTCGGATCTGTGTCGAGACTCTGACAACAAAAGCAAAGCTGGAGACAGCTATTCCTGACAGTGATGAGTACCAATGGTGTTTATGCTGTGAAAATCTCTATTACCTGGTGCAATAACCGTAATTATATGGTGTAACTTCTCTTCGTTGCTTTCACCTCTAGGCTGAGATGGAAGCATGATGTTCTTGCAGTCACAGAGGAATGTGTTAGATGAAATCATGAAAGTAGAGCAAAGAAGCTGGAATCCAGCTACAGCTAAAAAATATGAACCACCTGCCTCTACTCAGAGAATAACGTAAAAAGGGATTTACGAATATCTGAGAAGATGGAGTTTAA
This sequence comes from Rhea americana, assembly GCF_003343005.1. NCBI lineage: Eukaryota > Metazoa > Chordata > Aves > Rheiformes > Rheidae > Rhea > Rhea americana. Next base: position 6,241,914 of record NW_028185705.1, on the reverse strand, counting down.
CTTCAACTTCTCTTTCAGATAAGGATTCTTTAAAATGAGARTATTTCTTCACCCTGGACAAGGACAAGCCTGCTCCAGAAAGTGCAAGAGACTTCAGATGTATCTGCAAAATAGCAGTCCCTTACTGCAAACCCTTGTCTTAAAATAAATGGGGTAATGGGCCACAAGCTTGCTTAATAAAAGTAASAATCTCCAGACTGTTTCCAGAATAAAGCTTATATTCCCTTGCTGATGGCCATCAACTTCCAGTGACTTCCACAGGAAATGAAGCTGCTTCATATCCCCTCAGAACAACCAGCACCCGTCTGTGGGCTGAGAAGGTTACTATTTAATAAAGAAAAAGCCAAGTGGAGTAAGTGCAGCGTGCCCTCTTGAAAACGATCCACTTGAGTGTATTTATTTAGTAGCTCACTGTCATGACTTTATACCACAGATGAAGGGCTCCATCAGCAAGGGTGGTCTATGCCTGGCAATATTTTCAAGGCAAGTTTAGCTGAAAGTTGCACAAATGAGGACTGTCCTCAAAGATCCGGATCCCATATAACAATTAAAAAAATATGATTGCAGAGTGACCACAGCAGCCAGACTTTAGAAGGATCTGGCAAACAAGTACAGCCTCACAGGTCAGAGCTAGTTTTTTCCAACTGTTGTGCTTGATCTTTATCCATACTGGAAGTGTAGCAAGACACCTTGTGACAGCTCTTATTGGTACTCAGTTACTGCCTCTGTGATTAGCACGGGCTGTTATTACCAAACTGCCTCTTGTTGCTTCATCTGGCTGGAATATATTAGTATTTGTTCACTACTTCGTCACACTTTGATCCCTCATTTAGAAAAAAAGAAATCTGTTTCCTTGCTCTTGAATGCCTCATTCTTGGCCAGAGACAGAACTGCAGGCTGATATTTCTGCTTGGCTGTTGAATCCAGCTATTAACCGCACTTCTTGTCCTGCTGGTACCACCCAGGAGTGCATCAATAGTGCAACACAAATGGCCCAGCGTCATCATATGAAGAACAAAATACGCAGCAGGGCCCTGCTGTGGCTTAGAGGCTCTGAGGAGAATCTCTCAAAATATCTTAGACATCTGCCATGTGTAAAAGCTCATGRTTGTTCTTCAGATTCTTCTGTGGATACATCAGCTTTTCCTCAACTTCTTTCCCCTTCTCCCGTCGCTAATGCATGTATTACCAGCAATATGCGACACACGRATTGTTTTCCTCTGCAGTCAGTCTGTGCCATTTATTCACTACCTGAGGTCATTATCCTCTATTTCACGACATCCTAAATCACTTCCATAGTGCACAGTTGGGAGGATTATCATGTGAGAAAAAGGAGGGACAGATAAAGACTTAATAGACACAGATCCTGTTTTATGCCAGTGCCATAACTAATTAGAAATGGGGGCGGCTGGGGGGAAACAAGTAGACGGGAACTGTCTCTGAGTTCTATCGGAGTTTGCCATGGCATATAAATGAATCTGTAGCCCCACCGTGCTGTAATTACAATAGTTGGACGACTTCATCTTCATATGCAGTAGTGGGGTTCAGGGTTTGTATAAGTACAGCGTATGTTCCAGCACCAGCCAGCTTCTCGTGTGCGTTCTCCATCTCCCGTGGTACGCAAGTAACCGTAGAAGTTGCTGGGGGTGCTCTCATGTATATGTTGTATTTCAGGTGGATTGTATTCCCTCTGCCTATGAGATGAGGTTTCCTTTGACTTGGCAATAAGGCACATTGTAATGTAAAAGCCCACACTGAAGCAAAGAGGTTGAATCAGTTACCACCTTGTGATCTGGAGGCAGCACTGTCTGAAAAGGCATAAGATGTCTCATCCTCTCCAATAAACACTGTAAAAGAATTTGCTTATTGAATTAGAGGAAGCAACATAGAGCCTTTACGCTCTTAACTGTGCTGCTCCAGAGAGGAGCTGAACTCAACCAGGATTTCTCGTTGCTCTTTAGCTCTGAGAGGGSATAAATCACTCTCCTTCCTTCCCACTTGATCAGAGCCTTTTTGCTCTTGGTTTCCCTGTATAATTGTGTAATCTTCTATTCTTCTATCCAGAACCAGGCACCCTGGAGATGAGGCCATGACAACTAGCCAACTCTGCTTCCTCACCACCTGGGACAATGTGCTAGCAATTTATTAAGAAAGCATCATCTGCTCCTAAGGCACTAAGAGTGAGTTCTTGCTGAGGACCACTTAGAAAGCACATTGTGGCAAGCAGAAATCCCAGATGAGAAGGAGGGAGGGGAATATGCCAATCTAGTCTCCTGTTTTTCTCACTATCTTGAACTTTGAAGAGGTATTTGGAGCTGGATAATTCATGGGTGAGCTTACTATGGAGAGGAAGGGGAGATACTTCCCTTCCTGTCTTCATCAGCACCATCTGATGGTATGTGGGACCTTGAGTCTTGGCTGTGCAACTCCTCTCTTTGAACTAGGGCTGTCTGCAYGCGGTGGAGTAAGGTTCACCCTCCCCAGCATTTCTGGGATTTGCTGGCATGCTTGTGTGCTGTGGTTTCCTGTCTAACCCTTTCAAGATAAGSTACACCTGAAAGGAGAAAAACAGCTGTTTATATAACAGCTGCATATTCCTTTAATTGTTAATGACCAGTTGCACCCTGTCCCACGCAGCAGACACACTACCCCAAACTTTTATTCTTCAAGGAGTGTTTGAGGGAGAAGCTGCAGGCAGTGGATGCTGTTTTTCACTTAGTGACTTTCCTGGCCATTTTGCTAGACATGCAGAGATTACATTTCAGAAGACTCCCTGGGAATGGCTGTTTCTAAATCCAGGACTTGTCCCTGTTTCAAATACAAGGAAATGACACTGGGGTTGTGCTGGATGCCTTTGAGCGCTCAGTGGAGCCTCATAATGTGCTTGAAATGTTTGTTACGGTCCTGAGCTGCACTGTAAGGGTTAAGTGACTAAGAATTGCTTGTCTCTGCTAAAAGAGAAGGTTTCAGTATCTAACGTGAAATAGGAATTTATCAAATGCTGTTCTTTTTCTTGTTTGCARTAGGTTATGATTAGTAATGGCTGGGTGACTCTATCTGAGCTATTGCGTTGCTTGAAATGGTGCACCTGTGCAAGGTATTTCCTTGGGGCTTCAAATACCCTTTTCTGCTTCTGTATGGAAGCCAGTCTCGGATGTCTTCAGGAGGTGTAACCCGTTCTAATGCCTAGGGCGTTTCTAGGTGGTTTCCATAAGAACTGATGGTATCATTTGGCTRTTTGGCTCATGGCTCTGAAACTGGAGTTGTGGTTCTCCTAAGCATCTTTCTTTGGCAGCTAGGTGGGAGGCAATATAGATAGATTTATATGTACCCCTGTGCGAACAGGTATTACAAAGCTTAGAATGGCGTGTCTGAGATACCCTTCTTTTGTGTAAGTTTGGGCAGCTTCCTTATGTATGTGAGCTTGCAGGTGACCAGAATCCACTAATAGACCCTCCATAATCTAATAGAAGTTAGCTTACTGTATTAATATAAGGCAGCATGTTGGAAAAAGTCATTAATCATAGCAAGTCTTGATGGCTGCTGAGTCAGCACCTGTGAAGCTGGAGCCTTGGGAAATTAGTATTTTGAGCAATCTGCAGGGCTTTGACAGAACGCCTGTAACTTTTTCCCATTACATCATCACCGGGGCCAACACAAAGGCTATCTGGGTTGCTCAAGGAAGCGTATTGTGGAAAACAATCCTACTTTGATGACTGATCCAGGCATTTATTTAGGCAAAGCAGAAGCAGTTGTATTGGCTCATTTGATCTATGCTGTTAATAGGAGACAGCTCAGTACATGCTTTTGTTATACTTGCTTGCATAAATTCTTGAGTTTTTCTTTGAATGAACAAAACTGTCTACCCCTTTACGTGGCAATCATGCCAGTGTCACAAAGTTAGTTCTCACTCAAACTTTGCATATGGGATTTTTTCCAAAACTTGCTCAAAAAAAATTGCTGAAGTTTAAGAAAGTCACTTAATATAATACTGAACAATTAAAAACATGTATCTGTGCAGCAGAAAAAAAAAAAAAAAAACGGATGAGACTCAATATTTGTAGAATTGGGATAAAAATAAAACAGGTACTTGATTTCTGGTGGCAATGCATTGCTTTTGTAACAGAAAAACATCAATAGCCCCTACTATCCTTTTGCATAAAGGATGTAAAAGCTACAGTGGTCACTGGTCCCCAAAAAGGGAAAGAAATCTGTTGCACTAACTGCACTGATTTCTGGGGCTGTTGTTGGGGCACCTTGCAAACCATCCCAATCCATGAAAAAATTCTGTTCAGCCAGAAAATGCTTGTTTAAAGGTGGGGAATTCAAGGCTACATGGCTTGTCTGTATCTTGGGAAGTGTATATGGCAAAGTGGGAATTAAAACCAAATTTTCAACTCCTGTTTTCAGTGATTCTCTCTCTTCCCCCCCCCCCCCCCCCCGTTTTAAAACTCAAGAATTTATGCTCTTCAATACCTATTAGTAAAGGTTTCATTAAAAGGTTTTTAATACAGGTCTTGTGGAAATGGCCAGTCTTCCCTTTGTGGTACTAGACTTCCAAACATTGTGTGCAGATGAGCTAGACAATCATTAAATAAAGAGAAACCCACCTTCAGAAAGAATCAGAAGGGCTTTCGACRGTGTAACATCTGAAAAGAAAGGTGAAACTTGGTGGAACTTGTGAAGCTGACAAACAGGTCAGTGCTTGTCATGTCTACACAAAGTAATAAAATACGGTGTTTCTGTGAAATGCATCTATATTATAGCAGTTATGTCCTGTTTTAGACCTGTTCATAGTTGTCACCCTTAAAGCTGTAGGAGAGGAGTGGGTGCTCAGCTGATACTTGGTGAGCAAGGCCACGGTAACTAGCAAAGTGTTTACTGACCAGAATTGCAAGAAGCCCATTGCAGAGGAGAAATCTACTCTGCCCCCGGTTAAGGAAAGAACATTGGCAACAAATCTTTCTTCCTAAGCTGGTCTTTAAATGACTCGGCAAGACTTGGCCATACACATTTTTTTGCATAATGAAGTACTAAATTGGAAGCCCAGTTGCATACACTCACAGGTACACCAGAACCCCTGGCCTGGCTCCAATGGGAGCTGGCTCCATTTTTTGTCTTCCTGCAATGGCCAGAGAGACAGTGGATGATGAAACTTGTGTTAAGGCTTTTTGGGCAAAGTTACCAAAAACCAGCAGAGCAGACCCTTAGCACACCTTCGGAGGGCACAGCTCCAGCAACAAGGGCTAGCAGACTCTCTTGCGCATTACTTCTCCTTCGTTCGTCTTCTGACCCATTTGCAAATTGGCCTATAAAGCTGGTGTCCAGGCAGCTGGACCTCATGTGCTGAGGCAAGGTAAGTGGAACTTACAGTTCCACTTCATTGGAACTTCAGTTGCAGACTTGCACCACTGTGGATTTGACCCAAAATAATGTTTAGCTTTGAAGGATACGAAAGACCCTGCAGTGGGAGTTCCTCCTGCTTGGTTCTTCAGCAGGAGAACATGTTCTTTGTCCACTGCCCGTACCTACTAGGACATTTGTCTACTCACCTGTCTCTGGTTTTGGCTCAGATTGGCTCACTACCATCTCTGCTCAGTTCTTGGAATTCATTCTCTAGAAACTGTAAAGGGTGTGTCTATTTATTTTTTACAAAAGAATTTTAAGCTGGTTTTGAAGTGACCTCCAAAGTCTGTTTCAGTAAAAAACTGGAGGAAGCTGGAGCTATGTTTGTGCGCCTGTATATCGCCTGCACGCACTGGACCCTGCAGCTACTGATTGCTTATTTCTCCAACAGTTCAGTGTGAGCAGCTGAGAGTGCGACAATAGTATTTGGATATCATCCCACTTCCTCCCCCCTTAAACCTGAGTGTTGTCTTCCAGGTGTTACATATGTTTTTTTGAAGTCAAAACACTTGCCAAGTACAATTAAATTTGTGGTTTGCAGACAAATTGGGAGCCGGCCGGAGAGGAATTTGGCAGGGGAGCAGTTTTATATGTGTACAAGGCTCCTCTGGTGACTTGCAGAAAACTAAAAAATGTTTTCTTATGCTTCACAGCAATGATATCCTTCAGGATTTTCCTTCCCCTTCTGTGGTGTCTCTTTTGGACAGAAGGTTGTCAGCTGGACATGGCTAAAGGCGTTGCTCATAGTCRGCCTGCCTCTGCCCAAAATTGTCTTCTCAATTTGCTGAACCGCTCACTGACAGAAATAAAGCTTTTGCCATTTCTTTCCTATACAAATTTAGATTAAAGGATTTCTACTGGCTGATTTCAACCAAATTCTATAATGAGCTAGATGTTTCCCAAACAGTTGAATTTCCATGGRTTTTGTGCGAATAGACAGCAGGGCAGAGAAGAGACCCTGTCTCTGCTCTGCCTCTGGTGCAGGCGTAAATGCATCTCCATTGAAGGATCTCGTGCATGGGGAGTACTTTGTTTAGGCAGCACGATCTCCAGGAAGAAATGTAAAATTGGAAAACTCATTTGACTTGTCCTGCTCTTGGTCTAAATGCAGGGCCATTGCTGTCTCCTTACCTTCCTTGGCTTCAGGGGCAGCAGGACAGAGCAACCAGCTGGAGTTAGACTTTGTATAAGCGCCGTGTACTCATCTTCTATGGGCCCTCAGTGTTCTTCTTTCATTCCCTGTTTTAGCTGCTTCTGTCACCTCATCTTCACTGTCCCTGATCCAGTCCTGTGCTCTTAGCTTATATGCTGCAGGACCTGTCAAGACAAGGCTTGCTTACTCTCACCTCTTTGTAAGTGATTTCTAGATGTTTTAGGAAGCAGTCTCCTTTTACATAAGACATTTCATCAAGCTAAGACATAGCTTGAGGCCATTTGTAATGTGTTTCTTTAAAACAGAGTGGGAAATAGTTTTCCCAAATGAGGAATGTTTTGAAGAGCTTTGAAAAATGTAATTTTTACATTGCATGATGACCAAGTTCCAACACTCTCTTTTTTGTTTCTTTTGTGATGAGAAGCAGCTTATTTTGACCCTCTTTATGCTTGTAACTTTGGACACAGATGCATTTTGGCACTCATCTGAAGTGGGGTGCTTCATGTGGATTAAAAAATAAAAGGATCAGAATGCAGAATGGCCTCAAAACTAAACACTTCCTGCAAAAAGTTTGTTTTGACAAACTTTTTCTGTGGGAAAATAATATATTGTGCGGAAATTGCTCATCAGTTCTAGTATTTGATGCTATTGGAGAGTTCTTTTATGACTTGAAAAAAACATTTGCATTTGCTCTGCCAGCCAAAGTTGAATCTGAGAGCGGAGTCGGACACAAAACCAGCAGGAAACAGAGCTTATTAAATTGGGGGTGACTTTTCCAGTGCATCTCAATCTCCTGTTTTAGTGATCTTTTGAATGTGACTGTGTTGGGAAAGAAAAAAGAAAAAAGAAAAAAGAAAAAAGAGAGAAGAAAAGAAAAGAAAAGAAAAGAAAAGAAAAGAAAAGAAAAGAAAAGAAAAGAAAAGAAAAGAAAAGAAAAGAAAAGAAAAGAAAAGAAAAGAAAAGAAAAGAAAAGAAAAGAAAAGAAAAAAGGGGAAAAGGAAAAGGAAGGGCAGGAAAGGGAAGGGAAGGGAGGGAAAAGAAAAAAGAAAAGAAAAGAATTGCTGTTTGCTGTCTGCAGGCACTGCTGCAACCGCCTCCTAAAATAACTGTATGCTCTTGCTCTGGCCTTGTGCAGAGCAAGTAACCCTCACCTGATGCTCTGCATGGCCAAACTGAAGTGCCTGGCAGAAGAATTTCCTGATTTCTGACCACAAGGTCATGTGCTACAAAATAACACCCTTTTAGATGGTKCTTGCTGCATGCTGCCCGCCAGGCATCATTTTCACTTACTGCCCTTACTGTGCCCGTAAGAACTCCATGTTAGTGTCCCTAGAAATCCTAGAATAAACCATGTTGCAGCAGCAGGAGAAGCGTTTGACTGCTGTGATGTGTGTAAGGATAAAGAGGACTAGGAACAGTGTTTGGGGCTTTAAGAGTCTATGTTTGCAGGAGAAGATATCTTGCATGTGGCGGTCTCTGTGGTCCTGGGGCTGTCAGGCCTTTTTAGAGCATGGAGCTGGACAGAGATGGGGAGTTGGAGACTCCTGGGGAGGCTGAGGAGAGGTCTGGGAGGCAAGCCCTGTGTCTGCCGTCCTCTCCATGAGCGAGATACTTGTTGGAGCTGTCTGCCCCACAGGTGCCAGGCAGCATCCAGTCTACAGAAATAGCTGCTTCGTGTCACCTCAGTCTTGGTACAGTGGTCGCTCAAGAAAGATCCATCAGTGCCATCTATGTGTTGCCATGAGGAGAGTGCACCGGTTTCCTTGGGGTAATACTTTTGCCTTCCTGTAAGYATATCTCTTCCCATGAAACCTTCTTCCTGACTGCATTTCTGGTTTTCCTCTTGACTGTTTCTCTCTTCTCTGTCTCTTCCCCCCCAGCCCCCCCCCCGCCCCGTCACCACCACCTCCATCTGGTTTCTATCTGGACTAAACAGATGTTTTTCCACTTCTGAAATGTCCTGTGCATTCACCTCTCTGATGTCTCGCAGCGATTGTTCATTCTTCTTTTCCCAGGTGTAAAACTTGAAAATCTGGAGGGGTGTGGGGGGGAACCAACTTCTCACAATACCTTTGTGTGCATTTGAGATTCAATGGCGATATCAGGGAAACCTCTAATTATTCACCTTGCAGCCTAGAACCCTGTTACTTCTTCCAGTTACCCTTTCCTTTGCCAGTGTATACAGAGCATCAGACCTGTGATTTATGCTAGGGCTGTGTATATAATATTCTCACTTTCATGTTATAAATGTTTAACAAATCCATAAGGTATCAAAAGAACTCGAGGAGGAGATTTGCGAAGAAGGACCAGTGGGATAAACCTTTTGGACTTGTCTCAAAAGCAGACATACGCAGTTTATTGCTTCCCCCTGCTGTGAAGTGACAATAGGTTAATTGTAGATTTTTTTCCCCTCCCTTTAAAATGAAACTTCCTCACTTGGCAATTCAATCATGTGATATCTGTCATGCAGAGGTCTCCTGAAGGATTTATTCCCATTTTAAGTAATGTTTTGGAGGTGCATGTTCCATATGGAATATATTAGTTAGCATCAAGGTTTGCTGGAATGTTAGCTGGGCTGGGGAAGACATGTATCGCATGGGCACCAGCATTTGGCAGCATGATCCTCCACGGCTCAGCAGGGATCCAGTTTCCCTGTTGCAGACTCGCTCCTTCTCTCCTTTCTCTCCTTGCATGGCTCTGAAAGTCTTTGAGGGAGGRTTTACCCCAGCCTCTCCCATGGAAGGACTGGGTCCTACAGGCTGTAGAGCATGATGGCATGGGGGCTGGCAGACCCTGGCACGTTGGTGAGGACATACCSCATGGCACAGCGTTGCTTGGAGGCTGCTGTCTACTTGGCTTTTCTATTATTTATTTATGAATTGCCTGCGCTTTCTCTCCTGCAAAACAGCAGATGGGATAAGAGATTGAAATGCTAGCCTGGAAGGTGACTGCTGCTCTGCTCCATCAGGATGAGAGCATTGCAGCCCACTGCTTGTTCACCTGGTGACTTATCTAGCTTGAAGGCAGGTGCTAGAACCTCAGCTGGCTCCCACAGTTGGGGGCAGCCCATCCTGCTTTGCTTTGGGTTTTGGAAACACTTCTCCTTAGAGACCATATCTGCAGGCAGTGGCGTTTTCCAGGCTGCCTGCCAGAGGAGGGCTGTGCAGCACAGATTAGCGAGCGTGTGTTTCTCTCTTGCTTGCCAGGCAAGGAGCACCCGGTCTCAGTGCTCGATGAAGCACTGCCTGCTCTTTGAGGGAATTTGGCATTTGTCACACACCCTCCCCAGCCTCTGGCAGTGCCTAGAGCCCAGGGTAGCACTTTCTGCGTGTGCCCCAGCTACAAAAGGCATGTTGCTCTGCTGAGAGTTAGCCAGAAGATGTCTCCTGTGTGTACTTTGCTCTCCTGGGTGCCTACTGGTGAGAAGCGGGCATTGCTTTTGCTGTAAGATGGCTCTTTCTAGCTTACTCTCTAGCACCCACAGTCAGATAAATGGGTGTACCTGGAGTCAGTAGGAGCATGGTACGATATGCACTGTCAGAGGGGTTCAGAGACCTGAAACACTGAACTGCATGGAATAATGTGAAGTGGCTTGAAGGACTCAAGGCTGTTTTAATGTAGATCTTCCTGTTAATATAACTGTATGCCTGTAGCACCTCAACAACACCTTGTTGCACCTTGTTGGGTCCTGAAACTTGTGTGCTGCCTGCTCCTGGGACTGTCTGGGTCAGGGTACGTTCTTGCTGCTGCTGCTTCCCAGAAAGAGCAGGAATATCCCCCTGGGCCCTGTCCTTGCAAGCTGCAGCTGCCATCCCACCATCTGATAATAAAGGAGGAAGCCCTAAAAGCCTCTGCTCCAAATCTGCTCTTAACCTGAAGTACATAGTTTGTGGTCCCTTCCTTTGAGGGGCAGTGGGGTGTCCCAGGATATTTTTACTCTCAAATGAGGTGGGTTCACTGGTGTATCAGCTCTTAAAACTGGGATTGCTTAAAGGAGGCAGAGGGCTGTGCCTTTCCTCTAATATGGCCTTCCCCYTACAGCTGTCGGCACTAGGATTGCTGGAGGTTTTGGTCACTCCTCAGTCAGGGTGARGCAGCTGGGAAAATCCCCAGAGGAAATCTCATCGTGTAGGGGGCAGAAGAAAGAGCAAAGTAGAGTTGCAATTGTGTTTCTGCAAAAAGTACACCATAATGACAAGAATCCCAGTGCTTTTTGGCAGAGAAAGATGAGTCTCCGTAAGGACRTCACAGTATCACACTTGTGTAAGGCTTCTTTGGAGATGAGATCTTTCCACCAACAAAGTCCGTGTCTCTCATTTCAGGGAGACTCTTTTGCGACAATACTGGTGCTATGCAACACTGCTATTGATGGCCAAAAAGAAGTTTAGTTTTCAAAAAATGCATTTCTCTAAACTCTGACCTTGAAATTTTCAGCCGGAGCTTTGGTATTTCATGTTCTTCATCATGGTGAAAGATGAAACTCTGTGTGTAGCAGGACTGAGTGCAGCATGCGCGTTACTAATGAGATGTGGAAGTGCCATATGGCCCTGAAAAATCACTGTCAGCAAGACAACGCTGAGAAGCACCCCCATTGGAGAGCAAGGGGAGAGAGGCAATTAATCATCTTTGCCTCCTAATATGTATGTGAATTACATACTGATGAGCGAGCTTGTTGGAGGAACGAAACTTCAAAGCACATGGTGCCCCGTAACCTAGAAGATACCCAGGACTGAGCAGAGCTAGTGTCCCCTGCTGAGTTGCAGTATATGCATCCAAAAGCACCGAGAAGTGCTGACAAACATGCTGGGATGGTTATAAATGCCTCCTGTTTTATTCTGATGCTCCCAGGAATCCAGCAGTGTTTTTCTGAGGGTGCTCGGCACCAGTCCACTCTGTGTGCCCCGGAGATGCAACTTGTGCCCAAGGGCTGTGAGAGGGGAGCAAGAGCSGTGTGCTCATTTTGGTTCTCAGCAGCCATGGAAAGTTTTCCTTTCTCTTGAAATGTTTTTGAGGTCCGAACCAAGAAAAAATAAACCTCACTGAGCAATTGACTGTGCATTGCTCTCACTGAGTTCAAGTCCCTGTTAGATTAGTTGGGTGAATACACTGCTTAATAAATATTTCGCTGAAGCCGCTGGTTCTTTCTCCACCACTAGAAAATTAGAAGCTTCTTGCTTCTTTATCTTTAAGCTCTGGTTGTGTGAAGTCAGAAGTGGTATTTGGGAATCATTTGTTTATTCAGTCTTTTCTTACTTTAACAGACTTCTCTTTGTCCTAAGCACCTCTATTTTACACATTTTTCACTTCACGATGGTCTGCAGTACTGTCTTCTGGCCACAAACAGGCTCACTTAATCTCTTAGAGTGCTTTCATTGTAAACTTTGTGTTATGCTGGAAATAGTCTTGAGCAAGTCATGCTTCAGCTAGTCCTAAGTTTCATTGTCCATGGATAAGATAATACTTCCAAACTTCATAAATGATTATAAATATTACTGTCTGGCTAAAGAGCATTAGACACTTTGCAGATCTGTTTGCCAGGCCATGAAGATTTTGAATATTTATTGGGAAGATGCAAGTGAATGTCTACCTGCCCAGAGTACCCACAGTTCCTGTCTGTGAACAGTGTGGGTCAGGCTTGCCTGGGGCAAGGCCAGGATTTTCAGAAGATTTTTTTGGTACCAGGTCTATCATTTTTGGAGCTGAGAGACTTGACTCTCTCAGGTCATGCTGGCAAGGAGGTAGACAGCAGGGTTGCAGAGATGCCAGTGCCATGGGTAGGTGGGCAGCTCCTGTATGTGTTAGCCTCCAATTGCAATGGGTGCAGAGAGGTTGTCCTGGGAAGAGGATGTTGGAGGACGATGACCTTAATAAGCTTCAGGGAGCCTTATTTCTACTTTCTGATTGAAAGTGTTCTTCTGAGAAGGACAGCATGAGCAGCATGAGGAGCTCCTACCAGTTGTCCTCCTGCTCTTTTCCTGCTTGTGCTGACCACCACTCTCTGAGGTGGGCCTGGCTCTCAGCACATGCAGCATAGCACAGCAAGGCCAAGACCGCTGCTGGAGCCTCCCCGTGCTACTACAGTAGCCACAATGCTATACATGGGGTATTCAGAATAAAGGAAGTCAAACCGAGTTGTCCTTGGCTTGCGTTTTGCTCCAGTTAAATTAACAAGCTTTGCAAATTCTGCGCTTGGGGCAAACTTCCACTTGTGTTCCCACATATTGCATCTTACTGAACTGTAACATAAAACAGATCCTGCAGAAGCTTACATGAGGGAAGACCTCTACCTACTCAGGGATCAGCCAGAAACATCCTCCCTCTTGGTAGAATCATCTGTGCATAAAGTGTCCCTGCAGAATGGTAGAGAACTGGAGGTGAATATGTGCACAGGTTAACGATAAAAAACAACGTCCAGCCTGGGGCATGGGGCTTGCTTTGTGCTTCCCCCCTTACCCGACCTCGGAGTCTGAAAGGCTTTGTGTGGATGCGTGCGTGTGTCCGTTCTGCTCCCCCACTCCCTCCAGCTATCAGCCCAAAATGGCAATTTCATCTTTTCACAGACTTTGCCTCATGTGTCCTTCTCTGCCTCTGAAGGCAGCACCACTGCTCCAGCAGGGCTGCAAAATCGGTAGCTTTGGTTTTATGTATTCATTTGGAAAAGAGAGGAATGGAGAAATAGCCATCTGAGAACTATCATGTCCTCGGTCACAGAGAGGGACCAAGAGTAGCCAAGTTAGAAATGACTGATGTTCTGAAGTAAAGCATGGGTACTGGGGATGTCTCACTCGCTAGAGAGAGGGGCACACGCTTGGCTGAGTGTATCGTCTTTCAGTTTCGGTTGATCAGCCGCAGTTAYATAGCCAGTAGTCTCTGGCAATTAGTGGTATCCTAAAATGTCTTTTCATTAAAGCTACTTTCTTAAAGCAGTTCCTCTCCTCTCAGGAAGGAGAGGTAGGCTGCTGAACCAGCTGTGGTTTTTTGCTAGTTTGTTGTACGGGAGTTTTAAACTCTGCTGCTCAGTTTGCCAACTGCTGTTCTTTCTGATGCTACCCAGTTGTTTTGCATGGCCTTGAAGTGGTTTCCCAGCTATTTGAACTCTCTAAATGACAATGCTTCATTATTGTCTGATGGAGGAGTGGAATCCTCTGTTTATATGTAAAGGTTCCCCTCCTTCCCCCCTACCTCCCTCAACATATGCAAAGGCACTGCAGAAACTGGAACCAGATAAAAAGAAGAAAACAGGCTTTTAAAACAAGTTCTGAAGTGTAAAGATGTGAGGGCCACTTAGAAATCATTGCCTTGCGCTTTCTCCCACACTGTGATTCATTTGGTCCAATCCATCATTGATTCAACATGCTCATCCGCCAGAGCCTTCAAAGACAACTGTGCATCTGCTTTAGCCATTCATCAAGGAGGAGCACAAAAGAGAAGGGCAAAGGAAAATGTACTGCCAGCTCCCTTTGGTGCTGTTTAATGGGTGTGGAAAAAAGGACAGTGGAGAAGCTGAGATAATGAAAGCCAGAACTGTTGAGAAAGTTCCCCTGGGACATATTTTTCAGCCCAGGTATGGACCTTGCTAAATCTGATTCTTCAAGGGAACTTCAAAAGCTGAGCAAGAGAGCTGAAACAAGGTTAACATGCAAAATGGTAATCCAGTACAGGTGCATCCTCTTCCCCAGATGTAGTGCCTCTCAACCTTGGGACTCTCTGGCCTCCCCCCTCTCAGCAGTCTAGTATGGGCATGGAAAGCAGGGATGCTGTGGGCCCATGCAGCTCTGTTATCTGTCGTCCMCCCCGGTGAGGCACAAAGTATTTTCAAGGGGCTGATGTTCTGCTGCTCCAGAGAGCTGCCATAGCCCAATTCCTATGAGATGGCCTAGTGTGTTTATTCCTCATTTAAAACAAAACAAAACAAAATGACAAACATGAAAGTACAAAAAGGCCTTGCCTTTCGTGGCTACTCATTCAGTTGCAATCCTGTCTGTGAGTTGCTTGTCTTGCACATGTGCTAAAAGGACGGTCCCCACAGCACAGTCCTCTGTTGTTCAGGAGTTGTTGAACCAGCTCCAGCTGTGTTGACTCAGATGTCAGGGCAATGAAGCTGTGTGCACGTAGCACAGGTTAATTGACCTGCTGAGAGCAGCTACAGCAGCTAGCCATGTCAGAGTACTAGAGTTCACAGGTTTAGTACTAGCTCACATATCTTCTAGATGTTCTGCACTGCRGGGGAGATGTACTGCTTAGCAACCCCTACCTAAGCATCAGCCAGCATCTCTGACCAAGCCAGTGTAGCAGCAAAGGATTGCCAAATCTATCATAGGCTTAGGCTCCAGGTGTTGTCCTAGTAGAACCYGGAAGGTGTTTTTTTGAGGTTGCTCTGCTTGTTCCTCGTGTTTTCTATGATACTACTGGGCTGTCTAATGACGAGGCAAGGGATGCTTTTCCTCATGTGTTCCTATTTATTTTCTTACCTTCATACATAATCTTACTCCTGGCCTTTTTTCACCCCACCGATAGTCCTCTCCAATTCTTTGTCCCTCATTCTCATGCACCCTTCACCAACATAGAGTGGAAGAGAAAGAATGAGGTAGTTCTTCTACTTAGAAACAGGCTTGGCATTTGATCATTTAACTAAAAAGACCTGAAAAAGTTGGAGGGAACATTGTTTTTTGCAATTCTCAGTGTCTTAAGGTTTACTGGAGGGARGGAAAAAAACAAACAAACTGTACCCTGCTGGAGTATCATGACATGTGATTGCCTAGCCCTGTGACTCTCCAAACAGATGTTTTGASATGATGAGCAACTCTGAGTATGGGAAGAGACTTGCTCCACCTGTTCTCCTCTTGCCAAGGAGAATCAGGTCTGTGCAGCTGGGTACTCAGAAGGAGCTCAGTGCTTCTGATGTTTGAAGCCAGAGGGTCACAAACAAAACAAGGAGAGTGAACTCAGATGACCCGAGTTCTCTTTGTGTAACACTTTGTTTCCTAAAGGGAACAGAGATACTTGAGACTCTGCTTGCCTTTGACARTAAAAGAAACAATGCCATTCCCCATGGTATGAGTAGAGTCAGACCCCAGTGGCTCATGTAACTTCACCTCTCTCATTTTGAATCTTCTTTCAAATTGTAAGTTTGGATAGTTTGATCTGAGGCCCATAGTATGTTTGTTGTTGTTGGATGAAAACAGCAAATCACTCCTGTATCAGATAAGCCTGTGACAAGAGATTGCAAAGGGTCTCTTCAGTGCTCATATTTTGGATCATTTCTGCCTATGAGCTTTGCCACCATGCTTGGGATAGCCATGCCAGGCAGCCGAACAGCTATGCTCTTGGACTGAACTTAACAGCTTTTACCTAAAAGGAATCAGAAATCTGCCATACAGGTGTTGAAGCAGGAGCTTCTTTTTAGAGAGCACTAGAAGAAGAAATTGATAGAACTGCATGAAGTTCCTATGTATTAGGCATTTCTGCTCTGTTACTGAGGAAAAGCACTTTGGGTACAGATAGGAAAAACAAAAGTGTATTTCTGGACATCCTTGAAGCTCAACCCAAATTAATGGGCTGGGTTAGCAAATAGAGATTATTTGTCCTTCTTTAATGTAAGCTTATCTTTGTAGAGGAAGATTGTTATGAATTACAGAGGCAAAGAAGGACATTCTGTACAATACCATTGGAAAGACTCTTGGGCAGCTTATTGGCTGCTATCAAGTAGCAAGTGGTAGAACATGTYTTGCAGTTAATTATCTCACTTTTGAAGGAGGTTGAGGTCTCCTCCTGTGTTCTCACRTGACCTTATTTATCATTGATATTATGTTCTTTTCAATCAAAGATGCTTAGCCTGAAGTTTTGTGAAGACTGGTTCCAAGTAGTTGAGAAACAATTTGTTCTCGGAATAGACCAATTTGCAGCTGGGGCCTGAAATGCTTTGATGGAGATGAGTTTATACTCGCAGGCATTCTGCTTTGTGCTTATCTTGATTTGGCCTTGCAGATCTTAGTCCAGATTTATAGCTGAGGGCGATCTTATCCTCAGCTTCAGAACGGGCAGGGAAGCACTGTTCTTCCCACCAGCATGTGAATGGGTGAGCTCTTGTCCAAAATCCTCTTCCCTGCAAATTAAATAGAGCTTCTGAACTTATGTAATACATTGGCCAGTGTGGGTTCATTTTGTGTCCCTTCCATACTGTGGCATATAGATGGATGAATTTTTTGTAGCTGTATGAGTTTTTAACTTTCCTTCAGGTCTATAAAATGAGAGATGAGGTTACAACCTCCTCTGGAAAAGGTTGGAAACTCTGAATGAGAAGCCTGTAGAAATCCTGTGATTTTCTTTGTGTCAATGCATTGTTAATGCATCTATCAGAGAAGGCCTGCTGTATCTATATTTCTGTGGTTGGTCTTTCAGTCCAACTGTACAGACTTACCTTTTTTGTTCTCTATGTTGTAGGCTGGTATTTTCTTTTCCTGGCCATCTCCCCTTCAGCCTCCATTATTAATACCCTTGCTTTGACTTTTTGCACTTGAATTTCATTGATTTCTGTTAGTTTAGGAGCTTTAAAACTAAGGAATAGGAGAATCCTGATCCTGTACTTGTAGTCCAAACCAAATACGCCAAACCCTCTCTACAAGTTCYTTATAGTTATGGATACATCAAAGATCATCCTCATGAGGTTCAAGCCTATTAATGAAGAAGGTAGGACAACATATGCTGCTAACCAGGTGTATTCCTCATGTTAAAAGGCTCTTGATGAGAATCTGAGGCAGTGAAGTTGCATAGTCTTAGACTGGGTTTGGTCAAAACTGTGAGCAGACATCAGTTTTAGATAAAATAACGTTCTAGTATGACTGTGCTTTCATAAAAAGTTAGTAGAATGGCTGTTGACCTTATGTTTGGCAAAACTAGACTACCTCAAAACATGTATGCAAGGCAGATGGGGAATGCAATTTAATTAAAGGAGAAAATATKGTATCTTGAGCATAAAGTGGTAAAAATCTTCTGACTGTGTAGGTGTGTAGGGTGGTTTTTGTTTTGGAGTTTTTTGGGGGTTTTAGTTTTGTTTGTGATTTTTATGTGTTTTAGAAATGGAAGGCACTAAAGCACTGGACTGAGAAGAGGCAGTGTTTGAAACGTCCTTCCCCAGTTAGAAACAAGGACGATCCCAGTGGTATCTGGCTAATGGTACGGTTATCAGTTACTCACTTGAGCAGGGATGGCTGGAGAGTTTCCAAGCACATTTTTCCATAGGAAGATGCCAGCTCGCTGAAGTTGAAGCATTTCGCAGAAGACTGTTTGATTCCAAAGAGATACTGGCAATTGCTCTCTGCCTGCCAGATGCACTCCGAAGCCTGTTTGCTGCTGGCACACCCAGGCTCCACCTGGACTGCCCACCTGTGCTATGCTCCTGCCCTGGGGCACTCCATAAGCCCACTGCATGCTAGCAGGGATGCCAGAAGTCTTGGATCAACTAGACCTCAAGGCACCAGATGATTTGATGGAGAGGTGGGAGCTGAACTTTGTAAACAGGAAAGTCTTTCACTGAGAGTTTTTGTGCATCTGGATTTCCCTACAGTCTCTCAGAGAAATTTAATAAAGACCTGGTAATCTGGGATCACTGGCTCCCAGCTCTTCTCCTGTTTGCCAAACAAGCTGTGAGGAGTGAGGCCCTTTAAAGTGCTGCTGCAGCAAGGCAGGTTTGGGGGACCTGGTGAAGCCCTCTGGAAGAACAGCTGTAGGATCCTGGTGGGAACAGCATGACCCTGAATTCCTGTGGGTCGGGAGGGGGCAACAGAAATCTTGTCTTATTCCTCTGACATCTAGCAACTGGATCTGCACTTTGTTTGCTGCTGTAAATCCACAGCTTTCCTGCCTTGACTGGGGAACTTCTTTTAGAGATGAGTGTGTGTCTGCTTTCCAACCCCATGTGAGCAGGAAGAGGTTAACACTTGAAAAATGATTGTTTCTGGTCTATATAGGGCAACTATGTGCCACGCTGGGCAAATAAATAGGGACCAAATAAGTAAATAGGGAAAAGAGGAATTGTGTTCATCAGGGCCTCGCTCCAGCAACGATCCTCACTGCCAGCGACTGATTCCTCTCAAGGGGCTGGAACAGAGATTGCTGACTAGGCAGAGTTTCTGAAAATTAGGCAATTTAAGGGGCTTTGGTGTGGATTTAAGGGCCTCTGGATGGACACCTGCTTCTGAAAATATACACCAAGAGCATCAATGGGAAGAAGACATGGGAAAGTATCTGAGGAGCTGGATAAGAGTCAGTCTTGGGTGCAGCTAGAAGGGTGGCCTCCTTGTACAGGAGGGAACTGCCTTTGGTGGGTCACAGAGATGCCTCAGCTGAAGGAAACATCCCTATCCATGGGGACTGCTCACATTAAGACACTGCTTGTGGTGTCAGCCACTAGACCGCAGGCTGCCTTCTACCCTGGACTCAGCTTTTTAGGGACGGACCCTGAGACCTGGAGGTAATCACCCACACCTTGAGTTACCCTAGAAAGCTCCATACATGACAGTACAGCCAAGATCCTGCAATCCATCGTCCAGTCCTGTCCCCATGTAAAATCTGCAATCTTTCTGGGCTTGGGCTCTGATGGTCTATTGGGACTGAAGCTAGCAGACCTGGCTGCAAGCTTGAGGGAGCTGAGTCTTCGTTTGTAAATAAGTACCTAGCTGCTATAGTAATGCTTATTTAATTTAGGTTAAGTATTCCTACAGCTGTTCTGGGGGAATCATGCTGGTTTATGCTAAATGTTAATCCTTGCCTGCTTGCAGCTGCAGAAATATATTGGTCAGGCACAGTCCTAAAGACAAATTCTGCCTCATGGGAAGGCTCCACCATAGGGGCTTTGCTTGCCTTCTAGTTTTACTGGAAAATGATAGTTGCTTCCCAAGACTGCTTACATTCAGCCTACACAATACAGAGACTACTACCTTTTTATTAACCTGCCTTCCACCTAGTCTGGCCAGAGGAGATGGTCCTTTCCTTGGAGCAGTCACTGGGGGAAGAGCTACCTTGGCAGAGTGTGTTTCCCTCTATGGGCTGCCTTGTGCTTCATCACTATCTTAGTTCCTGTTCCTTAAAGGTGTGGGTAGATGCTGACTTTCTGTWAAGACCCCTCAGATGTCCCCTGTCCCTGCATTGCAGTGCACCTGAGTTAAATTAGCCCCTTTGTGGCTGAGACCTCTCCCAGCAGTGGGATGGAGGGACCCAGGAACATGAAAATGTTGCCAAGCGATCCTGCTTTAGCAGGTGGGCCCAGTTGGCKGGGGATGATTGTAATGAATACTCACGGCTCATGTAGTCCTGGCTGCTCCAGTTCTGTGAGCAGCTGGAAAGTTACTGTCCTTGGCCAAGTGTGACAAACAGCTCCCTCTGGGTCCTGCTCCCCTTGGCTGAGGCAGAGCAGAGAGACCCGCTTAAGYAGTTCTGCTGCTGAAGCTGCTCTGCAAAAGGCACATCTCAGAGCATCCTGATCTGCAGCAAACTTGAGGGCTCATTTSTGTTCAGGATCACCTTTGGGAGCAGTCCATAGGGAGCAGCACAGCTCTCTGCAGCCAGACACTTGCTGAAGAGTAGCGCTCACCCTTCGTCGCTCCTTCAGCGGCTTGCTTGCCGCATGCGCTGCAGTGAGCCCGTGCACTCCATGTTGCCAGGAGCCCCCCCAGCCCGTTGTGCGATCTGTTTACAGTGTGGGATTGGCTTTGGCTTTTAAACGCTGCCGTGTGGAGTAAARCGAGTGCTCCAAGCGCGAGCTTTGTTATGACATTGTGCTGCAGGCAGGAGGCAAGCGCTGGCTCTAATAACAAACACCAAGTGTTATGACACTTTTACCTTTCCAACTATTTATGCAAGCACAAATATTTTATTTTAAGGTTTGAAATGCACAGTTAACATAAAGCAGTCTCTCTCCTTTAAATATAGCCTGGTTTTTGCTCTGGGAGATGTTGTTTAATGAAAAGGTTAATTGTATTTTACAAGGCAGTATTGCCTGCCTACCAGTTTCGGTCTTGGAAGGGGAKGAGGTATGGCTCCTGAAGCTAGTGCCAAGACCTGGGTCTTGAATGCAAGCAGTTCCTTGGGAAGAAAGCAAAGTATGCTAAAAGATTAGCGCAGAAATAAAGCATTTGGGCTGTGCAATTTCACTTCGGGGCTGCAAAATCAATTTCAACTGAAACTATTTCCAGCAAGGTTACCCCTCTATAACGCGCTATGTCTTGCAGTGGAAGAAAAGAAGGGAGTTTCAAAGAGCATGAACTGTTTCCGGCTTTACAGTAAAAACAGTTCAGCATTTCCTTTCCATAGTTTTGCCATGTTAAACAAATCCTACATGTATTTTCCTCTCCTGATATTGAATTAATTAACTTCTCAAAATTATGTATTAACAGTACATAGTAACTGGGGAGAGGAGAAGGAACTGAGAATTTAATCTTGACTTCTCAGCAAATTCTTCTTCTAGCAGCCTGACCAAGAAGCAGCCGTGCACTTGCATAATGCCCTGATGTGGCTGCCTGACTGTTTTGATTAAATGGATTCTGGGAGTTTAGGAAAACTACGGCTTTTATAGCTATGGTGTTCATTGCAAAAGTGATGTAAAACAATACAAAGTTGCCAAGACACCGATGTGGTGCAGAGATTTCATGCTGGCCTTCTCTGCAGCAGTGAATCTTAGCCCTTAGAAAATACTGCTAAGAAAATTTCCTGGYTGGAACTGGCAGGCCAGGAGTGGTGGTGAGAAGTTTTGCTTGTTTCAAATGTCTGTTCCCCTCTCCTGAACGTTTGGTGTCTTTCAGTCAGGGTCCCTTAGGAGCAACACGTGGGTTTAACCAGTGTCTTGAAGATGGGCACTTGCTAGCTGAGTGCTGATTTTCTGCAGTGGTGTCATTCATGGGCTCATCATGGCATCATCATGCATCCTCTTTCTTTCTTCATTTTCAAGAGATATGCCAGACCTGTATCAGGGTATTGACTATTCCCGCCTTCAGACCACATTTAAGATGGATGCAGAGGGAAGTCAGTATCAAGGCAGTGTGGGTTTGGAGCAGCTTTTCAAAAGGAGATACAGGTAACAAGGAATCTCATGTAAGGGGCATCCCCTACCCCATGTCCACCCTGAGTTGCTTCCTGGCAGCTGTACTCAGCTACAGCTGTCCCCAAAGGATGAAAGTGTATCCAGATGTCTCCGTTGTGGTGTCAGATGTGTGCTGTCTCCCCTGCATCAGGTTGGTAGCTCCTCACATCTACCAAGCTTTCAGACAGGGTTTCGCTTGTTCACTTGTGAGCAGGACTATGACTTGATGCCCTGCAGTATTAACAAATTGGAATATATAACCAAGACACTGTTTTACTCTAAGTTTTTGTCAGCTCCCTCTGCTGCACACACTCAGAGGCTTTGGGCTGGAGATGGCAGGAATGCACCAGGAAGGCCAGTCTGTCTCAAAGTGTTTAGGGAATGCTCCCTCTTTTGGCAAATCCATTCCTATGGATTATAGAGATGAAATAACTGCGCAGGGCCTTTCATTTCACACAGCTGAAGATTATTTAGGGATTTTTAAAAATGAATTCATGAAATCAAATTAACTGCATTAAAATTTCAGCCACGCTTTATTGTGATCAGTGCCAGATGGGTGYGCAGTGTATGACTGAATGATTTTAATGACCAGGATCTGAGCATTTCAACTTTCCGGTCACTAAAGAATAGTCAGATTCTGAGCAGAAGGGTGGAAAATCGCACCCTATTCACTGATGAAAGGCAGCAGCCAGGACTGGGAGTATTCAAAAATCTGTGACTCACATAAGGGCTCTTATTTGCTGTGGTATGTGTCGTGTCCGTCTCCGTCCTGTTCCCCCCCCCCCCCGGGCTGGAGGATGCAGGATTGATGGCTTGTTTCAATCAACGTGGTCCTGGTCGGAAAGTGCTGGCTCGGAGCAGGAGGGAAGGCCCCCCTACCCTCCCCAGCACTGTGCGAGGACGGACTTGTATTGGTACATCAAGCAGCCCAACATTTTTGGTTGCGTGAACCTGTTCTCTTTAGGCACCCAGCTACCGTGGGAGGAGAAAAAAAAGCTTGAATACTGGCCATTCAGTGGGGATAAAAGAGCAGTGATGTGGAAGGGCTAGTCTCACTGAATGAAATTCAGAAATGATAGATGGTGGGAAGCTGGGGGTGAGGGAGGAGGTCCCCGAGTGTAAAGTAAAAGATTTTCTTTCATATTCCTCCGTGCCATGTAGTGCTGTTCACTCCCTTCCCTTCACGCAGTGTGTGACCCGTACCGTGCTCCCATCTCGCGCAGAGAATAGGGCTCTTGTCAGTGCCACCATCGGATTATTCTTTTGATTCTTCTTAATCCGGCTCTGGATCAGAAATCTTTTCATTCCCTTCAAGTGGTGTTAGATAAGGCTTTTACGACACGACTAAGCTAAATTAGTTTTGTAAATTAAGGGGTAAGTGCGATACTAGCTGTTGGGTGTGACTTGCCCGCAGGAAAGTTGCACCTTGAATAAGGCCTATGCTTAATGCTGGTGGAAAAAATTTAGAATTAAAATGCTATTTAATATCTTTAACATATAAATGTAAGTCTTCTAAATGTGAAGGTTTAATTGATATTTTTTCTTCAAATAACAGACTGAAATAGAGTAATTTAAACCACTTTACAGCAAAGGTAATTGAATAATTGCTAATGGCTTTCAGCTGAATGTATTTAATGTCAGGTCACCAATCTGAGCTGATTTAAAGACCGGGGGGGGGTTGTCATTTCTTTCTCCTGAAGAAGAATTAGGTAACTATGATAGTTACAAGGTGTTTTCAGCAGGGTTCAAAGGAAAACTGAGATTTGAGTGTAAGCCTTAGTGGAATGTCAGGAAAAGAACCTGGTGAAGAAAAATGATGAAGAATTGGCAAAGCATAGCCTGAAAGTTAGTTTATATGTGTGAATCAGTGGGAAGACAGAGTGAGAAGTAGATTGAGGATCCTTCTCATCGAGACCTTGTCCAAGTTGAAAGGTAGCGGCACAACTGCAGGTGACAGCTATGTGGGAGCGATGCCTTCTCTCTTGGTTGCTTTGCAACCTCTCTAGGTAGCAAAGCACTGGGGAGCAGCATTGTGCCTGGGTGATGTGGCAGAACTGGCTTTCTGAGATGCTTCTAGAGGAACATCGTTGACTCTTTTGGTATGTGATCCTTGAAATTGTTTGCCAAACAAGGGAGGCCTAGGGAGCTATCAAACTGAGGGCTTAGCTATTCTGTAAAAGGCTAGAGGGGAGTGAAGCTAGAAAACAGACACCTTCACATTAGAAACTTGAGTTATATTAATGTGTGTTAAAGGATGAAAATTGAAGGTTTTTTTTTAAGAGTCATTTGAATAATGAATTTGTGCCCCACTGACACTGTGGAGAAGAGGGAGCCACACTTACCAAAGCCTTTGAATTTCTTAGGGTATTTAAAAATGTGCTTGCTCTGCCGTGGCCTTTATTTCCCAAAACTTGAGGAGTGAGCTGTGCTCCATCTTCACAGATCCTGCCCTCTTTTGTTCACAGTGAGATTTTCCATAAATGTGCTCACCATCTTAATATTTTTCCAAGAGTATTCCAGAGTATATTTCTAATGGCTGGCAGCTCCAGAAAGCATATTGTGGCAGAATTCATGGTGTCTCTGCTTCCCTTAGAAGGAAGTCCTTGTATTATAGTACTAGTAAGAAGAGCCTGGTACAAGGCTGTGGCCTGGTGATTTATGGAGCTTGGTGTCATGATATGGAGGGCAGCCTGTTGGAAGACTTTGTGGGCCTTGGCTGCACTTTGCATCCATTTGCAGGCCAGAATATTGTCCAGATGTGGTTGTGAGGTGATGCTAGACCAAGGTGTTGAATAACAAGCCCTACTAACCCATGACTGAATACAGTGCCCACTTCTTGGCCTGCAGCAGGGCAAGGTGACCATGTAGCTGCCAGGCCAAAGATGAACACAGCTGAGGGCTGCAGGGGGTAAGCGAGGTTTTGAAGTGAAAGGGCTTTAGGCAGGATGATGTGGCCTTGGCCAGAGACCTGATGGGGCTGTGTGGCCCCCAGAATGGCAGCGCTGCACGGGCTGGCAGGGGATCACCATCACGTGCTGCGTTAGATGGGAACAGGGTGAAGTCTTAAAAAAACTCCAAAGCAAAGAAGAAATACATGCCCAGATAGTTGTGTGGGTGTTCCTCAGAGMAGATAAACCATCTTTCATGCTCTTAGAAAGAACAATTTATCAATACTTCAAACAATCTGGGAATCCTGTTCCAAGCTGCTGTTGGGGCAAGTCATTGTTGTATTTATTTGTTTTCCTGCTGCTGGCTCAGGAATTTGTTGGCTTTGGGAGCTGGCAGATGTCACTCCTCACGTTACTGAACAGCAGCAGTGTCTGTCACAAATGGAATCCACTGCCTGCTGTGCCAGTGGTGCTGCCTGGTGTGTCCTTGACCTGGGGAAGAGCTATCCACATGGAGAACTTGGCTGGTTGTAGTGTGATTTCTCATAAAGCCAACGGGCTCTTTGTTCCCTGCCTATATCTCATTCCAACCTGGCAGGCAGCTCGGGTAGAGATCTCCACCTGGCGCGTTGCTGATCTGCATCACTGTTTTTTGGGAATGATGACCTGAAAGGCAGGATTTTTCCTTCTCCTGTATGCAGTTCATAGAGGTTATGCATTCAGGGGTGGCCCTGTGGACTAGATGTGTGAATGAAGCATGTGTACATCACCTGCCTTTACTGGTTGAAACTGGTAAACGCTGGTGGGCTAGGCTTGCTCGCTGGGCAGTACTAGAGCAAAGGGCCTTTTATCCCCACCAATTTCTAGAGAAAGTAATGATAGGATAATCCTTGGTTTCTCTGTTGGCATCTAAAAGGCACGATGGTCTCTAAGCCAAGTCTCTAAACTGATCTCTAGGCCAAGCCAAGCCTGGCTGGGTGAACCCAGTGATGTGAATGTGTCCAAGCCAGAGACTCTAGATTATGGTGTATGTGCCAGTAGCCTTGGGCCTGTGTGGTGGTGTACAGCTCAGTAYGGGGCTAGGAGCTACCACTGAGATGGAGGATTCATTCTGCTGTTTGGGCACCATAGCATGCCAGAAGGAAAAGCTGACACTTCTCTAATGCACTACCCTTTCCTAAGTAGGCAACTACTTTAGATGAAGGCACAAAAACTTTGCATTAGGCAGATCCATGCACAATATCTCTAAAACTAGTCTATATAATAACTCCAAGGCATAATCCCATACGTAATCAGACAATACATGTGTGTCTAGCCTAGGGCCTGAGTGTTGATTCAGGGTATTTGTACACATCTCGTCTCCAGCTGCTTCCTGAAACTAGTAGGGGCTTCAGTTTCAGTGATATCTTATGGTAGTGGTATCMGCTTCCTAATGATGAGCTGCATGAAGCTGCATTTACTATCTGCTTGAATGGTCARGCTCTAATAGTTCTTGAGTCATGGGACAAGGAAAACGAGAAACTCCTCGTTGTATTTCTTTAAATAATAGAAAGTGGATTCCTTTGCCTCCTCCTTTTTGTTTCCTTTTAAAGTAACTTGTAGTGGCTCTTCAGATAAGAACAATTTTCTTGCCTCAATGTTTGTTCAGCTTCTGTGCACTCCTCCTTGCCCTGCATCCTCCAGGGATTGAGTATCCTGTAGTAGAATGGTAGGTCCCTGCTTATCTCTGTATTGCTTGCCTTGATGGGGTTTCACTTGTGTGTGTGTTGTTCACCGTGTCTGTATGTTCAGCTGAGATCTCCTCTGTCCCTTCTGCATTAACAATATCGGTTCCTTTCTGCACCATTGCAGTAATGTGAGTACTTTCCAGCTTGCATGGCTTTGCCTTTATCAGTGCTGAACCTTGATTGCTATCACTTTGTTTGCGTAAGGCGATAGGTCTGCCTCTGGAGTGCCGATCTTCAGGAGCATTTACCCAACACAGCCTGCCTTCTGCTGTAATTTATCTCTTTCCTTCTGCCAGCCACCACRTGTGGCATAATATGATTAATTAACACAAAATGTATTGAACTTTAAGTCAGCATTGCACAGAATATGTCATGGGTAGTTTTACTATAACTGGTGAGGCATTTGACTACTTTTTTTTGTTTGTTTGTTTTGTTTTGTTTTTGGCAGTTCAGTAGTGCTGTTCCTGTAGCTCCCCATGACAATTGTCATAGCCCACCATGAGGGTTCACTTTTCTTCCAGGTCTTTCTTCAGACTTACAGCTCCTGGCAGAAGGCCCTTCCTCACTGGATCCCATCTGTTCAGTGCCCTTGGCTGAGGCATYCTTCATTAAGGTCTTATTCCTTGCAGATTGCCTCCTGGAGACTCTTGTTCTCCATCTGAATTTGGCAGTCTTCATCCTGATGTCATTAGAGATTCTCCTTATCTGAAATCATGGCTATTCATCATTTTCCTTCTCTTGCCATGCATCTTGCTCCCCAAAACTCCAATGGCTGCCATATGCATGTAAATTAGGGAAAAAACGAAGAATGAACAGAGTTGCCAGTGGATTTTTAACATCTCATTGCCTTGGGAAAGGCGGTGGATCTTGTACTTTACTGTTTTCTTTGCCATCACCAAACTTTCCACCAAGCTTTAACCTGGGAACAGTTAAACAACGTAAATAGCAAACAGATTCATGTGCCTAAGTGTTTCCATATGCCTGAGCAGGTAATGCTTTGAAATTTCCTTCAAATGAGTGCTGAGTTTTGACCTGCAGGATAAATGCTGACTGGCATGACACAAATAATACTGATCTTGAAAATTATCCCAAATTACCCCCGCTGGTTGTAATGGTGGTAACAGCTCAGGGAACTGCAACTAAATGAAGCAGTTTCCTGGCTAGATACTGTATAGCCCTGTAGTTACTATCATTGCCTTGTACCTTGAATTACKATGTCTTTGCTAATTTTCTATGCTTCCTCATTCATTCTTAAACACAAAACTTTCTTTTAATCTATTGTCTATTCATGCATCCGTGGCCTAGCCACATT
Source organism: Rhea americana (assembly GCF_003343005.1). Lineage (NCBI taxonomy): Eukaryota > Metazoa > Chordata > Aves > Rheiformes > Rheidae > Rhea > Rhea americana. Next base: position 6,214,352 of record NW_028185705.1, on the reverse strand, counting down.
TGATCTTTGAGCTCTCTTTTATTGGGTCTTATGGAATTGAATGCTGTATGTTCAGCGCTGCTCATGGGAAGATTGTTCTTTTGGTACCCTTTCCTCATGTAGGGGTTCTGCAGTCTCTGCAACTTAGAGGTGTCCATTTTTAATCCCTCTCTAATTAAAAATCTCTTTTTGAAGAGGGTGATGGTTGTCTTACTGTAGAGAGCAGCACTGAAGGGGAATACTCAAAACTCAAGTTCAGTCCTGTTCTATTTTCAGGAGTTGGTGCAGGATGCAAGCATTAAACCAACAGGTAATGAAATCACGAGTAACATATTTAGTTCAGTGTGCTTAGATACCTCCATTATGGCTGTAGGCTTCTGCTGTCCAAACTGCTTAGATTGTCCCAGTCCATTCAGGAAAATAATTAGGACTGTTTTTTAAAATGTGTGAGAAAATTCTCTGGGACCAGTGACAGCTCATACTTCAATATAGTGTGTGAACTTAAGTCAAAGCAGATCAAACCAGACCAAATGACTGTCAGGGTGAGGATATTCATTTTCGTCTTTGAAATGGGGGAGAGGAGGTAGAGGGGAGAACCTGGATTCCACTGAGTCTCCCCTCACTGAAAATATTCCTTGCCCTTTAGAAAACTGCATCAGACCATAACTCTAGCTGATTCCAGTGAGCTCATTTGAGCCTATTTCTATAGATTTTTTTTCATTACCTACAAGCTCTAAAAATTCCTCTGTGTKTTTCTTTCAGTGCTTTTTGCTGCTTGGAATGAATGCTGCAACTTCCACAGGAGATGGATTAATACCCCCCCCCAAAAAAAACCCTGACATCTGTGTGGGAGATAAACTAACSAGCTTGACTATATGTTGTGATACTGTGCAGCATGAGTAAATTGGTTTTCTTGTAACCATTCACAAATGTGTCTTCCATGGAAAATATCTTCTTGAGCAAGGAATTAAATTCTTGGGCAAGGAATTAAACTACTGGTTTAAAATTAATTTCCCCATATGAGAGAGAGCCAATAGTGTATGAACCTTTTGTCTTGTGCTGAGTGGTAGCTAACACTCAACATAACATCTAGCGGAAGAAATGACTCCAAATTAATCTTTAAATGTTAAAACCAACTCCTTTGACACTTTATTTTATTTTTTTTATTTATTTTATTATTATTTTTTTTTACACTGTGTTCTTTCTGCTCCCGCTTTCTCTCCTAATAGCTGTAGGAAACCTTCCCTAATCTATCCAATTAACTCGGTATTTCCTGTAAAGCTAACTTTGAAGAGAGTAAGAAAGGAGCGTAAAGCGAGGAAAGACATCTGTCAACTATTGGAAATACTTTCCATGTTAGAATTTGAAGGGAGCCCACACTGAAGCCAGATGATCCAGCAAGAAGAACAATTGCAGTGTTGGCTTGGAAAGAATGTGGGTGATTTGTTATAGCTGTCCTCACAGTAGGCACCCGGTTGTCATGTTCATATGAGAATACCTTGGAGATATGCTAAGCACATATCCTGTTCCCATCAGGAGTGCTRTAGGGCCAGAACAGGCAAGGTTTGACTTGCATTTTCTGGAAGACATAAATTATCATTTGTTCCTCAATCTCTGTCTYTTCAAATCCTTTTCATTCCTCTGTGCTGTCCCACGACTAATTTAAAGCAAGATGTGAAGAGTGTGTGTATTGTGTAGGCAAGGAAAGTGTGTTTTTAAAACTATTGAAATTCTTGACTGACCCCTTTTTGGGGGTGAGACCTTACTGCAAAGATTTTGTAATGGTCTGTTTTTGACTATAAGCCTTTATTATATAATAGGTCATTGGAGACCCATTTTGGAAATACTGCAGTAAAAATATGAAACAACATCTGGGAGGGAGAGACTCTGCATTTCAGCTGATCTGAAATGTAACTGGATTGTTGTTTATTTGTTTTACTTTTTGGTTTATTCTGAAGTCCGAAAATGGCCTAGCTTGAAAATGAGCTGGAACAACAGTTCAGCTTCGCTAACTAGGACGTATTTCAACAGGACAAAAGCTCTGCAAGTTTCCAGGGCTGTCCCACTTCTCCACCCYTACTTTGCCCAATCCACAGTTAAATTAATTCTGGACTCAGAAGAGCCAATTTCATTCTCTTTCAAGGGAGAAAATCTGATTTCACTACTTGATCTCCCCCTCCTTTTCCTCATCTGATCAATGATCTGAGCAATGATCAACCAGCTTTTCAATGGTCCTTCACCATCTCTTTCTGCAAAAAGAGATTTATGAGTTAGTTGAGTCACTGCATGGCTGCACTGATTTGACATTATAATCTTATATTCTCCTGGTCTTCATCTTCTTTGTGCCAAGCTCTAGGAAATTGGAAGAAGCTTCTGGGAATGCCTGGATTATTTTTAAGAGCAGAGGGTATCACAAGATCAACAACTGGAACTTCTACATTTCATGAATCATGAGCTTTACCCAGTCACTCTGGCCAGGAGCCCTATAACTTATTCCAAAACAGCCTGCAAGTGAAGATGTCAAGGGATGCAGACTTTGTTCACATTGCCTTTGTTGTCTTCTTTGATACTTAGTCACTCTTCTTTGAATTTGCATATCTTTGCCTCTCAGCTCTCAGGGAGAGCTTACTCCCTGGATTTTGAGGGTAAATATTACCGTGGGATGAGAAGGAGGGGAGCCATGGAGGTCATTTTTGCACATTTAGGTCCCTTAGACTGGCATGTGCTCTGGATCTTGTGAGGAAAAAGCTGAGTGAGCCCAGCAACACTCCAATGGCATCTGACTTGAGAATTTGGATAGATTCAGGGTTAAAACTCTGAATGCACTGCATCTCAGTAGCCATTTCTTCCCCTGGTATCTTAAACGCAGAAGGTGATATTTAAAATGGAAACTTTTAATAATAACTATTCAATGAATTCTCTTCCAAAGGATCAAATCTGTYGTCTTAGGGGCTTTTTCTCTCTTGAGCTTTGGCTCTTTTTCAGACACTTAGTAGGGATGAGTTAACAGGGACCTAATAGGGAGAGGAATCCATGAAAGGCTTGTGTTGGCGTGCTGTGAGGTTTCCTGCTCCATTCCAGGCCTGAAGAAGACACTGTTTCCATCACAAGCAGTAGCGCTGTCCAAGTGCCTCAGCTGGTCCTTATGGCTGGTACCGGCTCTCCCTGTGACTGTGGTCTTCTCTTAGTTCTTTGACTACTATTGCTCATGCTGACAGTGCTACTGCTGCGCTGTTTTCTGGGACATCTTTGCCCTCTCTGCTTTCAGCCACTGCCTTGATCCTTGGGCTTTAAACTCTTTCCTCCTYTGCTCGTCTCTCAAGTCCAGCCTCATGACATATGTGCTATTTACAGAAAATGTTTGTTGAGACCAGGTGGTTAAAAGTAAAAATGCCAACAGATCTGCCCTTTGTAACTGTGCTAGCAGCTTGTTAAAATTAGTCACACACTAAGCTGCAGTACATCTGTGCTGTCAGCTTTCCAGAGGGCTATCAATACTGTGCACTTCCACAGTACAATTTCCAGATGGGGAGTTGCTCTGGTAACACTGATCTTTGGTTCTCCGTTAGCACAGATTAAAGTCATCCCTAGTTCCCTTTTTCCCCTATCTGGTTCACAAACCTATGTCCAAATTTAGCCGTGAGCCTCATTCTAAATGCACARATGTTTGTCCTGAGTTTTAGATGCCCAGAGACGCAGGATCCTGAAACAAAACCTGGGAAATCTTGACACTAGAGTTAACTTAAGCATTTGTAATTGGCTATTCTGGAAAATCTTTTCCACTTATTTGAGTAAGAGGTGGTGATTCCAGGGCCTTTCAGGGAGTTGGGTACATAGCTCTTATTGGAAGTCTATTAAATTTGGGCATAACTCCCACTTGAAAAACTGTGAAGCGAAATTCTTATCTGGGTCCCTGCTGTTGTACAGCTGTCTAGCTAAAAGCATCTAATCTTTTAGTAAGTAATAGCTGTCACCAATCTTGAACAGTAATCATCTTTTCCTATTTTTATATAGCATCTAGCACCAAGAGATTCATGGTTTGGGGCAGCTCCCTGAGCAAGGGCTCATCCTTTGGTGCAAGCGACACATGGAGGCAAGATGGCAAAGGCAAGCTAACAGCGCAGCCAGTGGTTTGCCAGGGGTATCATCATGTCTGGAACTCTACTTCCCTGTCAGAAATGGTCTTTGATGCACATCCAAAAATCAGACTTGAATTGGCTTCTTCGATCCATTGTGCTTAACTGCTCTATCAACATGCCCCACTGTACAAATAGATAAACACTGTATTTGTCTGTCCTGGAGCCAAAGGTCTCATATTTCTCAGAGTCCTGCCTCTGATGACTTCCCCTAGCATGCCATAACTGGTATCTACGCTCACCCTAGAAGCCCTGTTCCTGGCTACATGCACGTGGTCCCTGCTGCTTCCCTTTGGGAATTGCTGTTCCTTCTCTTGAAGTGCAGAGGTATGAAAGATTTTTTTTCCTSCTTCCTCTTAAAATAGGGAGTCTCSTGTTTTGCCAAGTTTTCTCGTGCCATGGACAACAAAAGGCCTGCTAATGGTCCACATTCAGGCAGGGAAGAGCAGAACACTGCTCCTGCTTTGCCTGTTTCAGGGAGCACATTTGGTGTTGACTTGCAGGCACTTTGTACATAATTCGCTGCCTGTGTGAAAGCCTGACATTGTGACGGGAGGACACGAACACAGAACCTTTGTGCTCAGGATATTATGCTTTCCTCGCACACAGGCTTTCTGCTTGCACATGCCGTCTGGCGTGCCCTTGTAGCTGGGGCTCTTGCATACCACGCTTTCTTATGGAATTTGGATTTAAATGTGAAAATTCTCCACCACACAATAAAAGTGGCATTTCCATGCCCTTTAGCACATCAGTCTTCCCTTGTGAATAGCGGCCTGAGTTCTTTGGCTTTTGCCGTATGGAACAATTGATCCCTTCAGTTAACTTGCCAACAGTAATCAGTTTCTTCTAGCCATAAATTTTATCCATTCTTTTTTTCCCCCTTTTTAGGGGTGGGTAGGGAGGAATAAAGTAAGAAAAAGACAGACATAAAGTAGGCAGCTGTTACAACTTGGATATTGCTCTGTGGAAGAGGAAAAGCAAATCTCAACCTGATTTTCACCTGTCACTGTATGCTGAGGTTTAGCTATCAGGACAGGTTGCTTTATAATGAGTCATACTGCTGAAGTGCCYGTTTTTTCTGTAATGGTTGACCACATGGAACCTTCCTCTACTTAAAGAGATAACCAAGGGAAGAAGGCTTCCATGATTGTTGGATAAAGTAAGGTAGCATGGTCTCATGGGCAAAGTGGTAGYGAGGCAATAGTTTTGTTCATGATGTGATATTTGGCTACATCACTTTTATTTATTTATTTTGTGATACTACTTGTATCTACAAGACTGCTACTTGGTCTCATGTCTTCAGGCTGTTCGTCCCACCAAGGCATTCTTTTTCAGTTTATTGTAGTATCCATTTCAAAAGGAGCTCRGTGCTCTTTGGATCATAGTGAGCTGCAGATTTTCTGTTGCGTGGCATTGGAGAGCGTTCTCAAGAGAACCATGGTGATGTAAACCCAACCTCAGCTTGCAAATTCTCCTTCTCTTCCAGCTGACATCCTGGGAAACCAAATATTCTCTTCATGTCTGCARCTGAGGCAAAAAGATACAAAATGCCAAGAAAAAGGAATTTCCCACCTCTAAAGGTGAGCACTGCTGTGCTTTCCTTAGGACTAACTGTCTTCTAGACCTAGAGTCTGTCTTGAGGATGAGTTTGTGAAATATGTTTGTCCTGAAAGTAGGATTTCTGTCAATATGGCCTAAAACAACAAGAGCTGCTTCACTCTTCTTTTTTTTTTTGTGCCTTTTGGTAAACTGTTAGTAGCTGGTTCCTCTGGCCATGGGAACGGTAGTGCAGCTTTGAAACTGCTGATAAAATTGTTCAGCTCTTCAAGGGAACTCTATCTTGTTTTGTTTCCTTCCTCTGCCTGTTTGCCACTCCTCTCCTTTCCCCTGTGCTGCTGGTATCTGAGGAGGAGGGTGGAGGCCTCCAGCTTGAATGGCTTATCAGAGAAAACAAGACAGATTTAGGATTTGATCCATCTGAGGGATGAAAAAACAATTCCTGTTAACTGCTCTATAAGCCTTTGGGAGGGAAGAACGTTCTGTTTGGGGCTAACTGTACTTCTGCAGACTGCTGCCRTGGCTCCGGTGACATTACACTAGCATCTGTGGGGCCTGTGTGCACTGGGTTACTTGCAAGACAATCAGGAAACCCTCCTGCRTAAGGCATTTCTCTATCTTCTGCACTTGGTGATCTGTAGATGTTAACTTTCTCATAGCATGATTTTGACTCCTACGAAGTTCTTCCAAAACTGATGTCATTTGGGCAGAGACCTGCCAGATCTTCTGACCTTTTTGGCGTACTCCCAATATCCCCAGCCTTAGGAGACTCTGCTAGATGTTGTGTGCCATGGCTAAAGGCTGCAGGGCTTCCTGGCCTTCAAGGAAATCACTTGTCAATGTCCCGTCTCCCAGGGGGCCAGAGGAGAAATACTCCAAAATCTGTGCCCAGCCTCCCTCCAACCCGCCTAACTTGATGCCCTTGTTTCCTAGTAATGCTCTGTARCTGAAATTTGATTTTAGAGGTTGTTTATGTTTCTTTCCATCCTCCCTTCCTCTCTACTTAGGATAGGAATGAAATATATATGTTTTAAAACATCTTGATTTGGCAATGTTTGGTCCCTTCCCATCAGTAAATGCTGTTCCCAGGGGTTGTGCTGGCACTACGAATCCAGGGTCAGCCCCTTCTAGCAGTGTTTCTGCTGGTTTGTTTTGTAAATAATGTGCCAGCATCAAACTGTGGTCCTGCTACAGTATTACCTTGTTTCTATCAGTTCGGTTTGAGGGATTAAAGTCTTTTTAAATCTTGGTTAGACCAGGACTGCCACTCTAGTCATCAAGCGTGCCATCAGACCCTTTCCTTTAGGGAAGTACCTATTTCAGTGCTTTATGTAACTGAAAGTTGTATTTCTTCTTTAAATATTGCACTGATTTGTAGAAGTGTTATGTGTCCCTGGAAGTCCTCCTTGGAGGACAACATGCATTACCAGACAGATGGATGGCTCTTCAATGTAAGTGTGAAACAGCCAGACCGGTCCAAGAGTCACAAGTCTGAAAAGCACAACCAAAGGCTGGCCACGTCTCCAAAGCATTATAGTTGTCAGAACAGTGTTTTTGTTTTTGTGGGTGTGTGGAGATACTTCATGCACAAAGAAGGATTTAAGGCCCAGATTTGGAATCTTGTTCCAGATTTCAACAGACCAGAGCTGCCTTACAGAGTGATTGCTTTAAACTGCAGATACACGAAGCTTGGCATGTTTTCAAAGTAAGGTCTTGAGTTTTTTGTTTGTTTGTATGCTTCCCCCATAACAAGCATCTGCCCATTTCAATTAATATGTGAAACTGTCAAGGCAGGGACCATCCTCTGATGGTGTTTGCTTAGTGTCTAGCTTGAAGAGACCACCTCAGATGGATCTCCAAAGAGCTGCTGACATCCAGAGAAAATTTACAAACTCAAGGGAAGGCCAGAAATAATATATACAGCTGCTACTCACATTCTTGTCCTGATCAGTTAAAAAAAAAAATAAATACACATAACTGTCAGTCTATTACAGCTGAACACAGTTGTATTATCTACACCACTATCCGATTTATTTGTTAAAGTATCACACATCACTTATGCCCTAAACAGCTAATAGYTGCTCTTTCACTAGCTGCAGAAATGCTTACGCATTCCAGTAGTTAAATGATGCAATATCCAGGTGGATATTTAATGGACCATCACAAATCTGGAATGACACAGCAGACACCATAAATATCTTCACTTGAACAGACAGAACAAAACCTTTTTTATGAAAGTGGTTCCCAATTTTTTTCATGTGCTAACCATATTTTTAATGTATCCTTTAAAAATGGTCCTTGGAACCATCCCTGTCTCCTCTTTAACCTGTTTCTGAGCACTTCAGAGCATGGAGCCCACAGTGCTGCAAGCAATGGATCTCTTAAAACTGATACTTCTTTTGGATTTCTTTAAGACTCAAGGAAAACTTCCGGAATTTCAGTCACACGAATATTCCCAATTTGCTCAGTGAAACTCGTCAAGTATTACACTTTCCTGGATCAAAGCCTACCTTGGAACAATGAACACGCAATATTTTCCTGTCACACCTTTTCCCATTTTGCACTCCTAATTACCAGCCCCAAATCACTGAGCAGACTACCTGCTCATCACTTGGGTCAGCTACTTGGGCAAAATGTATGAGCTGTTACTGCTAAAGCAGTATGGTTTTTGCATAGCACTTTTTTTTTTTTTTTTAAGGGTGTGCTTCTACTTATGGGTAAGAGCTTTCTTGATTAGGGAAAATTGCTGCTGGGATGTCTAAGCTGACTGTCACTCACATGCCAGCCATGTGGGCACTTCCTTGCTAGTAAAGCACTTCAGGGAGAAGATGTGATCCTGCAGACGTAAGACAGACTGCACTGATGTGTCTTAGCATCTTCTCTAATTCTCATTATTGTCACGTTATACSTAACATACCAAAGAGTGGCAGATGAATCTTTTGAAGGGAAAGATTTTTTTTTTTCCCTTAAGTTTTGGAGGGATTGGAGTTCTTTGAGATGAGGCTGAATTTGTGAAATATTTAWTTTTCTACTAAAGCTTTTTAAAAACAGTCAGGCTTTATTTAGCCATCTTTCAGATGTGACTAATTTGGAAACAGTATTTGAGGCCAACATTAAAAGAAAAAAGAGAGAGAAAAAAAAAAGGATTTCTAAGTAACCCAAATGTGAAATAATCTATTTTACTTTAAGTCAGGCAAAATCATTTTATAGGTTGATGACGTTTTCAAAAGGTAGGGAGGAAAGAGGGATGTTTTTCTGAAACACTCCTCCTGGTTCAAGGTACATAGGTATTTTTAGGCTATTTTTAACTCAATGAGAAAAACTGATTATCTTGCATCTGTTATGAAAACAATGGTGTGGCATCCTTAGTTTGGTCTATAGCCTATATATATGGTACTTCCAAAGCACAGAACAGCCAGTGGTACAAAAGGATGACAACTGGGGCAGTATTAAGTACCTATGAAAAAGCTAATCATGAAAAGGCAAACTTGGGTGGGAAAMGGGCAGCACATGGGAGAGGACGTTAGGTCTAGTAAATTCTGCTCATCACAGTTGCCAGCGCAGTGCTGTTCCTGGGACTCTGCAAAAAGGATTGAGATTTTTCCTGTGTTTCTACTCCTGGGGTCCCAAAGACCAAGTGAGGGGCTTGGCACCGCTTTGCGTAGGATCTCATCCCTTTTTTGAGTGCATGGCAAACCCTGCACGTAGCTGTTCCCAAACAGGCATGAAGTATCAAAAGAATGTACCTAATGCTACTGTGCTTGTTTATGGGCCATTCCTGTATTTTTCATTTTAAATATTTAGAAAGCAGTGGGATTTAATTACTGAGATGTGAGTGCCTCAGAGACAGCTACCRAGTCCAGTGGAAACATCATCTGTTAAACTGTGGTTTGGACAGCGAGGCATTAACTGATCAGTTAGGTTTAACAAGATGCACTGGTGCGAGGTACTAGCGAGGCATTTTTTAAGCTAGGTATGTCTAAAATGCAGTACACTCAGCTTAATGGACTATACATAACTATATTCCTATCTACACCTCCCCTCTWTAAAAATGCTCTTTAGTCTTTTAAATACATCCTTAATTCCTAAACACGGAAAAACCTGTCAATTTGTCCTTGTTCTCTATAGCCCCTTTCCCTCCCTCCAGTTAAATCCTTAATATGGGCTAACATAACTGTTTGATTTTTATCTCTTCTTAACCACTTACTCCTCCTGGTATTTTGCAGACACTTTTACCGATACTCATGTGTTTATTTCTGTTTAATCTCTAGTGTCAAAGCACTAGGAATCTCTCTTGGTTTTGAGTTATGGCATACTTGTCTCTACCACAGATTAATGAATGATGTAATCACAGCTGCATCTTGAACTAGTCTGCTGGAAAGTGCCTCCACAGCGGCTCTCCGGCCTTTATTGTGTTGCATTTGCCTTGTGAGGGAAGAAAAGGCCTGTTTCTAGGCCACGCATCTACAAAAACAGCCTTGCAGATGTGCATGCAATGCTGCGTGCAGGCGGGCACGCTGCAAGAAGTTGGAATTGCTCTGGCCAGTAAAAATTTAAGGGTTGATCCATGAGATTGTTGTTGTTGCCGTTTTATGGTGGGAGACGCGTAAAACGTTCACTTTTTCGCTCTGTTGCATGGAAATATTTGTGTTTCTCCACGAAACAGTGAAGCGTTTTTTTGCTGAAACATAGACGTAGACAAACAACCCTATTTTCCATGAGCTTGCCCTTTGAAATATCTGACGTATTTCAAGAGATATTCCCTCGYCCTCAAGATGCAGACAGAGGCAGACGGCTTGGAAAACTTCAGCCCCAATGGTTGAATTTTGGCAATAGCAACTTAAAAATAATTGTGTCTTGTCATGGAAAGTGTCGGACAGCTTTAACAATCAAAAAGTGCTGCATAAAATAAACCTGGGTAAATCTTTTAGCCTGCAGAGGAGACAGCAAAAATGTATAAATGGGGAAGGATTTCTTTAGGCCTGTGGTTTTCTGCACGGTTTTCCACCGCATCACCGCTGCGGCTGAAGTAGCGCTGGTGTAAAGGCAGTTTGCTCAGCTGGCTCGTGCTTTTGCTTGGCAGTGGTGCCTGGCTCTGGCCATCGCTGTCAGGGTTAGCGCTCGCTTGCTTCTCCTCGCTTCCTGTAAGAAATTCATTTTTTGGAAAACCTGCTGAGAGCATAAGGCAGGCCAGCGGGGACACCTACAGGGGCTAGACCCYGACTGCTAAAGACCCTCCAAAAAGCTGTGTAATGCCAACGTGCCCTATCAAAGCACTTCTAGAAGAAATGCTCAGACAACCCAGTCCCCTTTGGACCAGTACAGAGACACCAAGGAGTGTGGGCTAGTCCTAATTTAAGAGACTTTTTTTTTTTTTTTTTTTTTTTTTTTTTTTTTNGTCCCTCAACTTTACTGATGACTTCCTCGGCTTTTCTTTCTGGTTTCCTTCTCTCCCTTTCCCTGTTAGTAAGAGCAGGGCCTCCTCCTGGGGCACGTCTGCCTTGCTGGGAAGACTTGAATTTCCATTACTAATGTCTGTCACGTGTTTCTCAGGTCCCATACACAATTCTCCCTTTGTATTCCCAAAGTGTTAAATGGCATTTATTATACAGGACACACAGAGAAAATTGGCTAAGCAGTTGAAGGAGAATTGTGTTTCTTGTATTTTTCGCTTTTTTCTCCTGTAGAAAAGATTTGTTTGGTGAAAAGGCCTCTGCATTTTTATCCAGTTTTCCTCCTGCTGTGACAGTTACTCATTAGTCATTCAATTTTTATCTTTTATGGCAATGAATTTGGGGGGGGGGGGGTTTGGCCATGAACTCTAGTTTGTTCTGCCTTTGCCCTGATTAACTCACATTTGCTTTTCCTTCACTTCCTGCAAGAACATCTTTGTTTAAAAACCTTATGCGTTTATCTTTTAGGCGTTTGTTTGTAAATCACCACCAGGCGCTTGTATTCAATCCAAAGGCAAAAGCCCTGGTATCTCCAGGAGATGTTTGCAATGCAACCAAAACAAAACTCCCATATTGTGGCAAGTATTTGTATAGCTTCGTAGGTAAGGACAGTTCACATGGGTCAGAGCAAAGTTTAGCTCTGCCTTGTCTTTCAGACTACAACAAGGAACAGATGCCAGTGAAAAAGGTCTGAGAAAAGGCAAATGTGTCATAATACTTCCTTCAGCGTCATTTTGACTCCTGGCAATCTATGGCTTAGGGACTTCCCAAGCAATAGGTTGCATTGCCTCTTGGTATTTAATGTCCATGTCTCTAATCCAGATTTAAACTTAGTACTTACTTGTGCTTAGTAACATTTCTCTAAGTGGAAGCAAACAAAGTTTTCAGTAAAAGACTTTTTTATTTCTGTTAGCAAAATATTTTTGGGTTCCATAAAGTGTTTTCCTTAAAAAAAAACAAATAGAATAAATCTTGGTAATCTATCAAATTTAGCACTGTAAAAATCATAGCAATTCCCAAGCCAACCTCATTGCCTCAGACTCTACTCAGACTGTTTAACAGCTTTACTGATCACTGTGAATTTCCCAGAGTGCAGAGATTTCTGGAGGGGGGGAACTATTTACATCCTGAGATTTTAATGCCTCAAAGCAGGAGGGAGATTACGTGTGCAAAACCTCCCCAAGGCCAGGTCATTTCAGCAGCATCTTGCTGTTATGTTTCCAAGAAAACTGATTTTTTTCCTGGTGTGCTTCCTGTGTCTTGCCCTAACAGTTTGATAATTAACTCCTCAGTCACTGACTTGAAGGTGCTGCTATTATTTGTAATGATTCATGTTCTCCTTGGGTGTCTGTGGTGCTTACCGTATGGTCTAGGTGCTAATTTGCTCAAGGGCGTGCCAGGAAGCGTAGCCATAAAGACCATCCATGCATCCATACATTTGTATCCTGTCTTTGTGCTATTTAGTGAGGAAAGAGCCAGCAACCAGTTTTCCATCCAAGCAACCAATTGGGCTTATCCCTTAGCTGGAAATCAAGCTCCCAACTTTGAAGTCTGTTTGTCTGTTGAAGTCATGAAACCGTCCCAAGGAGCCTAYGGAGAAGTTCAGCCCTTACTGCCATCACAGCAAGGCCCACAGGGCTGGAGCGGGAGAGAGAAAGAGAAGGCAGTAGAAAAAAGCCTTGGGAAGCCCACCAGCCCCTTTCTCTCCATGCGGACAACAAGAGGATTGGCCCAACTTTTCCTGGAAAGGCAAGAYAGAGGGAGAGCCTGTCTCTCCCTAGCATGGGGATGCGGGGGTGCATTCCTGAGTGCCATCCTATGACCAAATCTGAAGTTCAGAGTGGTGGAGCTGGGATGTGGCTCTGCTCCTCCTGCTGAGCCTGATGGGAGTTGAGGCTGCTCAGAAGTCCTCTGCGTCACATCCGTGGCTGAGGGGCTGACAGCTGTCATGAGGTTTGTTCTGCAAAGAGCTCAGTGGGAGCACGGAGCAGTAAAAACTGTTTCAACCGTTTGGGCAAGAGCTTGTTTTAGAAAGTTGCCTGGGTGCCTTGGCAGTGGTGGTTGTTTTYCAACCTAAAGTGAGCCATCAGGGCAACAGATGATATTTACTCCGTGTGACATAATACTCAAGTMAAATATTATTTAATAGTGCTTTCTTTCATGTCCTGACAACTCTGAAAGTGCCTCTGTATGACAAAAAGCTGTCAAACAACTTTTTGCAGCTTTGTCTTATTTTGTGTGCGGAGTGAGTATTTGTCTTTTCTTTGGCCAAGTCAGACCGATCCCAGAAGAGCTACATCAGGTCAGACTGAAGTCATTTGCATTCAGTTTTACTACCAGAAGTTTATCATGTCCTATGAAGGAGGCTGGAAAAAGGCTCCAGCAGGTTTTGCAGCAAATTTAAGGTTGGTTACAGTACCTGGTGAAGTTGGAGGGATTAATAAAAACGTCAGTAATGGAAGACGGGGGGAATAGGGTTGGCTTGTTTTCTGAAAAGGGGCAATGCGGGGCAGCCTAGCTGCCTTCAAACTCTGCTTTTAGCTCCAGTATGCTTAGGGAAGCAGAGGTAACACGCGGGAGTTACACCAGGCAGTACTGGTGGGGAGGACAGAGAGAGCAGGAGCTGCTCACTGTGCTCTTCTAGTCCTCTCTATTTGAGCCTTTCATTTAATCCGCTAGGTTTGGAGGCTAGAACCTCTTTTTCTATAAATATCTTTTGTTGAGCAGCAGTGCTCTCGTGCTAAGTCAGAGCTATTTAAATCTCTGGCACAGATGAACACCACTGACACCTTGTACCTGGGAAAGGTCATGGACTGTTTTGGCATGCCCAGCTTTGGCAGCCAGCCAATGGCCAATGAGCACTTTGGAGGCTACCTGACCCTTTCCTCTCTTTGCTTAGTCCATGAGCAAAGGGAGCTCTATCAGGTGGGTTGCTGCTTTCCACTGTCCCTGTGAAATAATAAAGCTTTCATATCTCTGTTTGAGTCACAGCAAGCTCCAAAGCAGAGGTATAGTCRTTATTGCCAAGCACTCACTTTGGGACTGAGTTGAAATCTTGTGCTAAGATCCTGGTGTGGAGAAGTTGGGGTGATGCTGTCTAGAGACACCATTGTTTTCTTGCAACAGTGTCTGGTTTATTAACCTCCTAAAGTCAAATTTTCATGAGGAGTGTGAATGATACATTTCAGGAACTTGACCTGGCATCTTGCAGGATCACAAGGTGACTGAATTTTAAGAACCTTTGCTGCTAAAGCTTTGCAGAGCCGATAAACCAAGTGCCCTGGCAGTGGGGTAGCTGTGAAGTACTGGATGGACCATTTCATTTTTACAGTGTGCTTAGACATATATTCTCTTGTCACCTTTATTAGGGAAGGTAAATAGCTTTTATCTCAAAGGAGATTCTTTGGAGATGGTATTTCTCTGAGAAAGCTGGCAGGAGGAAATGTAACTGTTCCTAGCCTGCAACAACTTTTCTACTTTGGAATCAACAAGGGTCCCATGAATAAGGTAGAAATATCTGAAGATTTAGTTAAAATATTTGCTGATGAGAGAAAACATTATTAGTGGCATGCATTTTAGTAGCACCCTGGAGATGTGRCTAAACCGATTCTCTCTGTCCTGTRGCAGGGATTCTCCAAACCTGACCTGTTTTGGAGAGAGAAAATCTCTGTAAGAAAGTYGGGTCATGAGAGGAAACAACCAGTGGCTGAGCTGGGAAAAAAGACTTCTGCAGACCTCAAATTTTTATCCACAGCCACAAAGTCTTTCCTAAAAGTCTCCTGTCACCTGTAGATGGAGCAACAAAAACGCCACTTCCCATTTGGTAGTGGCAGAGGAATTAGCAGATCTGAAATTATTTGGTGTTTGTCCYGTCTTTTGAGACTACAGGGCTAAGTCACATCAAGGATGACTGTATGGCACCTCTTGGCCTTAGGAGGCTGTTTAGGGAGTTTACAGACTGTGTGAAGCATTGCAGAATGCCTGGAACAAGTTTACGTGTTTCTGGATTTTGCCTTGAAGGGTGGCTAACCCCTGTGCAAAGCACAAAGCTTCRCCACCACTCCGTGATGGGCAGCAATACTGGCCTTACTGATGGGAGAAGTCCAGTATGCTGGTGGTGGTTGAGTGCAACAAAAATGTCGTAAATATTCATGGTGATATTTACATGAATTTGCTTTACAATCACATCTTTTGTATCCACTTCTAATTGATATTCATGCCATCAGGTTTTGCTAGCAGCAGCATGCAAGCATTCAAGCCAGGATGCTGTTTGTATGCATTTGTAGAAACTGGACTTTACATCCTATGCAAAAACGAACAAACACATGGGAAACAATCAGGGCCTGGTTTAATAACAGCTGGCAGGAAAAATCAGGCTTTTGGAATTTACTTCATTGTGGGTTTGGATTTTGGGGTGCCTAGTACTAAATGGACAATAGTCTTGCCAAAGTGGTATCATTGTACTGTTTAGGATGGGTATTTAGGGTTGTCTCTCTATTTTAGTTATTGACATAAAACTTTCCTCTAGACATCCTGAGCATGGCTGTCTGAGCAACTTCTTGAAATTAAAAATGTCCAGGAGTGTTACATATGTGCTAAATTGAATTTATTGAATACATAGCACTAAATCAGTTTTTAAAATTGCAGGTGCTCTCAAAGTCCTATCAAGTCCTCTCCATAGTCTTCAGCGACGTCTATTTGCAGTAAGTACCGCACAAGGGGCATTGCCACCATCGCTTTGGCCAAGCAAGCAGCACTTCACTCCTGTATATAGAGGGGTGTGAAGTGACCAAAGCCAGCTTGAATATTGACATATCAAAAAAAGCCAAACCCCCCCCAAAGAAAACTTTCCTGACATGTAAGCTTAAAGACTTCACACAATTTTTGTTGAATAACTTAATCTGTAGTTGTTAATGGCACAGAAGATAGTTTCAGCGCTCTGGTAAAGCTGTGATAATGGCTAGAATTAAAGGTAAATGAACACACAGAAAACTTCCCATTAAAGTAGCTATTTCTAAGAATATCAGGTTGATAGAAACTACTTCATCATAATCAAGTTGTGCTTTTAGTGGATATGCATCTAAAGTCACTAATGTTGATGTATTTGGAAGCAAGATGTTTGGTCCAATTTATGGGTTGCATTGTTTTAAAATGATTGATTTTGCAAAAACTTTATCATCCTGTCAGCAGTAAAAGGAGAAAGGACACAACATGTCCAAAGTCGTGGAGCTGGTAGGTCAGGCCGAGTCTCCTAGCTTGCAGCTGCATGCCTCCTCTGCTTGGCCACCCTGCCTTCTCAGAAGTAATGGATTATCGTCAAATGTTCTGCCACAGAACATTTCACAGAACTAGTTCAGCAGTGAGCCAAAAGCCCACAGGAAAGTGAAGGATGTCTATCAGCCACTCTGGTGGGCTTTGCTTTAAGAGCTACAAACCCTGTGGGATTTTCAGATTGAGTATTTCCAAACCTAGACAGCATCCCAAGCTCCACTTGGGGCTTCTGCAGACGTGTTGTAGCCAATTTGACTTAATATTTGTATTGGAGACAGACGGCACGGTTTAATCCAGAAAAGATGGAGACAGAAGCTTTAAAAAAATGACCGTTTATTACAACTCGCTCTCAGCTTTAGTGCCAGGAAGGGCATTTGAAGAGGATTGGGTATCTCTCACTACTCCTCTCTACAATCTTTCACGACAGGGTGCAAATCACCCTCCCAAATACACATGGGCAGAAGTGCATGGTGCCTGGTACACCCATTCCCCAGGAGGCTTGTTTAGCAGAATCAGCCTAGCTCCAGTGGCATGTAAACCACTGTGTCCATCCAAGAGTGAGTGGCATCTCTTTCTTTAGCTGCTCTCTGCCTGCTTTGATAGGGCAGCATTTTTCTGCCACTTTTGGCTGGGAAACAAGCTTTGTCTGAACAAGCAGGAGGGAGTCTGTTTTGGCAGCTCCCATTCTCTTTTGTTTCCCCTGGTGTTTTGGCTCTTGCTCCCCTTCTCTGTTTATTCCCTTAGGAGCCTAGACACTAGCAGATTTGTTGAGACTCCAGCGAGGGTGCAGCAGTCACAAACAGGCAGTCACAATTTAGCCCCTTTGCAGAGCAAGAAAAAGAGCAGACATCGAGTGCAAGGGAATTGCCATGGGGATGCTGAGGGCTGGGAATGGCCTTCTCAGTACAGATGCAGAGCTAGACCTGGGCTGGCACCATCAGCCCACAGCTCAGATTTTTCATTGTCAGCAACAGCAGAGAGTGGCATGCAAGCCAAATCAGCCTGGGAAAGTCCACATGGATGAGATGAAGCTCACCAGCTACAGGCAACCTTCAGTCATCCTCTCCTCTGGAAAAATGTAGGGCTGACTTGGGAGAAAAGCTTGTCCTCCGGGGAGCCGAGGTGAAAACTGCCACCAGGAAAAGTAAGAGCAGTCATTTCCAAGTGCTTTTAAAGCTCATGTTGTCTCTGAATGCCTTGCCTAGTAGGAGGTCAGCTTTCAGATGCTCTGAGGAAAAGAGCTCTGGATGCTAACTGGTGGCTAATTCAAGCAATTCACCCAGATTAACTAGCACTGGAGGTGAAAAGGAGGATTTTTATTGTTATTGTTATTTTTATTGTTATTGCCTTTTCCCTGACATACCAAGAGACAAGTACATTTACTCAGCTACCATTCACCCTCGGTTCTTGACACAGCTCTTTGGCCAATACAGACTGCCCTGAAGAGCAAGAGCTGCTTGCCTTATCCCAGCTTTGTCTTTCCCACMTCCTTTTGGAGTTTTGGGGATATTTACTTTTCTTCTTAACTGTAATTATCTCTAGAACATTGCAGTAAAACTCCCAGCTGTCACAAAAGAGGTTTTGCAGCAATAGGTTTTCAGATCATCCTGCGTGYGTCCTTTCCCCTACCATCAGCGGTGACATCTGTGAGTCTGCAAATGAAGGAGGACATTAGTGGGTTGTGTCCTGCACATGCCCTGCATTTGCAAACCTAGCACTCCTACAAGCCTGGGTGAATAATGGGAGATAAAAACCTGTGTATTTCTAAAAGGAATTTTGGGGGCATTTGAAAGAGATTTTATGAGCTCTTTTGTGGAGACAGTAGACTGAGGTCAGTGATCTTTTCCACGTCTGTGTTGTTAAACCCAAAAGTTGTAATGTAACCATGAATTTAATCCAAGGAGCCTTGTGTTCTGTGCTAAAAAGAAGCTCAGGTTGGATAGTGACCACAGTCTTTTCTCACTTTAGCATCTGCCAATTGAAGGCATGGGGCTGCTGTGATTGTTCCTCATTTATTCCCACCCATGTGCAGACAGGCTGTTAAAACTACACTTTTTTTGAGGGGGGGAAACAAACAATCTGAACCTAAGCCTTCCTGTGAGATAGGTGGGAGTCCCCATCTAGCCCCAGTGCCTTTGCTGTCCCTTGTGCTTAGGTGTAGCAAAGATGGCTTTGAACCTCAGTTTTTATCTACTTGAGTTGGTGTCTTGCCTGCCGCAGAAGTCTCCGTTCAAAGTGTGGTGCAGCAGGGGAGTATGCATAGCTGCTAGACGGGGAATGGTTGTTCGGGGCTGAGCTGGCTCAAATGTTTGACCACCACATCTGGCAGGCTGAGTGCTGGCAGGGAGGGCCAGATTGCCTTCCCTGTGCCTTTCCCARGAAAAAATGCACAGAGCAGCTTTCAGCTACACCCAGCTCCTCGTGGGATGGCCTATGGGGAGGTTTGTCTTCTTGACAAACCACCTACAACGGTTTCCTATGCACCACATGGGTTTCAGTCTGAGTCTCAGCTGCTTGGAAGAGTGGGACCACACAGAAAGTCCAGCCATGCGATGAGGGATGCAGCTAATTGTCTATGTCTGCTCTGGTGTCTGGCTACCACTTGGCAGAAGCCAAACATACGCACTGAGCCCTGCACGCGCAAAAGATGGAATGCAAAAATACAGCCCAGGCATTGGCGAGTGGTGGTTTGCTGTGAATCACACCGTAAATCGCTCTATAAATAGCCAAGTAATTACCTTTGTATTTCTTTCAGAAAGATGCACTTGACTAAAGATAGAGCAGCATTGAGGGGCTGGTTTGTTTGTTGATACACATGGTCTCTATGCAGTGAGCAGACGTTGTGAGGCTGGAAACCCTATCAACGTTTTGGTGACACAGAGTTACTAAGCTACTGTCAAACCTTGCTGAGAAAGTGAACAGATTCTCTCTTTGTATGCAGTTTGCTTGCTTAATCCATGACTGTTAATTTCAAGCTCATTTTTTACATTTTATGGCAATGTTGTGCAATGCTGCTATCTATTGCTGTTCAGCTTAAGAGATGGTGGAAATCAGGGTGTTCTTCCACTTCATCCTGAAGTGCTGAGCTGATAACTCTCCTCTCTATGGTACCCACCTAACGGAGATTAGACTGAGGGTGCTGATGGAGGCAACCACAAGCCTTTCCTTTAGCACATCAGTCCGTGGCCCAAATCAGGTCTCTCCAGACCAGTGGCAGGAGAGTGGAGGTCTGGAGGCCCGATGGGATTTATTTGCACGAGGGAGGCAAGCCAGAYTTGGTCAATGGTTGTTTTGTTTGTTCTTCTCTCTAGGCTTTGACTTGGAGTCTTGACAGTCTCTCTGAAATATGCCTGGGGGTTAAAAGAGTCTGAAAATGTGTTTGTTTCAAAAACTTGGCTGGGCTTTTCTTAGGCAAGATTCCCAGCACAGGTGTGAACTTTTTTTGGGTGCTGTTTGTAATGCAAACACAGYGAAGGAAGCGCTCCCATATTCTGTGCGGATTTCATAACGCTCCGGCTTACTTTGAGTATTTTTCCTTGTGGCCTTTGGCAATGTTAGTTTTACTCCTTACTTATTTGTTATTTTAAAACCRTCCCCCCTCTCCGTCCCTCACCAAATGAGGAGAAATAATGGCTCCCTTGGTGGCTTGGGCTCTCCATGGGGACCCTGAGCAGGTGCTTTTGCCTCTGTGGCTCTCACCACTGGAGCTATTTGCAATCCTTATATAAATTAAAGGAAACAAGGGGTTTCATCAACCTGGGAAATAGGGCACATATGTGTGTTTTTTTTTTTTTCCTGGTTTCAAACTCTAATCACATTTTCATTTAAAATACGTTGTGATGTTCCTTGTGGAGACTACCCAAGCTCTAAATCATGCAGAATTTGATCTCCCAACACGGGGGTACTGCTGTGGGTTGGACTCTTGCAGGATTAATACTACTAATGCAAGAGGGAAAGTTTTCTCAGCCCTACTGAAAAGGTGATAATTCACTGAACTCCTAAGCCAGCATTTTACCAGAAGCAGTGGGCATGTGGGGTGGAATTTTCTTTTAAAGACAAGGCAAAAGTGAATGTTGTTTGCTTTACCTTTTTTTTCAGTTTGATGGAGCAATTTAAGGCTGTGTTGAAATAGGACTTTAAAAGTCAGACATGCATTTTCTCAACATGCAAGGGCGCTGTGTCGTTCCTGTCAAAACATGGCTCACATGAAGGGACGTGGCGCTAGGAGTTAAATACATGTTTCCTTAGAAAATAATAGTGTAAAAAAAATACAAATGGGTTTTGGCACAAGAACAAATGGATATAAACGGGCAGAAAATGAGATGATTTGTTACCCTTAAAGGAGCAACTGTGCTGGTGTTCCTGTGGACAAGGAGACCAAAGAGAGTGGACATGGGCCCGTAATATACTGAGAAGGTGGCTCAGGGTCTGGTGATAGCAGGAGCTCTGCTAAGCAGGCCAGGAACTCCTGATGGTTGTACTTCTTTCATTTATTAATGAGAATATTTTCATAATTAAACAAATAGTCTGGTGAGAGCAGCAATGAGTCCCAGGTTTACACGCCTTTGGTTGTATTTTTCACAACAAAAATTAGTATTGTAGTCTCTTTTCCTCTGTTTTCACATTGGTTCACTGCATTAAAAATCACTTTAATAGAGACTGTGGTCCAGGAGAATGGGTGGCAAGCACATTTTTATTTTCCCTGCAATTCTAATTATTCAGGCACCATTTCAGCAAAGTGCTTCATCTTGTGAGTCATTTAATTGCCTGAAGTGAAGTGAATTTTTACCAGCTTCAGTAGGAGCAGCCCCCCACTTCAAGGTTTAAATGTCCTTCTGAATTAGAGACTTAGCTACACAAGATTGTCATTTTTGCCATAGAAATTAATGAGATTAGAGCAAACCAGCAAAGCCACTGCTACAGAACCATTGTAAGTMACATCAAGCTACCCTTGTGCAAATTTAGGGAACTGAGGCAGGCATCAGAAAAATGGCTTAGATGAGAAGAGAGAGATGCCATAAGCACAATGTGTCAGCTCTCTGCCATGTCAGTGCCAGAAAAAAATTTCTGTTAGTCTTTGGGGATAAGCTATAGGACTGTTTCCTTCTAAAAATATTTAGAGCTCTTATTAAAGGACCCTTTGAAAGATAACCAGTTATAGCTCGTAGCATCATTTCCTTGCACAAGCATGACCTAGAAGTTGTAAGTATTCATGTTTGTTATCTGTATTTGATTTCAACTTTAATAATAATTCCTGCTTTTGATTTGATACTGGTTGATTGTTGAACTGCATTTAAGCCATATGGCACCATGTCTACAATTTTACACCATTCTCATTTTCTAGTAGTCATATCAAGCTATTTACATAGCTCCAGACATGCTTAAAGGACAGCTAAAGAGTGGCATTTGTATTGATTATCTCATTAATGCTTTATTCAATCAAGAGAAATCACAGCAAACACGTAGCAGACCGAACCCGTATGAACATGACCGCCCAAACTCACACGTGGTCCAGCAGGCGGGCTGGGAGGAGGAGCGTTTGCTAGGGATTTACACATCTGCTTTCCAAAAAAAACAAGTGTTATCTTTGCCGCTGAGGCCTGAGAAACTCTCACCAAAGGCAAAGGACTTCATTTGCTTTGCCGTTGCGTGCTCTGGGCTGTAACGAACACAGCGCAGGACCGAAGGGGTGCCCAAGTCAGTGCCCTGCCTGGTGAGGGTCAGGTAGGAGCGTGATCGTGTTGTCCAGTTTCTGCTCAGCAGCTTTCAGCCATCTGCAGCTTAGAGACCTCCTGTGCCAGAGACTCATCGGGGCCTGTGGGGCTGGGTGTCGTTGGGGCACCAGCGCTGCATGTGTAGCTCCCTGCAGGTGTAGGAGAGTCAGGGCATCCGTGCAACCAGCCCCCTAATTTGTTGCATGGATCAAGCTGCAATTACTGCCCGATGTATGGCACATATGGGAAGCATTACGGCCTGCAGCCCATCTTGAGCTCTTTAATTGCAACGCACGGTTTTGCAATGCTTTATCCAAACCAGCCTGTAATCTTGACGCTGGGAGGAGGCGTTTTGGCTGGCTGTGCTCAAAATCAGAAATTCCAAGTTTCCTCAAAATCTGACAGGGGGAGAGTCATTTCCTGCTGAACAGATGGAAATGACTTCTCCCATAGCTGTGATGTGAGTATGCACATGTGTGAGGTGTCTTTTTTAGAATAAAGCTAGCACTTGTTTCCCCWGATGTGCCTGTGCAGGTATTAGCCACAGGTGCTTAATATGCAGAGCCTAGACAGTTTGAGTTTAAAAAATACTGTAAAACTGCAAGGAAATGGACAGATCGTGACAAATACCAATATTCATTGTAATCTCATTCCTGGCAGTGTCTGGAGCCCGTTACGATAGCTAKGCATTTGAGAAGCCCAGTTCGTATTTAGAAGATGAATTTCTTACAGGTATACTGCACATTCAGAATGAAAACCAGGTTCGAGGAGAAATCTGTGCTATATGCCTCACTCAGCTGAGGGCTGAGCATGTGAGTATGGTTTTAGTCTGAAATTTTCAAAGACATTTTAGGGATATAGAGCTGTTGATCGCTTACATCCCGTATATGGCATTTTTCTTTTTTGAGAAATGCTGCTCAAGTTGGCTAATTATAGAAAGATCATTTTCTTTTAATAAGAGCTTGTAGGTAGCTAAAAAGGAGAATAGATTATATTATAATTGCGTTGTAGTAATATATTGCACTGTAATAATTGGAATGTCAGGTGTTTACTTCATTTACTACTCAGTTAAAAATGAACTAAACTGGAAGAAAGAAACACACCTATCAATTTAATACTTTTCCTGATAAAAACCCAAACTGCTTTGCCAAGGACAGTGTTGAATGGAATAACGGATTTGATGCTCCACAGTACGAAGAGGCAACAAATAATAACCTGAGATGATCACTAGTTTGCAGTAGCCTGATACGAATAAGGTCTTATGCCAAACTGGGAAGTGAACTATTAAAATTTGTTTTGCCCCAAAGAAAGACTTCCTCTCTGAATTTCCTGATCATAGCAAGCATAAAGTGGGATACATATAAATTAAATATTTTGCGTTACTTGTATGCACTGTTCACTTCCAAAACCTCATGTTAGAAGACAGTGGTTGGAAGCAAGATACCAGCTTTCCCCAGAATGCCTTTGCAGTCTTGCTTTCCCTGTCTTCCAGTTCTACAGCAGTGGAAAAGATTTCACCTGCGAGTGCTGTGTTGAGTGTACAGACRTCACCTAACAGCTGTGGTTTATCTGCAATAAGCAGCTACACTTGTAGTAATGCATCGGTATGTTTTTTTCTGTTAGTGGCTTGTTTGGGTYGCTTCTCTGTCCCCACAAGCAGTCACAGGTTTTGCCAAAGGCAGCACCTCCTGCAACTCGCAGCTCTTCGCTTTCTGTGCGTGTGATTGTTTGCAAYGCCAGTAGTATCTTCTTGGTTGAGTTACAACATGGAGACACAACCTCTTCTTCCCTATTCCCCACTATCGACCATCCTTTAAGATGAAGCAAAGGCCAACAGAGGGAGTTCAGAGAATGTTTTTCTTGCAGGTAAGGACATTTCTGAGGCTTCTTCTGAAATGCTCGCGAGTGCTGCTGGACAGGCAGGTGTGCAGGCTGCAATGCACAGCATTTCGCACCAGCTCAGCCCTGTCGCTGGAAAATGCTTCTGGACCTCCCTGGATGGCAACTGGGGAACAGCTGGGAACAAGCCAGGGCTCAATTTCTGGAGCTAAGCTGTTTTGGAACAAAATTCAGTATTTCTCTATGAAATTTGGACTGGTTATAAGAGTACCTCAACTGAAGTCCTTAAGCATAAAGACAGTGAATTCTTAATTCACTAAATTATCTGCAATAATTTATTTAACTTAACCCAAATGAAAAATGGCAGAAATTAGCTTCTATATTGATTTTTTTGGCAAAAAGCACAGGAATAGATTTTTAAATACTTCTAAYGAAGAAATGGTTAAAAACAGAATTGATTGAAGTATTTGCTTCCTGGTAAGGATAAGGAGTCTTTTGAGGTCTCTTAGCTGAGCTTCAAAAACACCTAAAAGTTGTGTGATCGAAGGTTTGTTTTCAATTATTCATTTGTTTTCAAATTCTCAAGGTCAAACAACAGGCCAGGATGGGGAATGGAGCTGTCATTAAAAATTTACTTACTTTTTGTACTCCAATTAAGCTTACAGATAGTAGCAGACAAACAGAACCATGCAATTGGTTTCCTGATGAAGGCAGTGATTTATTGGTACTGAACTTGGCTTCAGCATAGTTACACTAGGGATGTATTTGTCTGCAAAAGTTTGCTTCCATTTTAGGAAGAGAAAAATTGACAGCTGTAAAAAGAGCAGGATGTGATACTGTCTTCAGTATGGATTTTTTTCAGCAGCATGGTGTACGAATCTTGCAAGACCATAGCGTGCCATGTTCCCTCCAAAGACACGGTCGGTTGTGTGCACGTGGGGTCTGCACAGTCGGCTCCTGCGGAAGTGCGCAATGGTTAACTTTGCATGGGAAGTTTTAGTTTCTGAGTAAATCTTTGGAATTTTTGTCTTCTCTCTAATGCTAACTTTTGTCACTTGAAGATACTATACCACAGGCTCTCTTAATCAGCCACATCTGTAAATTTTTTACAACAAGTAAAATTTTGACTCTGGGTCTGGGCCATGAACAGGTGAAAGAGCACCTGCTGATGTCTGCGTGTGCATGCTTGTACGCCTGTACCCTAAGAATRGGATGTGGATTTGGCTCAGCATAGAGGCAGATTTCGGCATGGAAATGGTGGTGCACACTGTACATTTGTGCTCTGAAGTTTACTTCCATCTTCTCCCGCACCTGAGAAAGTTTAGATGTGATGTAAAGCCATAGGGCTATTTGTAGCTAGACCATCTATCTTGTAGCAGCAGAGAGGAAGGAGAGATTTTGGGTTGCTTTCACGTGTCAGAGTATTTGTCATCCTTGGAAAATACTGGTGGTTCCCCACCTCAAATCTAGTGCGTTTCCCCACCAACCCAGACTCGGCCACTGGCAGCAGGTCTCCTCTTACAAAGCAGCAATTTTGAAATTATATTAACATTGTATCGCGAGTAGTTTAACTGGCAATTGCTAGCATTACTATATAAATGAGGAACTCGAGTCCCTCCGCTCGCTCTGCCATGTGTCGATGAGAAGTGAGCTGGAGCTGTGCAAGGGCATGGTCCGAGCTGCCTCCAGGGGCAGAGCATTTCACTGTTTCCCAGCATCTGTGAATTTTGCTACATTAAAAGCAAGATCGCTCTTGAGAAATCAACCCCTGTTCAGCTTACAGGTTGGTGTTTCAGTAGTTCATCATGTCAGTAGGAAGTTATCCAAACAGTAAGTGGTTTTGGAAATCCAGCCCGTAGCTTTGGCTTTTAACAATTCTTCCTTTATAGAAGGAAGAGGAGATGCTGCAGTGAATCAATATATCCTGTGCATAGAAAACTACCTTGGACATACTGTCTTATGGGCAAATATTTTCCAAAACAACTACAAAAGTAACTGGAATATGCAGCAATAAGGCAATCTTTTGCTACATGTGATCTCAAAAAGAAAAGGAATCTGGCCTTATATACTGGTTTCTCCTGTCTAAATCAGGGCTAGATTTGCAAGGCATATACTCAGCTGGAGCCACCTTGAATAGTCTTTGTCAGAGAAAATTGAATAACTACACCAAAGCAAGCTCACCAGATTTCCCTAGTTATTCATGATTAACCCCGAATTATGCATAACACTTTTGCAAAACACTGTAGACATATTAAAACTGTTTCTATTGTGGACAAATAGAAAAAAAAGACTTAAAAAAAAGGTTTTCTATATGTCTTGTGTCTCCCCAGTGAAGAGCCCAAACTATAAATCAGCAGTCTGAGTTCTAGATGTTTACTAGATTAGATAATTAAAAAAAAAAAAACCACAGTTTTAGTTTTCCTCCATAGGATTTTAGCGAGGTAAAATGTTAGAAAATACCTTTAATGAAAGGACAGTTACAAAATAAGGTAGCTTAAGTATAAATGTTAGAAACTAATTAAATTGATAAAATTACAAAACCTCTTTATCTTATTGCAATATTATCATTAATATAATATTTTTCTCTTTCTGGAAGGCAATGTCATACTAAGCTGATAATGGTACGATTAGATAAATGCTGCTTTTACATGTATACTGCCTTACTGGGTTGTATGTGTGTGTTTTTAACAATTATGCTCTCCTTCCCATTAGAAAAGAATGCTTTTATATTTTAGCAGGAAAATATATACATTACTTGGGCGATGGAGTTAAAAATATTTGGAAAGCTGGAGTTTATCAGAATGAGCTGATTAAAATGGCTAGTGCCAGTGGTGGACGGAAGACTCTTTCCTGTAGAAAAACAGGAAAAAATTTCTGTTGGAAAAAATTTCAAACACACATCTTTCAATTAATGATCTGTAAATTCATAGGATGCCTGGATGGATGTCAGATTAAAATGTTTTTGGCCTCAGTCCTTCAAAGGTGTATGACTTTGCTCCCAAACGAAGCCTCCTTGAGCTCWCCAACAGCAGATCTTTTGTAAAGGGGACGCTTTACTGGTGATTACCCAGTTGTGCATGGGAGCATGACCTGCACCCAAAGAATTCAAATCCAGAGCACTCATGCRTGTGTGCAGGGTAACACTAGACAGCGATTGTTATTAGAGCAAGCAGCAAAATTTCTTCTCCCTATCCTACTTCACATGTTGCCTACATATATACTTAAAATAATTCTGTTCTCGCGTGAAACAGAACAGCGGTCTGGGAAGCAGACACTGAGTTTCCAAGTCTTTATGCCGCTTTTGTGCTTTTCAAGTTACTGTTTCAACAGGAAGGTGTTTAATCAATGCAAGGTAAAAGGTAGAGAGGCGAACTGGTGATTTCCAGAAAGAGAAAATGTTGGGACAGATTAGAGTGTTTCTTTTTCAAGAAAGAGTAGACAGTACAAAGTGTATGATAACATACTCAAGATATGCCTGAGATCCCCACCAGCAACCCTTTGAATAAATGGCACGTTTCCTATCGCAGCTTTTACAGCCTGAGCCTGATAAGAAACGGCTGCTGCAGTAGAGCCGTATTTGTGTGAGATCCTTGAATACACCTTTAGAAAATCTCAATCTTCTCTCAGGCAACAAAAGCATAAGAAGTTAAATCAGAGGAGGCTGTTTCCCAGGGATTTTTTTTTTTTTTGGCTTGTAAATTTGCTGCTTTATTTCACTTTTTTCATATTAGGAAATTTTATTCTCTAGCTCATGTGAAGGTAGGAGAATAGGAAGAGAGATGATACTTTCTTTAAGTGTTGATCTGTAGAAATGCGGTGGTTGCTCTTCAAGTGGGTACAATATCTTCTTGTACTTTAAAGTTTGATTGACATTGGCAAATGGGACATATTATGCACGTAGCACATGTAACCTCTCATATCCTGCTAGATGTGTGAGGTGAAGTTGTTAATCTCATCCATTTCCTATGCTCAGCACTGTGTGCCAAGATGTTCAGAAATAGCCAGGGATTTGGGATGCCTCAGCTACTGGGTCTGCAGCTGAAGAGYCTCCTAACAGTCTTGGTTTTCAGAATGCCTTGAATAGTTATCTGCTGAAAATTGAGTTTTTATCAAATATCTGCCAGCAGATGGTTGGACTTGGTCTTTGGTGGTCTTTGTGTAGTAGACATTTTCACATCTGTAGGTTGGCTTAGTGGAGCATCACTGGCATCCTAAGATGCTCTTTTGTAGAGTGATGCCACCATGCAGATAGTGGTGTTTGGCTGGAGTTGGTGGTTACCTGCTGAGTTGTGCTGCTATAGTTTCCCTTAGGCTTGTGCTTGGCTGGCACCAGCACAGGGCAGGTTTTCCCCATGCGATAAAATTTGTGATCTTTAAATGTAAAACAAGGGGGAAAAAAAGGGGGGGGGAATGCTTTCCTTGGATATCCCCATATTATTTTCAGTAGGATTCAATACTGCCAAAGCCGTGGCTGACCTTAATGTTACAAGTTCTAGAAACATAGGATTAGTACCTCTGTTGTGTGTTAACATCATCATTGTGTATTTACAATCATCAATTCATGTCTCAAAGAAATGTCAAATTCACCTTGTTCATCTTCCTATCAGAAGACTCACCTTATAGAGTACRTAGGAGTGCTCAGGCCAAGGTCAAGCTTCTCGCCTGCCCTACAATATTCTTGTCCTCATCTCTATATCTCAGCAGCTTCTAGAAGTGCTGGTTGAATACATTTTATAGATGAACTCTGAGGTCAATATATGAGAGAATAAACAATATGCAGAACAGAACCAGCATGTACTAGCTTGTCCTAGGGGTACAAAGCTGAATAATACCTGGGTAAACACAGCAAAAGTAGCTATTGATAAATTGGCCACTCAAGATTCCAGCGACCTCTGAAATGCTGGAACCCTGCCAAAGTCCAGCAAAGACAAAGCCTATGATAAACCACATAAGTTTTAGAGTGAAAAAGAGGGAAGAGATGTAAATTACATCCTGGATGTTGCAATCTCCTGTAACTAATACTTCTATTACATACACTATTGTGTTTTGATCTTTTTGTGTGTAACTTAGTTACACATAAAAAGACACACATGTAATCTGAGGAGCAAATATGTCAAGAGAAATCCAGTTTTCATCTTTTGGTCTCCAAAGCCTCTTTCACTCCTTTAAAAATAGCATAATAAATAATAATATCTGCTTTGCAGGATGTCTACAGCCAAAGTTTGGCATGTTCAGAAGATACTCCTTCACACCATTTGCTTGGAATAAATTGARTTTTTTTGTATCTAGAAAGAGGAAAACAAAAAGCGATCAAGCAGTCATAGAATCAGTAAGGTTGGAAGGGACCTTTGGAGATCATCTAGTCCAACCTCCCTGCTCAGCAGGGTTACCTAGAGCATGTTAGACAGGGTTGCATCCAGGTGGGCCTTGAAGATCTCCAGAGAAGGAGACTCCACAACCTCTCTGGGCAACCTGTCCCAGTGCTCTGTGACTCTCACAGGGAAGAAATTCCCCCTCACGTTCAGGTGGAACTTCCTGTGCTTCAATTTGTGCCCATKGCCTCTTGTCMTGTCACACGGGRCAACTGAAAAGAGTTTGTCCCTGTCCCCTTGACACCCTCCCTTCAGGTACTTGTACACATTGATSAGATCCCCCCTCAGTCTTCTCTTCCCCAGGCTGAAGAGGCCCAGCTCTCGCAGCCGTTCCTCATAGGGCAGGTGCTCCAGCCCTCTGATCAACTTTGTCTTGATTCTTTTTCTTCCTTTGAGGAACTCAAACATGACTCAATAATATAAATGCTATGGTCATCATACAAACAGATTTCTTTGGTAGGAGAGGTGTTTATCACAATATCTTTGGCCTCGGGGACCGCAGGAGTATTCGTGTCCATTCTCAGTAATTTGAAGTAGCMAGTCTATTAACCCTGAGCCATTTGCAAAGGCAGAGAAAGGTTGCTTGTTCATCCAAATAAGCCCTGTTGGTTTTGCCCACAGAGATATGCAGGTCTCCTTTAATGATCTCATGTAACATGGAAKCCTTGAATTCTTCTTTTCTGTATTCTGTTTCCAGACTTTCTACTGCCCTCCTCCCCCCTCTGAGTGCAGTCTCACGGGTAGGATTACTCATGGGAGTAAGGGATGTTCCTCTGAATATTGAAAGCTTTGAGCATGAGCCAGATAATGGGCCTCCCCCTGAGAGACTGAAGTTCTCTTCTCCCAACAGTGATGGAACAGGACAGAGGTGGAAGAGGGGAGCAATCTGGCATGTAAGGAGATGCCAAGGTCTTATGTGCATTTCTCAAGGAATAATGCCTGTTTTTTAATCTCCATCCCTGTATTTGATTGGAAAATGTAGGATTTAAGGACAACAAATTATTGGTCTTGGAAAGATGCATGATATGATGATGACAGTAGTGATTTTGTATAAGGTCCTTGATAGACAGAATTATGTAAACAGGAGGAGGCTATGTCTTGGTTTTAGAGACTCGGCTAGTTTGCAGGGACTGGGCTCAGTCCTGGAGCCGTTCTTTCTTGGGACCTGGACACTTCCCAGTAATTGGAGGCTCCTGAGAAGTGGTTTCATGTCCTTYCCTGCTCCAGGAGTCATAAAGAACGTGTTCTGTTTATGCTTTATGCAGATCAGATGCCACTGTTTTTTTTTTTTTCCTCTGAAACACAGCCAAAATCTTTATCTGTTTAGATGGAGGTGTGTAGATAATGCATACTACCAATACCAATTCCACATGTTTAGAGTGAAAAATAGATATCTTTTAAAGCAACTCATCTAAAGATTTATTGAACACCTGCTGTTACTTCCTGCTTGGTCTTTGGCTGGGACCTGCACTGGATAACCATTGGTTCTGCTTTTAAACACAGTATCTGATATTTTAAAATATCTTAGTCTGCCACCAAGTGAAAAGATCTCTTCCRTTAAAAGCCAGGTTATTTGTTCTCCTGCTCTTGTGCAAACACAGCATGCAGCAACACTGGAGGGATGAGCCCTGCGTTTCTGGGCAGGAGGGAGATGTTGCCCTGGTGCCTTGTTTCTAGTCTTTCTTCCAAACAGTCCCCTCAAACTGGTGCTCCTCTGAATGTTCAACCTTGAATTCCTTCCATTTGCTGATGCTGGTCTGGCTTTAACGATGGAGTTTATGAAAGATCTGCAAGATTATGGTGGGGCATATCTTTCTCATGGTGCTACATGTGTGCCATTGAGCACTGGGCTCCTCTATCTCTGCTTAGCAGTAGCTACATGACTGCTAACCTCATCTTCTCGCCTGTCTTGGGGCTAAAACCATTTGACCTGTGAACTTCAGCTGATCTGAAACTTCCATCAATCCTTTGGAAATTTTTTTCTGGAATCAGGACTTCCAAATGACCCTTTGCATAGTTCCTAAAAAGAAAAAAAAAAAAAAAGAGAGAGAGAGAGAGAGACAAGCCCTGTGCTGTTTTGTGTTGTTTTAGTAGAAACCAAACATAACTCATAAAAACACAGGCAAGAAAAATAGAGCACATTGGTTGCCAGAAAAACAAATCGTAACAGAACATAGAGGGGCCTCTTGCAGGGAGGAGGCAGGGAAGAAACACCTGTGATTTCCATTTGAACTCCCCTGATACCCACATTCCCCCTGTTCTGCTCCAATAAAAGCTCTCACGTGCTCTATCTCTAACCCCAGGGCAAGCTCTCTATGCAAAAAGGTCTCTCCTTGTTGGGCTGCTTGGACGTAGCACAGACCGCTAGACCAATTAATCACAACACACAGCTGATGAGCACAGAACGTGCCTGCCAATTGTCCTCATGTCATTGCCATGGTTATCTTAAAGCTCTCTGCAGATGTTTGCCTGCTTATAAAAAGAGGGGGAAAAAAGCGGAGAGGAAGATAAAAACAAAGCTTTTAATTTTTCCTCGGGATTGTTATACCACAACTACTAAAAACCTTGGATGGAGGCAGAGCTGTTGTTGCTGATTGAGTTTTGGACCATAATGGTCCTTAGAGGCCCTAATGGACATACAGCCGCCCAGGTGGCCTGCCTTGCTCCCAGCACAATGTGGAGCGGGATCCAGGGCCTGGCAAGCAGCAAGCAGGGACAGCGAAGGCAAGTGGGACACGTGCAGTGCTTGGATGGGCTCACTGCTCCATCAGCCATTCCTAGAAGGGGGTGGGGATTTGTGAGGCTATTTTCAGCCCTGTCAAATTCCCCCCATGCTAGCTGATAAATGCGTTTGCATATAATTTTCCCAAAGCTCCTTTATTACCAAGCTGATGTGATTGATGTTGAAATCAGTTAGACACRGGGGACTGAAGCAGGTATCTCTGCACCACCTCATGAGCACAAATCCTCTAGGAAACTCTTAAAAATCAATCTTCGGGCTTAGGTAGTATAAGTGCACCAGAACAGCTATATTGTTTCCAGACCCTTCTTAGGATTGCTATACACTGCCATACTGTCCAGTATAGACATACCCTTGGGTGACATTTGGTGTCATAGCACGAAACTTTAGGACACAATTCAACTATCTGTTTTTTAGCATTACATTGCCTTCTTTTTTTTTCTCTTTTGCTCTCTGTTTATCTCCACTGATAATGGAGAACCTAAGGAGATTAAGTCTAATAACATCTCCATCCTAGTATGTGGGCTGAATACCCTTTTCGTGGTATAACCCCACCCATAGCTACTTTTGCAACTGTCATCTCTTAGTCTGCTGGTAATTTCCTATGCTCGTGATTATYCTTCTCAAAATGATCCTGTAACACTTAGACCAAAAGCACAGGGACAAGGGGACTTCAAGAAGAGATCTGAGACTTACCATGGGACCTAAACATGAAGTTTAAACGTTTGTCTTGGTTGTTTTACAACTTTGTCAGACTTGGTGTTTATATGAGGCAGGGAGAAAAATGATGAGAGAGATAAGCACTATAGATATTACTCGGCCGAACGGGCAAGCATATCAAACAACCCCTTAAGGAACTGCTTTATATTACGATTGCTGTGGCATGTCTCACAGGAAGATAAATTCTCTTGGAAGGGTACATCCAAATGCCTTGAGGGGACACTTGGTGAGCRTCCAACTCAGGCCCACTGGAGTCAACAGAAATTTTTTTCTGTTRACTGAAATGAGCTCCAAATCATATTAGAGGTGTGTGCATATGCAGGCACGGCCTCAGTGGCAGCACCAGCCCAACGGGCTGGCTAGTTTAGCAACAAGATATGGTTCACTGGCCATGTTGAGGCCATTCCTAAGTTGTATGGAAAGAGAAACAGCCAAGGCAGAAAGCACCCTCTGTTATTTTGCTGGCAGTAAGTTCAAGTACACAATGTTTTCAAGAATATTTAGTAAGGCTGGGGTAGCTGAATGTAATTTTGAAATACCTTTTTCTTCTTCTTCTTCTTTTTTTTTTTTTTTTTTTTTTTTTTTTTTTTTTTTTTTTTTTTTTTTCCAAAATGGGGTGAAAAATCCTTATTAGGAAAGCAGAGCTCAGCTCCTCGGAGTTGAATAGGAAACAGCCTTGCTATAAAAAGCATCATTGCCTTTCTCTGGAACATAAGCACATGCACATAAAGAGCTCAATTCAGCAATGTATGTGATGCATTGCTGACTTGCAGTCTCCAACTTGTTTGCGTTGTTATAGGACAGAAGGAAAGGCATGACTTGAAACTATTTATGACAAGTCCTTTCTTTGTAGCTGCATGACTTATCTTCCAAAGGGCAAAAGAGGGAGCTCATGCTACAATGAGCAGACAGACTAGGCAGTAGATAAGACTTTCTTTTGAGGAGGGAGGAAAATCACAAGATCTCTGGCACCTGAAGTTTCTCCAGCCTGGTCAGGGCTACCTGAAAGTCATTTTTCTTTAACAGCCACAGGCTGTGTGAAAAAATGCAAAATTTTTAAGAAGTTATTGATTTGAGGTAAATCTTTAAAGTTTATCAACTCTTTGAAGATTCTCACCAGTATTTTTCTTTCTTTCTTTCTTTTCTTCTTTTCTCCTTCTCCCACTTCTTCTCTCCCTACGTGGAAAAAAAAAAATGACAAACATGAAACCAACTGACAGAAAGAAATAGACTTCAGGCAAGAGAAGAAATCAGGAAGCAGTTTAGAAAGCACTTCAGTAAAAATTGGTTTAAACAATGAAGAAATGGGTTTCTTTGCACCTTGAAGTGGGGGATATATCTCTGATATTCCCTATCAAATTATTTTCCACTTTTTTTGTCCATTTCGTGTCTCTCCCCTGGTATAGCTGGAATTGTGGCTCTGGAGGCCCTGAGCGTTTAGTTCATGAATGGATGCCAGGCAGTTGTTCAGCAGCTCTGTAGCCCCTAACATCTGAGCAGCTCATGCAGGGCTGCTTGGCCATGCTTGCTCCCAGGCAATATGCTGTGGGATACTTGCCCTGGATTCCATTGCAACGAGGGCAGCCATTGCTTTCCCAAGTTGTCTTCCCACTTGTCTTTTGTGTCTTGCTCAGTTCTAGAAGGTATGGCATCATCAGGCTGTGTCTGAGACTGAGACCTGGAGTTTTAAGTACCACTCTCTTTTTTTGMCTAGGGCTTGATAGTAGTGAATGAACCTTTAGGAAAATAAGAGCAGTCTCATTGCTTCTGATCTTTCTCCAAGCCTTTCAAGGGATRAGCAGATTAAAAGTGACCTGTATAGATTTAGAAAAAGGACAAAAAAAAATACAGTTAAACCAAAAAAAATCATGCCTGTAAAATATCCTGAGCAAATGAGGTATATAAAAGAGCTGTGTTGTCAGTGAAGTACTCACAGTGTCTTGGAGCCAGTATCCATGGCCTGTATCTGAAGCTCTGGCAGAGATTTGGTGCAGCAAGAACTGCCCAGCTTGTGCTTCAGTGTTCAAGCTAATGTTACAGCTAGCTAGTCATTTCGGTTTRGTTCTCCATCTGAGGAGATCACTGTCCAAGCAGGGATAAAGGGTTCCTTTCTTCTGGGTAACATCTGAAATCACAGTCTGGGCTTTGGTAACAGGATACTAGTAGCTTCAGTTCTTCTGATAAGAGGGGAATGCTTCTTTTCCTTGTTGTTGTTAATCCTGGGAGTGCAGATCAGTTGCAGTGCAGGTGTCTGATTTTCATTAAAATTGCAAATTGGACTGGATGCTTGATCAGATAACAAAGACATCATTGAAACCATGTGTCTTCCTTCAGCAACAGAAAGAGGACAAGACAAAGAATTTCCCAGTGTGTGTCCACTTGTGCATATTTACTGCAGAGAGCAAGTCATAATACTTTGGTCATGGGTGAATAAATAACTTCTAAGAAATGCTAACCCAATCAGACTTGCTGCAGCTTTAGAACAGCCTTTGAGTTGAATAGAAGAACTACAGTATTAGCCCTTTAGGAAACATACAGGCTGTTCTCAAAGGAAATCAATTAACTGTAGCATCTCTTTGGTACCAATTCAGCGGATCTTCCCTTTTTATCAAAGCACTTAAGCATTTTCTTAGCTTTAAGCATGAGCTTAAGTGCTTTGATAAATCAGGATGGACTTAAACACATGCTGCTGTCCTCTCCAGAGTCAAGGCCATGTGCTTTTTACTATGAGAAGAAGAATAAGTTACACAAAGAAACACAAGTTATTCCATTTGGAAATTGTATGTGAACAGCTTACTTGAAATAGGCAAGAATGGGGGGCTGATTGCACATACCCAGTATTTGGAAAAGAAATTCCTCATGTGAATACTCTTGTCAGCTAAACAAAATGCTTCTCAAGCAAGCAAACAAATAAACAAACACTGGCTTTGCCAAGACAGCATTTTCTGACAAATGTTACTCATTTATACCTCGTAATTAGGTCTTTTAAAAATAGTTCTCTTTTTTTTTCTGTCAAAATATCTATGAACTTGCAATAGTAATGGTGAGGAGAGCAGCTAAACAAAGTCATGTCCAGACCAAAGTATTAGCTAGCAGGAATCTAGGATAGGCCCATCTTAATCCTTTAAACACTCTAGAAACCATGATTAATGATAAAGGTGCTGAGCTGTGCCTACACGTAGATAAGCATTTCTGTTTAACCTCTATAAGCCAGGGAGCTTTCAGCTATGACCTGCTGGGCTGGTGTTTGGAGAATTTTGGAAGAGAATGGATTTAAAATGGAGCATTTTACATGGGCACTTAGCACCAGAGGAAGCCTGAATTATCTTATCATGGTCTTAAGTAGGGTTGGTTGCACACAGGACATGATGCTTCACCAATTAGGGGTAAAAGAAGCTCTGTTTCTGGTGCAGGGGAGCGTGAATTGTCCATGAAACTGCTAAAAATGGAGGCTCATTTGGAGAGTCTTTACCAGTTCTGCTATGCCTCGTGGTGAATGTGGCAGGAGGAATTTTTGAGGGAATTTAGACAGGTCATGGGAGGGAAAATAATTACTGACTTTTACTAAAGAGACTGTAAAAAAGAAAAGTTTGTCCTGCTCTTTATGGACAATAAGGAACTCAATTTTTAAGTTAACATGTGTTGTTCTCGTGTCCTTGGCCAAAACTGTCAGCCATGTCTGTCTCTGACACTTAATGGAAAGTCCCATCTCACYGGTGAGAAAGTTTGGTTCATTCTGGACATAGACCATGGTATAGACTGTACTTGCCCCATGGATCTGGGCATGGGAACAAATTCCTGCAGGAAWCCTGTGATTTACTGTGTCAGCCATGCCATGAGATACCCCACATGCACGCTGCTGGTAAAACTGGGGTAARTTCAATATACTTTCGGATATACTGTGAAACTGCAAGGAAGAGTTCAACTTCTTGCCCCCAAATTGTGCAAAGAGCCTATGAAAAACTGTGAAATGTGTGGTTTCCCCAGGAATGGACATTATTTAAATATTATAGACATATTCAAAGCATTTCTTTGGGACTAGGACACATGATATGGATGCATGAACTGATTGCTGTGACAGCTTTCCCTGCATCAAGTGCTCCACAGTTATTGTCATCCTTTGGTAACTGGGAGGTAATGGGAAGATATTTTCATTTCTCTCAGAGCATCACTTGGGATATCTGTAGAATCACTCAGCGTCACAATTCCAAGAAATCTGCCAGGATTATGTTCTAAAGTTTGCTTTGGATGAAAAAGGACTTAAAAGGTCATAGATTATCCCAGGACATATCAAAACATGCATTAAAAATTTCCATGTTCTTGAACTCATGGTAAAAGTCAGCCATATCCACTCAGTTTTATTCAAATTTAGACTCGGGGGACCTTATCTCTGCTTTCCAGTTTGTCAGTRCGTTAAGAAAGAAGGTAGAAACTGCTCGCTGAACTCTGCATGTGTGTCCTGTCAGAAGGGAAAGCAATGACTATAGAGCCTGGGAAACTGCAGGCCCCAAATAGGATGACATAGAGTTATAGTATTAACTAGCAAAAAAGAGAGGTAAAAGTGGCTATGGAAAATCAGAATACAGTGCTTTGCATGYGTGTGATACAAACCAGAGAGGCTGACAGACTGCCCCTGCGTAGGCAACGAATGGGATAGAGGGTAATATCAAATGCCCAAATCACCAGATGTTTCCTGGAAGGGCAGTAAAATGCAAATATTTAGGCATCGTTGATAACGTTCTCTTACTGGCAGAAATCTGGCAGAAAATTGCTTGGTGAGTGGACAAGTGAGAAGTACTCTGGACCCCAATCCCACAGAGCAGGTAGTTTTCAAGGACAGCAGCAATCCAGAAATGGGTTTGGGCAGCAGCTGCTGCCATCAGCATGGGGAACACGGTCAGCTCCAGCCATACGTTATGTGATCGCCTAAAGGGACGAGCATTGCAGTGGCGCCAGCATCGCCCTCCTAGCCTTTTCCTTTTGCTTAATGGGATTTCCAGCCTCTTCAATATGCAGAAAATCACTGATCCCTCATTTCCTTGTTGCTACTGCTGTTAGTAGCTCTTATTTTACCAGTAACCTTTTCCATGAGCACGGTGAAGGCGGTGCGTGGTGGCACACCATAGCGTAAAGACATTCCTGTTGTACCTAATAAAGAGGWATCAGAGGATGTTGGCATGGAAATGTTGTAGCACGTTATGTGCTGGCCACTCGTTTAATTGCATTTGTGAACCTTGCCCACCCCTCCAGTTCAGACGTGTTGTCAGAGGAGCATTTCTAAGCAAAGAGGAATGGTGCAGATAGGAAGGTGAAATCATCACTGGGCAGGAAGTTACAAGCAGCATCAACAAGATCAGTCGAAGCCCCTTGGCCAAAACTATCTAATAAAGTGAAGTGGGCCAGAACGCCAACATCAGTGACCTTGAGATTGTTTTGTTTTTTTTATCATCTTAAATAATCTTATCTGGCAACTCTGTTCTAAACAAAAGCAGGGATTTCATGGCTATCCTCAATGCTTTTGTCTGTGCTACAGTGGCAAGCCATGTTTCAGAGGGTCAGTAATGGGAAACAGATGTTTAAATGTGTACAGCAAGAGGCAGAAAAGCAAATAGTGCAAGCACAAAGTCTGACATGAAAAGGAGGGTGTCTGTGCATAGTAATAATTAAAAAAACAGTCATGAAACACAGCATTAGATAAACTGCTGTTTTTTTAATTGTTGTGCATAGCTGCTTTCATGGCTATAAAATCACAGGCCCTTTAACATATCTGAGTCGGAAATGTATTCTAGCATACCCTGTTTTTGGTTTGAACAGGGATGAACTACTGCACAAGCAGTGTTGCAGGAAAATGCTGTGCTGCCAGAAAGACAATACAAGATTAATTAATTGCCTAGCACACAGCTGCCAGGCTATGAAAAATGTTTCTATGTATTCTTTTAATTAAGAGGAGATACTTCCACTGTGTAATAAAGAGAGCTACTTTGAAATCTGAGAGATTCCAGTATTGCAAAATTAATTTTCCTTCCAAATGGGATTTCT
The DNA here is from genome assembly GCF_003343005.1 of Rhea americana. Lineage (NCBI taxonomy): Eukaryota > Metazoa > Chordata > Aves > Rheiformes > Rheidae > Rhea > Rhea americana. The sequence continues at coordinate 6,175,532 of NW_028185705.1, read as the reverse complement.
AAGACATGTCTATTCAGAAAGTTTTTTTTTAATAGTGTCAAAACATTATACAATTCTAAATATATATCTGCTGTAATATTTAAGCCACAGATAACATTTAGTAATTATTGTCATGGAAAAAAATTCCCAAATGAATAATATTGTTACTTTTCCTTTAAACTTCAATACATCCCTTGAAATTCTTTATTTTGGATATGTTTAATCTTTGGACAGAGAACTGTTCTTTCTTTTTTTCTTTTTTTCTTTTTTTCTTTTTTTTACACCAACAGGAGCAAAATCTATCTGAGTTTCATTTTCTTTCTCTTCATCAAGGGAATGAAACATGAAAAATGAAAGTAAGCAGGCCCTAAAATTGCTTTTATGGGATGCATATAAACCTATGGAACTACAGCAAGATGGTTAAAAGAAATATTGGAATTGTTCTTTTTGAAAYGATAAAGATCATCTTGTTCCTTTTCAGCCTGTTTCCCTGCTATTCTTGGATGAAGAATAGACAATCTCCAAGTAAATGTTGCATTGAAATCCATTGAGAAAAAAATTAAACTTTTATATTTTCTACTGGGAAAAATGATGATTCTACGAGCTGACGTTAAGGGACAGATTTTCAACATTATTCACCCGTTGAAAATAGCTCCTATTGTTCCCGAGTTCAAAAGCCTCTTTCTGGTTATTGCRACGTTGTCCTCGATCTGTAGCTGAGCAGTTGGGCTCAGATCCTTCAAACCCCGTTGCAAAAACACGTGACTTGGCCGTGCAGGTCCCGCCGCGCACGTGCGGAGACGGGGCTTGCACGCGCGCGCTGCTGCGGGCRCAGCATTTGTCCGTGTCCGGGGCGAGCGGCTATGGGAGTTAGGTAGATGGAGGAAGCTGCAGTCATCCGAGGGGATGCGTCCCGCTGTAAGGACAGCAGTGCCGGGAGCGGACCGGCGTGGGCAGTCCCGGGCGCCCAGCTACCTTGCGCTCACCGGCGGAYGCGCGAACGCCGTCCCGTCCGGCGCAGCGCGGCGTGGTGGTGTTTCCACCCTCTCCCTTTATTTTCCGAGCCTGCACGTGGAGGGAAGCGCGGAAGGAACCGAACGCGGCAGCTGTGCTCAGCAATTGTCAGACCCTGGTAAAATTTCACACATGATTTCTCTGCAAAACCGAAACAAGATAAACAGGATTTGGTACGAATTTAAACATAACACTGGTTATATTATTTCGGAACAAAACAGTTGCATAACCTTGTGAAAAACAGCGCAGCTGTTCGCTGCTCGTAGCTGTGCCAAGAACCGCAGCCGTCTCCCCTGCAAGAGGTGTGCGCTTGCGCTTCGCTCTCCTTTCCCCCTCCGCCAGCCCAGCGACGCTCGCTCCTTGCCCCGGGGCTCCCGGGTGAATTTGCTAGTCCCGTTCCCTCCGGTTTCAGCACTCATCTGCAAAAAAAAAGCACTTAAAGGATGTGAAATGAGCCTCCTCTGCTTGCAGCCCCTGTCGGCTGCGTTGGAGAGGCCGGGCGGGCTGGCCCTGCGCTGCCTCTTGCCTCCTTCCTCGCTCTCGGCCCGCGATAAATGCGCACAGCGTGAAAATCGGATTTGCTGTGAGATTAGGGGAGCGTAATCTCATTAACAGTGACAGGCTCCCCTGGCCCGTTCTGCCACCTGCTCGATATCGCCGCCGTCCTCTGGCTGCGCGGCAAGCCAGGGCTTTGATTAACGGCCCGCTGCGGAGGGAATGATGCACACAGTTAGGTGTGGTGAGAGGATGCAGGCCCTCGGGAGCTGGCGTCAGTGTGGTCCCGCAGGGACCGTGGGCTCTTTATTCCAGATCCAGCCCAACTRTTGCTTAGGTTGTCAGAGAGTCCACAGCCTGGCGAGGGGGTCAGGAGGGGACCTTCACTACCGCTGATAACACTGTGCAAAGCATGTTCTGAGTGGTGCCTTCATGCCTGGGCATGAAAGAAAACATGTTTTTTAGGGCTGTCCTGTAATCCACAGCCTATAAAATTACGACTGCCGGAGCAAATAGTTCTGTACAACAGGAGCAGATCRGTAAGTTGAAGCTACTGCTGCTGAGGCCACCAGGTCTACACAATAAGCAGGCTGATGTTTTATTTGGGACTAAATATGGTCTGGTCCCCTGGACCGAAAGCTCCTGTTCATGGCTGGAGGTCCCTGAAGGACCAGACACTGGTTAATGCCACACCTGGACATTTCCTCTGAACGTGTTCCAATTTTTATCCTCCAGAGCTGCAATCTGCACCCCTGTATGGGGAGAAAGGATGACTGTGGACCATCCTAGTCCTTATCTGACAGTGTCAAATTCATCCAGCTCACTAATCTCAAAGGGTCTTTCTGCTGCTAGTGGTAGGCATGCCTAGGCCTCTGTGGTCAGGACAGTTTCTAAAATATGCTGTGTTTTTTTCCTGATATTTTTATATGTGCTAATATTAAAATCTGGAAGGCAAATAGCTGTGATTTGCATACCCGAAAGGAAGATGAACATGCTAACAGTCATGTGTTTAATGGTGTAGACGCTGATTCTTACAGGCAAATGCTTGGCAAGGAAAGACAGAATCCAGGCGGTGAGGYAGGTGGAACAGGCAAAGAGGCCCCTTGGTAACACTCCCTCTCCCCCCAAAAAAGCTAATCCTCTGGTGTTTCCGGGAGATAAATTTTATTCACGTTCCTTCCTTGGGCATTAGATGGAAATCCCTCTTTAATTAAAAGCTGCTCCCGAGACGCTGGTGCAGCAGGTGCTGAGCCGGGCCGTGCAGGGCCATGCTGTGCTGCGTGCCGTGTTGTGCTAGCCTCTTGCAGCGATTTCCTAGCAGGGCTGTACTCGCCCACACAGGCCACCTGGGGCAGAGGAAAAGACGGAGCAAATGAAAAAGTTCTGCGATCCCCAAGTTCCTGAGAGCGCCTCCCCACCCTGCGCGAGGTCATGCCATGGCGCCTGTGCTCCGATGCTCTGCTTTATTTCTTCTCGGCAAAGACACTTAAATACTTTCCTTAAATGCAGAATATTTTGGAAGCTAAAGATAGTTCAGGCTGAAAGGCAGACATCTAACTGACACTGAGCAAATAAATACAAGTTATGAAGAATTCCTAGTGAAAATAAAAGTCTGGAGGAATGGCAGTCATTACTGAAAGCCAGGCAGGAGGCTTGCGTGGCAGAAGGCTCCACAGATGACCCTCTGCTCCATCCACAGGAGCCCAGAGGTACTCTTAGGGGGCTGAGTAGCTCCTGCAGTTTCTGTTAATGCCGCAGAAGTGTGCTGCAGGTGGATGAAATTACAGTACTATCGTATGATGTGATGTGTCTAGTCTTGGCTCAGCTTGTAAGCAATTCTGATAACTTCCACTCTGCGGCATGCATGGCCTGCTGTCTGCAGTAATACCTGAAAGCAACAGCAAAGAAAAAAAATGTGTTAGAAGGGGTTGAACTGAGTGAACAAAGGTTTTGGGCTCAATTCCCTCTCTGCTAGGCTGAGGGAGAAGCTCTGCTGCTGGAGAATCCAGTATTTTTGTGTGCTTATTTCATTTATTAAGTTTATTTTATGGCCAAGACCAGTTGTGGAACACCTCTGTCTTCCCAGAACATCCATGGGGTCACTTTGTTGTCAGGGTTGCTGCAAAAACCTGGTGCATCCCGTAGTAGTATCACTGCTGTTGCTTTTCTCTACAAACTGGGACTTGAAGCACTGTATGTCTGCACTAGTGCGCTGAAATTCCTGGACTTTGAGGGGGAATGATTAAAGACATGAGTAGAAAATGTACTCTGCCTGAGAAATGCATCTCTCTTCAGATAACTTTCCTTCCTTGTCCTCTAGATTTTAGTGATTGCAAGCACTAGTAGGAGGGATTGATGTTCTTTACATTTTATTGGTGTTGACTGATGATATTATAGAATGAGTTGGAATTCCAGGAAATATTAAGCCTGTTTACAGAAATTAYTCTCCTTTTAAACATAAAAGCTTGTGTATGCATGTGTGTGATTACATTCTTACCGAGATACCTTCTTATCAGCTTCTAATGAAGAATGCATTGGATTGCTGCTGTTGCCTTTTGTTGATTGTGCTAAGACTTCGGTGCTAATAGAGGTTACTATTCAAAATACTTTTAGTGGGTTTAACATTTTTAGTTTAGCACAGAAAAATTGCCATTATGTACAGCAATTTGAATTTTCAAGGGCTACAAAGYAGAAACTTCAGACAGAACCACTGATCAGTTAGCTAGTGTTAGATGTCTTCACTTCCAGGAGAATGCCAATTGTTGCTAATAGTGGTTTTTGATACAAAAATTGTGTAAAAATATGTAAAAAGAATATGAAACAAATAGCCAGAATAGAACTGAGAAAAGATATTAAAGGTCCAACATGGAGAGCCAATCCTGTTCTTAAGCAAGATTGGGAAAAGACAGAGCTGCAGTAGCTTAAATCCTTGGCCAGTGTGGGGCTGCTATTTAACAGGAGTGTAGCCCCAGCTGTTAATTCAGCCTTTGCAGACCTCATAGTTTCATCATTTTTCATTATGGTGATTAGTAAATGTCTCTGGAGATATATGCTGTACTGGATCCACTGTCAGCAACTTGCTGGGCTGCAAGTCCTCACTGGTGAGCATCGCCATGTAAGGGACAAGCTCAGCTGGCAAGCGCTGCCAGGCCACGGTCTTTCCAGCTATCTTTGACTATGTTTGATTTTAGGGGAGGATGTATATAATGGCTCAGCTTGACTTGAAAGCCTGTGGATGAGAGGTCCTTAGCCTTTTGGACTTCCAGGACAAGGCAGATTTGTTTTTTCTAATGCGGCCAGTATTGCTGGCCAGAGCAGTAAGGGAAATGAGATCAAAGATTGCCCAATGCTTTTCAAAGCCAAGCAGCCTATCTTCTGATTGGACTTTTAAATAAAAGCCACACAGCTACCCTTTGAAAATGTGCAGACCTGAATGTAAACGTTGCATTATGCATGGGAAACACTGTGCGCAAATGCTTTTATCACTGAGAATGATCGGGGCTGGCTATTAGCTTGATAGAGCAATAGCAGGACAAAAATTGGGCCTGCCGATGCAGTTCAGGGGGGTTATGAGGTGTAGTGAGTTTTCCTCTTTGAGGATAATGACTCAAGAGGGAATATGGGCAGCTTCCAAGCTGGGGTTCAGGCTTGATGTGCTCCTGAGAAAGGCAGCTCTGGTGAAATGTTACCTCAGAAGAGGACTGGGATGTGCAGGCTAGCTGAGGCAGCACAGTAATCCCTAGTAAGGTTAGGACATGCTCGTCATTATCATAGAATCACAGAATGGGTAAGGTTGGAAGGGACCTCTGGAGATCATCTAGTCCAACCTCCCTGCTCAGCAGGGTCACCTAGAGCATGTTAGACAGGGTTGCATCCAGGCGGGCTTTGAATATCTCCAGAGAAGGAGACTCCACCACCTCTCTGGGCAACCTGGTCCAGTGCTCCGTCACTCTCACAGKGAAGAAATTCCCCCTCACGTTCAGGCGGAACTTCCTGTGCTTCAATTTGTGCCCATTGCCTCTTGTCCTGTCACATGGGACARCTGARMAGAGTYTGTCCCYRTCCCCTTGACACCCTCCCTGCAGGTACTTGTACACATTGATCAGATCCCCCCTCAGTCTTCTCCTCCCCAGGCTGAAGAGGCCCAGCTCTCGCCAGTGCCTCAATTCTGCAAGCAGCTTCAAAAGCAAATACAGTGTTCACACCAGCCCTGGCAGAGTCTTGCACTACACTTGAATTTGGCCCCTATGCCAGGAGCTTTGTGCCTCCACACACACCAAAGATACTTCCMGTCCTCTGCAGGTCAGATGCAGGCAATGGTGTTATACTATGTGAAACAGTTTGGCAGCAACTGGACCTCCAGCAGCTCTCTAGGCTACAAAAGAGGATGATTAGATATTGGGGTGAAATGCTGGACATTTGGAGTCTATTCTTGGCCCTGCTACAGATTTTATTTGYGACATTAGTTCTTTTTGCTGAAGCAATGATTTTTGTCCATGAAAGATGTAGCTCTTAATCTTTTCTTGATCTCAAGTCTCTCTTGATAGAAAGAAGGGAAAAGATGGAAAATGCTTTATTTTCTCTAAGGGGTTCACTAAAAGCATGTCTGTTATCACCATTGAGGTGCTCGTAGACTAAGGTGATGAGAAATCTATAGAAACAAATCCCACTCTCTCAGAACTGAAGAAAATAAAATGGGAAACAAATGTTCACCCTAGATTAGAATAAGCGCAGAGGGATTGCTCACTCAGTTGAAAAAAGAGTAATTCTGCACATTTTGGTCTCCATTTGGTGTCAGACTGCACAGCTGTGAGTACTCCAGGGTGAAATGACAACCAATCCCTGAGGTTGCTCTTACGAGTACTGCGCCTTTAGAAAGACGACAGTTTTAAACAATTTGTTCCTAATTGAAAGGGGTCACATGAGACTGACTTTACAAAGTTTACATAACAAAGAGTAATTCTATTAAGTAAAATGATTAATTCCTGTCATTGCACATCAAACAGCACAGTTACAAAACAGTATTGTCTATGCTCGCATTGCATTGAAAGCCATTTTTTCTCCAGCTTCCCTTCCCATAACGCAACCTTTTGACGGAGCCTTAACTCTTTGGTGTTATTCAGCACAAGAATTTGTGAATGGGAAGCGAGTAGGCTGCCACAGAAGTGTGAGATATGTTACACTGGYGTGGTGGCAGGCAAAAGACAACAGCTCTTTAGAGTGGACCAAGCTTACCCAGGATCCCAGCACGATGAGAAATGCTCTGCAGTACAATGCGTTGGTTGTCACCCTACCCAGACACAATGGAGCATTGAGAGAGACTCACAGCCCCAAAATGGCAGATCATGCCTTTGAAATGCTTCCACGCTGGGTTGCACATATGCACCGAGGAGGCACAGAGTGGCCAACTGCTGAGTAATTTGGTGGTTGGATAATCTGGGAGAAAATGGGCATCTTCATAACCATAACATTGTCAGTTTACAAGTATGTGGAGTAGCATGCTGGCTGTTCACAAAGGTTGAAAAGCATGGAGAGTCTTTATGTGGTATGTACAGATCTGATAGATGGAGAATCTTGGGATTTGGAGCAGCTCCCTTGCTTTCGTTATAGGGCTGAGTGCAGCTGTGCGTTGGAGAGGATGCTGGATGGCCATACGGCTGCAGTGAGATCAGATACCCTACCCTGCACGTTCTGCTACAGGTGCTCTGTAGCCCTCAGGACAAATCTGCATCTGCTGGTGCTGGAGGGACATCCTCCCTACTAGCTAGGAAAGGTTGGGCTGTCTTTGCCACTGTCCCACATGGTGCTTATGCAATACGTAGGCAGGTTAGAGAAATGTTGGGATGCACTGGTGTGCACAGCTTTGTTTGAGAGTAGTGCTTGATGACGTCGGAGAAGGTTAGGTCACTTAAAGGCCTCTGTGGGATTTTAATATGATGTCTCCAGCATGCTCTGAAGTTTTCTGGCGGTCCTTTTTCTGCCTGCTTGTCATTTTTCCTCCCTCTGCTCACCTCCCTGTGTTAACCACAAAACATGATGTCTCAAAAATTCACAAAAAATTATGTCTTTGTTGCTTGATAAGAGGCCRTAACAGCCACCAAGGAAGGAGGCATTAAGAGTGGTAAGGGTAGAGGGGACAGAGGACACAAATCCATGTTTAACTGTGCTTTAGTTCGGCAGCTCCTGGGTTTCCTTGCTTGAACATATAGTCTGGAAGCTCTTCCATCTAAATCTATTTTTGCCTAGGCCATGGAGTGAACTTCCCCATAAGAGTTTATTCTTGCTCACATGGGGTGATGTTAAATGTAGAATGCTTATTTGTTCTCTTTGCATTTTTCTTACAGTCCTTTTGCTTTCTTTCTCCAGCCTCCTCTTGTGTCTTTCTTTCCTTGCCTGTATTTCAATTCAACGCCCTGTTGGAGTTTTCCATTCTCTTCTAGGGCTGAGTCACTGACTTTTGTCAGCCTCCCACCATGGATGGCAAAGGGGAGGAGGAAGAGAAAGAAGAAACAGACAGAAATTGCTTTAACATGGGCCAAAGTCTGCATTAAAAAAGCCCAAATATTATGGCAACTGAAACAAAATCAAGCATAAGCAAGCCCTGCCAAATCTCCCTTGAAATGCTGGAAATCTGGAAATGTTCAGTGCAGCTAAACAGCAACTATCTAGCCTAAGTGCCAGTGGAGGGGTTGGTGTGAATATCCTGCTCTGCAGATGGGACGTCCATGTTCTCTGTCCTTTCCTGGCATAACCAGGCACTGTATCTCCTCCCTGTTGTGAGAGAATTTGCTCTGCAGGGAGATGATGCCATGACTCTTGCTGTAGTTTGTTGGCCTGATAGCCAACATAAGGTAGAGCCTGAGCTAATCTCCTGAGGAGCACATGGTGGAGTGGTGCAAAGGACTGCTACTGATGTAAGTCACAGCCTCTGATCCTGGCCCTTGCACCCTACTGGGGCAGAGGGTGAGGAAAGGGCTAGGTCTACCGCTTAGATCTTCAGCACTGATCATGCAAAAACAAGGTCTTGAGCTCCTGCTTTCATAGGGCACTCACAACTTGTGTGATCAAGTTGCCAGGTATGCAGTATAAATATATCCCATATGCAAATCATTCAATACCTGTTTTTTCCCATATTTTCACCGCAACTGGTCACGTTTCCAGCTGATGAGAAAACTGCCAAGTCCAATTAATTTGTCTGGGGTGATGGCAGGTTTCACCGTGTTGAAGCTGGACTCCATTTCCTGAGCAGATGGCCTTGGCTCAACCTGGCAGCTGGTCTCCCAGAGACTTTCTGCYCACCCTGAGCAGATCTGTACCCCACTGGGCATTTAGTCACTGGGTGCAAGGAGCACTTAGCTGCTGAAATTCCCACATGTAGCACCGCAGAACACCTGAAATACCTGCAGTGAAGCTTCTGCTTTCCCTGTTCATGCTGGAAATGAAGGAGGRTACTTACACTCTCTCTGCGGTGAGAAGACTCCTCTCTCCAGGGTCTCTGCTTTGAGAAAGAAGGGTTGAGAGTTGCTCCACAMGGTCATTTAAACTAGATTTTGTCTCTGCATTTGATCATCTTCTGGAAGAGCCTGTATTTCTCCACTGACCATATCAGAGTACTACTTTTCTCACTATCACACTTCCTAAATTAAACACCAATCCCCTTCTGTGGCCACCAGCTTCCAATGTCTCTCCAAGGCCCTSATGACATACCTTGCAGGGTTTGCTCTCATGGAGCTCCACTGTGAAAGCTGGCAGAGTATAGGTGAAGGCTCATTTGGATACATTTGCACTGAAATCTGCTTTTGCTGTAAAAGACTATCAGTGGCAAGTCCCAGGCATTTTCTACACCTCTTGCTATAAATCTAAGCAGTTTTAACTACATTTACTTATTTATTTGTGCCAGCAGCTAATCTATTTAGTTARGAAAGCAGATTTTGTATTGTTTGTCATTTCAGAGACATTTTTCCATCTCTTTCATGTGCTAAATCACAGTATCTCTAATGTTGCAATTCATTTTTCTCCATAAAAGTGTTTAATAATGATAGATTAGATTGGCCTTTCTGACAGATTAGATAGGTTTTTAGTTTTAGCCTTTGATGAAATTACAAGGGAGAGCACGAGGCAAGTAGTAAAAAATGTCCTCATAGTGAAAGGTTTGACTTCTTATCTTCATAGATTAGCACCCTGCCTCTGCAAACAGCTTCAAGAAAGCTTAATGAGTCTGTGGGGACTCGCTGTTATCAAGAATAGTTGCTCTCTAGGGACTTGAAGGGCAAGGAGCAGCCACTTTGATTTAATGAGTAAAAATACACTGTGCTGCCCACGGCAAGGGCTATTTAACAAAGGAGACCCTGGGCTTTTTTATTGCTGCACATGCATGTTTTTTCTATCTCTCTGTATGCTTATATACATGTACGTATATTTTAAAACATTTTGAGACATTCCAATACAGCCAGCAGGATCAGGACTGTTAAAAGCTGATAGTTTAGCTAGTTGTTCTGCCTGCAACTGGGTCCAGACAGTCRGGAAAGGGACAACAGCCCAACCTCTTGGATTCTGGAATGGGACAGGAACTYGCAAACCTGTGCTACTTCCATTTCATAAAGACAGGTCTGAGGGCATCGTCTGCCATCTACGTTTCACCCATGATATATGTTTATGGTGGACCAACATGGATTCTCTGTCTGCCTGTCTCCTGGGTCAGATCCTTCAGGGGCTAGAAGATGAATACTTCCACATGCACCCTGCTCTTATACCCATGCCTGTGATGGGCTCTGTGCTGTAGCCATCAGCCATGTAGCAAAAGGAGACTGAACACCTGAAGGGTACTCACTGAGTGAAGAGATATTGTGGAAACCAATGCCCCCGATGTCCTTTTCAGTTGCAAATGTGGAAGGATCTTTAAGGAAAACGTCCTTGCAGAGAGTATCCATGTGCTCCAAGGATGAAGCAGGTCAAGTGAATCCAGGAAGAACAGGGATGTACCATGCTTGTGGAGCCATGGATGAGGGATCATCTAGGGTAGGAAGTATGGTTTTGGTCACCTGGGTTCAAAGATTTGGAACTGAAACAGATGCAGAAAAAGCCTGTATGGTGGTGAGGCAATGGGGAGTCTGGCAGAGAAGAAGCTAAAACAGCTTGTTTAGTCTGGCGAAGATGAAGGGCAAGAGGGGATAGGGTTGCTCKCTATAAATATACGTTGGCAAAGCAAGGCTCCCTATTTATTTATTTTTTAATTAGATGTAGTTTAAAAATGGGTAACKTGATTTTGTTTTTGGAGGAAAATAAATGCAGAAAAGTTCACAGTCTTTCCCCATCTCAGAGTCCTGAAATGGCTCTGGTTTATGGCATTTTTCCAGTGTTCTYTCTTTGTTTTTATTGTGTCTTCAGTGCGCTGCATTCACATGTAGAAGGAGATGGTGGAGGGGCCAGAAGAGGTGGAGTTCGGCCTGGAGGGACTGTACCTAAAGGAGCTGTGTAGGAAGGCACGTGGTCAGCAGGCTCCGTATACTGCTCTGCATCTCTTCTCATGACCCAGCACATAGTGCTTTGTGGTTGTGTTTGCTCCTTGATATCCATGTGGCCAAGTGAACCTGTCTCCTTGAGGTCCAGATCCCCAGGACAGTCTCAGCTGAGCAGACAAGGAGTTGCTGATTTGGCCACTCATGAGAATCTGGCAGTTTTCAGGCTGAAGGAGACAGGTATCCTCATGTGTAACTTCTCTGATTATTTTCATGAGCCCCAAATATGCCTATTGCTCCCTCCTGCAGCAAGAGCATCACATGGAATATCTCGTGGCAATTCCACCACAGGCTCTTGCTTATAATTGTAATGAACTCAGAATGTTTTATTTTGGATGAATTGAAGCCAGAAGGACATCCTGAGCCTTTGCATTGTGGCTCAGTGCCTTAGGGAACATCCCTGTCTCCGAGGGGCTGGAGGAAAATAGGAGAAGCCTTTGGGATGTTCAGGCGATGTCGTTTCCTCCTGATGGCAACTGAAAGGTGCCCTGCAATAGCAGAGCCTTGCAGACCTTGTGCAGCCCCTGGCAATCCCGTGTGGTCCTCGTCAGACACCAGCAGTATGGGGGACAGCGAAATGACATGTTGATTAGCCAGTGGGTAAAAAAAAAAGTAGCTTACTGCCATCACCAAGTCGTTCTCCTCTGAAACACATTAAGATCCTGATTGCCGGCTCTGTTTCGTGCCCTATCGGCAGCCCCCACTGTGTGCGAGCACTTCAAGGAAACGGGTTATGGGTTGTGTCATTCCCTCGTGCTCCCAGATTAATTACAAAAGGTTTCATACTTTCCAAACGCAATAATTTCCCTGCAATTTTTCAAATAAGCAATTTATTTTAGAAATAGCACCTCAGCCTCAGGGAACTGTTATCTATACAACTGTTTTTTATTAACTCTGKAGCAGAAATCCTAGGGGGTGAAAACAAGAGCATTCAAAAGATTCTTCTACAGTGCTAATTTGTATTTATTTATTTATTATGAAAGGCATGAAAATTGTAAGGCATCCCAAGGATTATTTTAATCTCTTTGCCATAGTCTGATTATTGTTTATATTTTGGGACACTTGAAATTTCAGAGCCATCTTTTCATACAAAGGATATGTTATTAACATGCATATTCTTTGGCAGTGATTCCACATGTTTTTTGAACCAGGAAGACATTTTTTATCTTGCTTGCATTTGAAAGGTGGAAAAGTTGTTTTTCCATTAGGGCAGATCATCAAGGGAAATACTTTAGGCTGGAAGAAATCAGTCACGGGAGTGTCAATTCAGCTGCAAAGGGAAAGCTTGGTGGAGCTTCGCTCTGTCTGGACTTCATCTGACAGAGCAGACTGTCCAGGTCTGATGGTTTTTGGTGTGGAGGGTAGTAACTAGGAGGAACCTGTGTGGATTCATAAGCATCTGGTGCAAGCTGAGGCTGGTGGAAATGGAGAAAGAGAGACTAAAGCACCAGCCACGCTGCTGAGGACTTCTAGCTCACGAGGCACTTGAAGATCATGGCTTCTCCAGTCAGTTGGCTGGAGCAATTTGCATGTTGAAGCCCGTGGTCCTGCTACTACCCCCAACCTGCTTTCAGCAGCAGAGCCAGATTAGCTCACCCATAACCTGTAACCCTGCCGATACAAACTACCTGCAACCCAGGCTGGCTGTTCTCAGGTATGCTCTCCTATCGAGGTGTAACCCGCTCGGTGCAGGTTGTTAATCTGAATTAATTCAGCTGCTTTTATCACGCACAAGGCCATGGGCKGCAGCAGGAGGACAAGCAAGGGTGGAGGAGCCATTTTTCCTGGTGTGGCTGGATCTGAAAGTGGAATTTCTGTCCACAGGACCAGCTCATGAGCAAAGATTTACCAGTACGGTCCCCTCTGAGGTTTTCGATACGGACTGCCTGTCAGGATGATTTCATCTTTTGGCCTAAAAATCTGTGCAGTTATTTCACTGTTTGCTTTGTGCCTGTAACAAATGTGCCTGATAATAACGCATCACTTCTGCTCTACCAAATCCATTTGGTAGAAGTAACCTCCTACATCAGGAGCACTTAACAATCCTCAGGCTGTGGGAGCAGAACAACCTGGTAGGTGTTTGGGGAGAAACAGGGACACAGAGATGAAGTAGGTCTATCCTGCTGCCCAATCCTCCCTTTTCTGGCTACTGCAAAATAGGTGCAGCAGGAACAAGCTGCTGAGGCTATGCACACACTCACGCAGGCATTTGTCCTGCCTACTCACCTCTTCCTGCCTTGTCTAGTTGCCCAGTAGTGCAAACTGACCTTACCAAGTTGCAGGACCAGGGAAGGAGGAGGGAAACACACTTCCAAGAGAAAAAATGAAAGCGTCTAAACCTCCAAAAGTGCTCTCTGATGATCTGTTTAGAGGGCACATAGAGGCATGCTGTGCAGCAAGCACCACCTGAACCACATGGGGAACAGAGAGTGGGAAGGCTTGGGGGACATCCCTGCAAAAGCCTCCAGCTGCGGAAGGAATATTCCCTAGGACAGGTCTTGCAGGAGTGGTTCAAAGGCTTTCTGGGCAGTGCCATGCTGCTAAAGGTGGAGGACAGGRACAGCAAAGCATTCAGAGGAGGTTGGGAGGTACCACTGCTGGCAAGCCATCTCTGAAGCCTGGCATCAGAGAGGTCTTTAGTCAGCAGACGACTTCTGGAGAAGGTTACCTCATACCCTGTCCACCAGGGACATCCTAGACCAAGAAGGAAACCTCCCAGGGCAGGTGGATGCAGTCTTGCCTTTGGCACTGAGCTGCAAGTGCCATTGGGGACCTATGGTGCTGCATGAGCAAAACCAGCCCTGATGTAGACACCAGCGTCTGCAAAACCCCCATCCTGCCTCCCTGCTGGGGGACGCAGGATGTGCCTCGTGAAACAGCCAGGCGAACACACGCAGCTGTATTTTTCATTCGTGCAGGCGTCCTGCTGCCTGCTCCCTTCGTGCCTGGAGGCGCCTGAGCCACTGCATGCCGGCAATGAGCATGGCCCACGTGGGCTCAAGCTGATGTTACCATGCCCACGCAGTGGGAAACAGGTCTTTGGAGAGTTGTCTGCCAACCTCGTTTGCAGCCAACATTGACTGGTGCAGTTAATGACCCGGGTGACTTCATTTCTTTCCCTAGCAGAAGGCCTGAAGGCCTGCYGCACAGGTGAAGGGAGATGGGGGAAGCAAACGGCAGCCAAACTGAGACCAGCCTGCAGTGTGTCGTCCTTTCCTTGCGATGTGCAGGCACTGCCCTCTAGTGCTTTCCACCTTTGGACCGAGCTGGAAATACTAGAGGAAAACTGCTGCTGTAGCCGTGGCAGAGAAAAGCCCCGTGCAGGGCTCAGGCTGGGCTGCCATGGGGTGGCACAGAAGGATGAAGGTAACGGGACAGCCGCATTGCTTTTCTCCATGAGCCCGTGGTGTCCTCGGGTCGGGGGAAACGGTTGGGCGACTGCACTGGGCGGGGGGCGGGGATGGACACGGACATGGGGAAGACCTGTCCGACCCTGGGCTCTCAGTGAGGTCCTGGTGTGCTCAGGCTGGGAAGCTCCYGAACAACTTTGCTGCCACCTCCAAGCAGCCTCGTTCAGCCCAAAAGGGATGCCTGACACGCACGATCAAATTCCTGGTTAACAAACGTGATTGGTGTAARTGGGGAGGAAAGTTGAATCCATTCTGAGTTAAGTAAATAGCAGTGTTAATTAAGGTTAGGGATTTCTTTTGTGACTGTCTTTCATTTCTTTTTTTTTCCTCCAAAAAGTGATTTTATTGTCTTGTAAGCACTGAACATTTTATTGCTTTGTTTTCATTTCTTAATCACACTTGGTTTGCTTTTGGCTCTTGGCTTGAATCARCTTTGCTTTCCAGAAGGAAAAAATGCTTTTATCTGGATGCGTGTATGCGTAATGAGGAAAAAAACCAAAAAACAAAAACCCACCTCTGGTTTGAAGGGAACTTTCATCGGTACCCTTGGGAGCAGGAGAAAAGCTTTTCTATTAAAGCACAGTGAGGGAGGAAATTTGATCCATATGATTCACCACACAGCCTTTTCCTTCTCATTTCGGGCAGCATCCTCAGAGGATGCCTTTTATCTTTGTATCATCTTGGCTTACACTAGCCGCAATTTGTGTACCGCTCTTAACATAGTTGAGCGCAGTCTTGTTGCTCCCTTTTCGCAGCAAGGAAGATGTCATTTATTACCTTTATACCATTAGCCTCTGGGGACTGATCAGAGAGCAGGTTTCTATCACGTTAGTCACTGTAAACATGCACAATTAAAAAATAAAAAGTGCTCTGCCCATTGCTTCTTACAGATAGAGACAAATGGGAATGAATCCCCCCCTCGGCAGCAGCAGTCCTGTCGGCAGGACCTGGGCCAGATGAGGCACAAGCAGTGGAGACGTGTGTGGAGGTTGTCTCCTCCCCACCTGCCTGGGTCACAGGTCACAGCCAGGCAGGAAAGAGCACCATCAAATCACTCCTATGGCCATGTCCATGCAGGTGCAGGCTGGCAGCTGGCCATGCCATCGTAGCTGTGAGATGTCAACCAGGTGAGGCTGGTGGGCCCCAAAGATGTTTATCTGGGAAAAATCCTATCCTGAGAAGTGGCTTTGGAGCAAACAAAGTAGATCCACCACAAAAGGGGGTTATTTTCCCTTCTCTTCTATTATCTACAAACTTTCTTCTCTTCTCAGAAAGCCTGGACAGGGGCTGCTCTTAGGTGATACTAGGAGTAGCTGAGCAGCACAGGTATGTATGCAGTGTATGAGATGTATGCAGTAGATGTGAGGTCTCTCAGTGTCCTGCATGATAGTATAAACTGTGTGTGCAGACAGACTCAAAGTTCATGATTACAGTAGTGCCAAAGGGCCATACAAGATGTTATTACTCTAAGCACTGTACCACTTTGGCATCCTAGGATGTCTTTGTCCCACAGGATAACAGTCTTAAAACAACCTTAAAAAAGATACCTCATGGGTGAAGACTCATGTGATTATGACTTACAAACGGTATGTTGGTGCTATATATTTCCTTGAATTCTTTTTAATTAATGCAGTCTCACTTTTGACAAAAAATCAACCCTTCTGTTCTCTCCAGGTTCCAGCTGACCAAAATGCCTCCACCAAGATAACTTCTTTGAAATCAAGAAGAGTAGAAGACTCTTACAGTGACATGCAAAGATCTCAGTCTGATATTGGAAGAACAAGAGTCAGGATGTCTCTCCCAAGGGTTAGTCAGCCTATGCAGGGTGGTGGGCACTTGGCAGGGCTGAATGGAGCAGAGCGCCTCAGCCAGTGGTACTGAGTGAGGGGCTCTCCTCACCCTGGGAGCAAACTGGCTACCAGAGGCCAGAGGTTCGTGAGGTTGGCTGTGACCTAATCCCTTTCCTGGTGTGCAGCTGCTCTGGGAGAACGAGGGCTGTTAGGTGATGGATTGGAGCCCATCTCTCAGATATGTTTTCTTCTTCACCAGTGTATTTTCTTGGTTCTCCCTGTGCAATAACTTCCATTCATGGGAACATGCCTTGTGGCCTGGCACCAATCACTATGTTGATGGACACGTGATATGGTAACGGACACGCCAGTGGTGACAACAAACATCTGGAGAGTCGTGGTGTGTCAATGTAGTAGCATGGTGCAAATTTGGCGCCAATGGCTTTGCTGATTCCTGCTGTGTTTATTTGATCCATCTGCTCTCCTGCATAGATGGTTCCTTATTAGCAGGTGAGTTTTTTAAGAGAGCTACATCTCCAGGCCAGAAAGGTTCCTAATAAAGGCAGAAAGTTACTCTCATTTTTAGAGTGTTGAAGTTCTTAGTTAAGACTCATTTCTCTTTAAATGATATTTCACTGCTAGAGTAAATGATCAATTTCTGCTCCTTGTAGCCAAGGTCAGGTGTGAGAGAATAATAGTCTCCTACCTTAGCCTTGCACACTGTGTAGAAATGATTTATTGCATTTCTAAAAGAGGATGCTTGACATTTTGAAAATGCAATGTAGTGCAACAGTAATTAAGCAAAAAGTAGACCACTGAACAATTGATTGCCACTGTCAGCAAAGCCTGATTAACTCAGATACTTGAAGAACTGTTTCTGCCACCTATGAATTAAAGGTTAGTAATTAAATTTATGGGCCATGGCCACTGTCTGTGGATGGTACTTCACTTACAAGGGTCCCAGTGAAGAATAATCAGATGGAAAAAAATGCAGCTTGTTAACTTAAAGGCTCTGTAGTGAGAGACAGAGTGAGAAGTTTCCAAGCATGGTGCCAGCTTGCAGCAGGCTGAGATAGCTGGTGAAAGGCAAGTCTAGTGGTGCTGATGCCATAGCAGGGAGACGAAACCATGTTCAAACTGCAAAGTAGGAGCTTGTTTTGAACAGGAAGCCTAATTGGCCATTTGAAGGGATCGTCAGGTGGCTTCATTAGTCACTTCTCTGCCACTTGATGCCTTTTGGTTCAGTTCCCGATCCACCAGCCTAACCACACAATATTAAGCTTGATGTAAAAATCACCAGTTAAGTTCAGTGTAATGGGAGAGGCCAAATCTGATCAGAGCAGTGCTTCTGTATTACAAGCTCATTATAATCACAGCTAGTAACAGCCAGTTTATTTTTGGGTCCACCTAGCCTATATGCAGAACAGATGACAGCCAGCAACTGCCATGAAGACTTGTTGAACTGCAATGACAAGGGTCATCTCGATGCTATCACAGGTGTCTCATTCCAGGTCCTCCCTTGTGCAGGCTGAGCAACATAACATCCTCACAGGCATTTTCCATCGTTTCAAAGACCCAAGTTCAAGACTTAGGTGTGTGGAGTTTCAAGCCACTTTTGGAGGGGCTGGGACTGCCTCAGGGACCCATTGACCCCAAGATAGCCAAAAGGCTGAGGTTGAACCTGACTTCCCTGATTTTTCAGGGAAGTGACAAACATTTCAGTGAAATAACAACTTGGAATTTGAGTACAATCATTTTTGTACTAAATTCCTAAAAGCTGTGCCCTCATCTTTTGGATTTATTGCATGCCTGTGGAGTTTAACCCTTACTATCCAGATAAAGATGCTATAACTTAACAAATGCTGAATTTGGAGCAGCTGCAGGCTCTTCTCAAACTTCAGCATAGATATTCAAATTCTGTACTTTCAGGCACTTGAATGAGCTGAGCAGGGTGATGCAAAAACTAAAGAGAAGAGTCTGATGGATAGGGCTTAAACCTGTCTTGTGCCCTTAACAGCCATCCTGCTACTTCCCTTGCTCTGCACTGCATTGCAAAAGCTCTTTACTTCAGGAGGCTTTGGGAGAGGCTTGAAGTTATGTTCCTGAGTGGAAGTGAACAGGGGTTATTTGGTTGCTTTGACAATATTAAGCATTATTGTTGCTGCTTTTTGCCCCACTGATAGGTTATTTTCCCATTCGAAAGTGAGTTGAATTTAACTGTGAGGCTCCTGCAGAAGATCTTTTTAGTGTCATTTTGACGTTAAGGTAAAATAATAGTAATAAAAAGTTCAATGCCTAACAGTTTCTTCAGTCTGCCATCCTGTTTGGACAAACTCCTCTGTAACTAACTAAATGACAGTAGAAAGCCACCGTTTCTGTGAAGACTCTTCTCTGCTAGTTACAGACTTAAGATTTTGGTCTCCTTTCCCCCTCTGTCTGCTAGATTTGACAGCTATATTTTAAATCCTTGCACTTCACTGAGACTCCTGGTTTCAGGAGCTGAAACAGTACGGTGCAATCAAGCTCAGGCTGCACCTTTGCTCTTACTTTCCCTCATGGACACAGACTTGCAAACCCTTGTGTGCGTTTGAAGAGTGCTTCCATTACTTATGGAGCCTCTCCCAGAGAGGTTAGAGTTTGCACACCCTCACTGGTGCCAACACGCAGCATCTGAACCTGCCCACTGCTGCCAGGTTTAACCTGGTACGAGTTGTCTTTCCTGCTAACTGTGTGTCTGTAGTTATCAGTGCTGTTTCTCAGCTTTGCTGCCGGAAGCAGCAGTGTAAAGCATTTCTGCTGTTTGCAGGAGATGAGTTAGGTTTGCTCAGCAGCACTGGAAGTGGCAGGTATTTGCAGAGGGGCTAAACCCATTCCCACATGAGCAGGTCTTTGCTGACACATTTGTGTCTGATTGAAAATCCAGAGTGGCCAAAACAAGAAGCTAGAACCAAATTTTTCCTGAATTTTGAATCGGGCAGGAGCTTTTAAATCCTGTCTTCTTATAAGTCTAAATAGCAGAACTGCTTAATAGAATAGTTTTGGATCCAAAATGGCAGAAATTTCATGAGTTGTAGATAGTTTGGGATACAATTTATCAGAAGAGCTGGGAATCTGGTGCTGCTGGCATTCGGATTTTGTCCCTGGGCCGTTCCAAACTGAAACCTGAGCTAATCTCATCTTCCCTCTGCATCTAAGCAAGAGGCTAAGCCAATCTGTTAAAAATATTATGCTTAATTAGAAGGGACACAAAAGAGACTAGAAGGCCACCGAATGGCCTTTGGAGGCCATGGCCTCACTAAGAGGCCATGAATGGCCTCCTGAGTTGAGGATCTGATCTTTCGGGGTTACAGGGCTGAGTCAGGAGCATGCAGCCACATGTTCAGGCAGAGCTGCATGCCTGAATTTGGGGAACATGAGTGCTAGAAAAAGGTCAGATTATCAACCACTAACCACATGTGATGACTGGCTGCAGCCAAAGTATCCTAAAATATAAAGATAGTCATTACATGGGCAGTTAGGATAGTAAATATTCCTTCAAGTTTCATCCTCTTTTTATACATTTGGATATTGTGGCCCAGAAAAGTGAAGTGATTTGTCCTAGATCAGGGGTTTCTAAACTGCGATCTGCAGGCTGATTGGGGTCCTCTGAGCTCCAGGACTACTTTACCTTGCAGTTATTGCTGGTGAAGAGCTTGATGATGGGCAGACACTGTGCTCTATGAGAAGTGCTGCAGTGGTTTGTGACCTGCAGCATTTGAGAACTGCTCTCCTGTATTTCAGGGTGTGCCAGCTGCTGAGACAGTTATTTTTCTGCTTCTTTTGGAAAACACAGGCCTCAGCAGCCATTTTTCTTGGCACTGTAGATTTGTGAAAGCCTCTGTCAGCGGTGATAGAAATACCATTGTGGACTGACCATGAAATTTATGATGACCGGAAAACAACATTCCAGTAAAGCTGCTTGGAAGAGCCAGTCTGTACAGCGGGTAGGAAAAGGCAGTGAAATCACATGTGCTCTCCTGTATTACCTGTTGCACTAAGAGGAATTGGGCCCTTACAAGCTAGCCGATGGTTTCACTATGCGACGTGGCCAGCTCAGTTGCGATATATTGAAGAGCTTCTCTGGCGGATGAGCAGTCACGAAGTTGTTTGCCTGCCTGGTCCCCCAGGAGCAGTGCAAGGCGGGCTCCTACCAACAGCTCCCTTCCCCTTTGCAGAGAGCACTTTGTTCCTGGCTGCCCTACATGTGTAGGGCTCCTCATCTTTGCCTAGCAGAGCCAAACTGGCCAATGCCAACAGCTGTCTGCTGGCCCAAAGTGTGTGCTGGTGAGCATGGTGCACCTGCATCTCACACCATGAAAACGTGAAACTGTTCCTGAGCGGTAGGCTGGGGTGGCCAGGGAGGCAGCATTCACTCATGCAGCCTGAATGAGATAAATAGGCAGCAATTCATATTTCCATGGGTTCGTACACATTCACACAGCCGTACTGAAGGGAGAAGAAAGAGTTATTTATGATGTGTTCTRAAATATAAATTATATCAAAGTCAAAGCTCAGGGTAATTGCTGCTGAAGTAGATCCAAAGGTTGGCATTATGATTAAAGAGCGCTGCTGCCTTTTAAGGGAAATCTAGTTACAGACAAACAACATGGAGGTCAGCAACAAAATATAATTCAATTCTTAGCTATGAATTAATGAATGTATTTTAGATTAATTTAAATCCACAAAGAGACTTTGTGTTGCAGAAATATTCATTATGAAGTTTACCAGATTATTCCTCTGGCAGGGATTCAGTTTTCAGCTTGCCTCCAGGTGGACCCACTTCTCGCAAAATGAAGCATAAGGAATGTGCAGCGTTTCCTTATGAAATGCTTCTGTTTTGCTTCTTCAGTACTTTCCCTCCCTTTCAGCTGATTTGTATGAATGCCTGTGGCTGCTCAGCTGCAAAACACCTGGAAGGCCACCTCTCTTTGCCCTTGAGGYTCTCCTTTCCCTGTGCTCTCTGGCCATGCTCCGAACCGGACATTTGCAGCATGCCACAAGCCAGATGAGAGACTGGGGATTGTTTGATCTCCGGTCAATTTGGTAGTGGTGAGATAAATGTGAAATGGAATGAAAAAAAAAAAAGGCTAAAAAATATTGACCCTGAACCAGACAATACCCTTCCACCTTCTGCTCTTGCAGCCCCATCTGTCTGTAGGGGAGCACAGGTTTCAGTGAGGCTTAGGTGTGTCCTTACCTTCTGCAATAACAAATYTCTTCTAAACTGGTACTTATGGGTGTGTGTGCTGGAAATCTTTTATTTTTGAGGTGACTTGGAACCAAGTAGCAATGTGGGAGGAGGGGGACCTGTCCCCATGCATCGGCCTCCACCGCTGCACTTCTGCAGTGGGAGCTGGATTTGGACCTTGCTCCCTGATGGTCTATGCTCCTGCTCAGCAGCCTCAGGCCTCCACACGTGGTGGCAGCCCTGGTGAAGACTACAGTCCTCCCAGACCTGAGCATCCAGGCTCAACTTTCACCTAWCAACTTTCAAACTTTCTAGTTTTCCTACTTGCTCTTTTTCACACCTTCTGGTGAAGAGGAATGTGCTTTGAAAGTGCTAGAGCACCCCCGATCTGTTCTTATTTACCAAAGCAAAGACCATGGATTTTTTTTTCCCCAGTCCCCAAATAAGCGAGGTTGTTACTGATTTTTGACAAATACAAATTTAGAAATCCTCTAGGTATTTCTCACTCTGGGAAAATGGCACTCACCTTTTTCTTTGCTTTCCCATCAGCTCCTTTCCCCACATTCGCAGCAATGAAGGCCATTCTTCCACAGCTGTAATCCAACGTGAATGACTTCGTTTTTTTAACTAGAGTACAAATTATCTGAGCAATTTGCTCTGTGATTTCAAATCAGCTGCTCTTGACAAAAGTGCTTTGCTTTTGCTGTGTTGCTTGGTAAAAGTCGGTAGATGAGGCTTTGTATATGCATATTATTTGACATCTGGATTTTTATGACCTTGGCATCCTGCTCTCTAATTAAAGCGATACAGGAACCTCGAACAAGGATTACTACTGGCTGCAGCAGCCACCATCCGCTTTTGCTTGTGGTGTYGCTCGTTGCCCCCCAAGCATTCCAGGTGAAGCCTACTTCAAATTCCATCTATCTACTAGGATGAAATACTTTGCTCCATGTCCTTAATGTAGCTTGGTCTGTTGCTTCTTCAGTGTAATGCTTTTTTCTATTTTTTATTATTATTTTTAAACAAAATATTTGTTTCTGTGGTTTTACGTGGTTCCTTTCAGAAAGCTGAGTAGCCTTCCCCTATCCAGACTTGTGCTCTGGATGGCTTTGCTTTCCTGAAACAGCAAGATCTTTGGTCACGGAGGCCAGTAAATAATAATTCATAAGCCATTTTTGACTTCTACTAGCTCACAGCCAGGAATACATTGTTTATGGGAAAGATTTAGCCTTTAAACTTGGACTTTGCCTTTGGAGTGCTGTGGTAATTTCTCACCCCTAAGCTTCTCTTTTTGCTTTTGGTAGGGAATCAGCCGAAGTCATTAAGATGTTCAGGATGTAGCTTCCTCAGCCCTTGTGCATGCCCATGACTCTAGGAGCAGGTGGAGACTCTTTTACACTCACAAAAGGCACTTTCCAGTGATCATCAACTCAGTCCTGGGGCTCCTGGGAGGCTCTTACTTGGCTTGAATATGGCAGCACTTAAACCACCCCCAGGGTCCCTGCACAAAGCAGGATGAAAACCCTCGTCCTAGGGAAATGAAGCAGGCAACTACAGCGTACTTTGCTTTCTTGTGCAGCAGCTCTGATGGCTAGCGTTCGAAGACTAGATTCATCTTCACATGAAATGGTAGAGCTCAACGAATTCAGAAGAGCTCTGCTTTCTGTTAGCTCTACCTGAAATGAGCTGCCCACGAGCGAGCTCCCCAACAGAAGGAAAGGCGAGCGCTTAGTGAAGTCTTTCTTTTTGAGCACTAAGGAGGCAGCAGCTGGGGAGCATCTCAGAGGCAAGGCTGCTTGTGCTACTCTTGGGAAGCATGCCCCACATACTCCCCTATGAGATTTAATTCAGCTGCCGTCACAAGTCCTAGCCTCATTCTCTCTGTGTGCTGGAAATAATTTTTCTGTAAGCTTTTTTGAGGAAGACTTCCTTTCCTAACCTAGAGCATTTACGTTGTAAAGCTGTTTCCAGGAGAAGCATTTCAGTCTACTTTCCTAATAAGTTCAATAGTCTGACAGTCCTCTGATTACGTGTGCCTGTGTTCCTGTTATCAACAGATATCTAATATTTCTTGAATAACTAAATATTTTGAATGGGTCAATGWGGCTTTTGTAACGCTGTCCTATAAAGGTCACCCTGTTGGCAGAAAGGGCACTGTTGATAGGCTTATACTGATGACTTGCCRTTGTACTAGATAGATACATGGTTCAAATGAAACTTGGAAAAACGCACCTATTAATTTTGAAGGATTTGGGACTASACCTGTACTACCAGACCAGTAGAGGCAATCCATAACTAAAGCTCAAACCACAGTGAGAGGAAACACCAAGATTATAACTATCTGAAATAAGCAGCACTCCATAACAGATTCAGGAAACATATGTTTCAGGCTTGTGGACAGTCTTCAAAAGCCATAAAATTATTTGAACTAGGTATGATACTGATGACTCCAGGGAACAGATGCAGCAGAGAAATCTTGGCTGTTTAGTTTAGCCTATGAATTTCCAGCCAAGTTTCTCTTCCCTTCTCCACCTGTCTCCTGGGGATGAACTCATGGTGTTAGTGTGTTCACCTTACAGCTCTGAGGCTGCACTGTCGAGCAGTGGATGTTGGGTATCATGTAAGTCAATTAACTGGGAGACAGGGAGGGAAGCTAAAAGACYGTCTGATGGAAAATGTGTCCGTTTGAGATGCCTGACCTGGAACCRAAGCATTTCCAAATTCTGTTTAGTGCTTTTCTCTTCAAGGGCGTTTGGCATCTGGAGAACTTGAGCGAGATTTTAGCTTCCTAGCTCAATCAAAAGATTTRCTGCTGGCAGCCCTAGCAGGACTGTGAGCCACAATTTTATAGCCTGGTTCCTGTGCATTTCCAGGGGATAATTTTATCTTGGCGGGTGCAGAGTTGTAGTGGTCAGGGTACCTTAAAACGTGTTCAGGGAAAGGAGGAGAGYGGCAGGTTGGTGGTGGGGCTGCCGGCTGTCTCTCCTCTGGTCCCCAGGGACAGGCATGGTCAAGGCCTTGCTGTCTGGAAGGAGATGGCTCCCATTTCGAGAGCTTGAAACAGCTGAGTGCTCATTTTTATTAAATGCAATATTTTTATTGCCAGATGTGGAGACTGGGCTCTGTGTGTGTGTTCACTGACCTCTCCTGGCCAGACCCAGGAGCGCTCAGCTGGGCTGCGCCAGGCATCTCGCAGCTGCTGGAGGCCAGGCACCTCCGAACGTCTTCCCACTTGGCAAGCAACGACAGGGCTTAACTTCAGCTAAAAGGCAAGAAAAAGGCAGTGGCAACCGTTTGGGGAAATGCAGCAGATACTCGATGCWGTCTTCATTTAATTAAGAAGCTAAATCACCTGCATCTGCGATTGCAAATCGGGCTGCAGCCAGGATGTGGCATGCTGCTTATTTGGCAGCAGGCTCGTTGCAGCCATAAACCACAGCAGAGGAACCCTGATGAGGGAGACTGGGAAGCATCTGAAAATCCATCCCAATYCCGCTATCCATGGGGGAAAATTGGGAGTGAAATTAGGACTGCAAAGTCAGACCTATGGAGAAATTTGGCAAGCTCAGAAATACTACAAAATAAGAGTAAGGAAGAAAAGAGGCAATTCAAAATATTGTCGCATGTATCAGGGACAGCATCTTCTGCCTGAAGAATCTGGCAAATCACTTAGCTGCAAAGTGTGGGGTCTTCTGTAAAGACCTGTAAGAAAAAGTCTTTCATTGTKCAGTTTTTAGTGAGAGTTAAAATAAACAGTGGAAATTTTCCTGGTGAGGTAAAAATAAAATCTCCCTGTTTTTATGGATTTCCACGCATTCCTCTAGTTCTTTACGAAACCATCTCCAAATACCTTATTCAGCTGACATTTTTCAGCTGAACATTTCAACGCCTGCCACCATCCTGGAAGAGGACTTCAGCGGCCAGCTCACATCTGGTTTGAAGAAGGGGCCGATGCTGCTGCTCCTCCTGGCTCCCAGCCCTTGCCAGCAGCAGCCCCCGGGGCAGCTACCAGCCCTCCGCAGCTCCCTTTGCAGACCTGTGCTGTGGGGCCGGGTCCTCAGTGAGTCACTGACTCCCCAACAGATCTGGCTTTCTGTTCTCAGCCTGCTTTTCTTATTTTCCTTCTTCTTCTTCTTTTTTCTTTTTTTTTTTTTCCTGGAAAACAATGCAGATCAGCTAAGCCTGTCACTTAAATATGATAATTGGTGCTTCTATTTTTTTTTAAATATGCCTTCTGCTGCTATGCTAAAGGGTTTTCCTTTTTTTTTTAATGCGAAGCAGCCTTTGCTTCATGCCTGGAAACAGGTTTTCCCCCTTGAATAAATATTCCTTTGAAAAACTGCACAACAAACCCCTCAGCACTGGGCTTTATAAAGCGAGTCTGAGCGGCAGGAGACTTCGCGCGGAGACGGACGCAGCGAGGAGAGCGTGGCTTTCATCTGACAGGCTCTTTAAGGATGGTTTGACCTCTCTTCCTTTACATGCTGGGAGTTAACTTCTCCTGTAAGTGTCCAGCATAAATTCTTCTAATGCAAATTTCCCTGTCAAAATTACAAACAGACATTTGATCAAAGGTCAGCTCTGCTTTGTGTTCCTGTTTGATATAGAAATTTCTATTTCATCTTTAACTGTCATGGTCAGTTAAGGGAACTGGAGCCTGATGGGAGATTACTGATGCATTTCATGTCTTCTGTTCAACGAGGCTTTCCCGTTTCCCCCTCCCCCCATTWCATATCTTATGGGTGTTTTAATTTGAATATGTTTTCATTTTTTAATGGAATAGTCAAATGAGCTTTGAAAGCGTATCAGTACAACACTGCAAATTGTCTACTTATTAACTGAAGCTCAATTTACTGCTATTTGATGCACTSGGAGCTGATCAGGTAATGATTACTCCCTTAATGGTGGCTTTATTTCACGCTTAACTTGTGGATCTTTTTTTATGGGGCAGCGCCCCAAGAGTAGGAATTGCAGCAGACAGAAGCATTCGGAAATTTATTTGTTTCTCAGGGTCGCGCGGCACTGCCCGAGGGAGACCCTGCGCCGCTGCAACGCCCTGCAGGTTTCGGGATGATACAGAGAGCAGCTAGGGAACGAAGGCAAAACCCAGTTTCTGTCCCATACCAGCTCTYGCAGGAGATGATTTCCTTCTTTCCTAGAGCAACTTCATACTGTTTAACTAGTCTGCACCAGGTAGCCCAGGCTTTTCCCCTCGCCAGTCCCTCYGTGCCCATCTGCATATTTGCTTACCCCTTGCCCTTTTATTTCTGTACGTAAGACCCATCAYGAGATTTATTGCCCCAGCACCCTCRGGARGCAGGAGAATTTCATTTTACAGCTGYGGCCCRYGGACTAAGTCTCCCGGGGACTGAAACAGCGACTCCTGCGGGGCGTTGRATTGCTGGGCCCACGCGGTTTGCTCAAAACAATGAAGGAGAGTTTTGGCAAAGCGGGGAATTGAACACAGCTCTTCCTACATCCCTGGCCAACATCCTAATCCCCATTTATCTTCCTCCTTCAATTTTTTGGAGCTCTTCACAGTGTATAAAATCAAGCCCATGTCTAAGTCCTTGTAGGATTAAACCAGTGCTGTTATAGCCCTTTATTTAGGCCTATTTAAGTGCACAGATGTGCTTTGTGTAGCTACAGGGCTGAAAAAATCCCAGGGACAAGTAAGATTTSAGGACCAAAAAGCAGATTATGGTTACCATACTGCTGTCCAAGACAGGTGTCCCTGCTTGCTGGTGAGGTCTGAAATCCAGCCCCTCTGGGAAGGATTTTTGTGACCACACACTGTGATCACTGCTTAGAAGGGAATTGGAGCTGTAACCATATCTAACGAGCAGGGTAGCATCATGGCATATCRCTGTGCCACGGGAAAAGTGGGCTTAAAGCAGCTCTGTGCTGCAGAGACGCGAGTGGGAGCGCGAGAGCTGCAAGGAGCCTCTGCCYGGGCGACTTCATTCTGCTCCACGCAGCGCCGCTGCCCGGACCGACCGCGAGGACACGCAACAGCTGTGGCACAGGTTAGAAAATATCCCTAAACACTGCCTGTCAGGAGAGATCCTGAAGCATCTCTCCCACTGCAAATCCATGACCTGGATCTGTAATTGCTGGTGAATTGATTTAGGCTGCTTTTTGCGCTCTGCCGTTGAGTGAGAAGCTGTGGTTTTCTGACCTGYAAATAGCAAAAGCAACCATGAGGAGCTAGTCCTTCTGCTGGCTTCACTTAAAAAATTTATATCCATTTTTGTTGGCTTGATTCCCTGTTGGGCATTTTTGGCTCCTGAGGAAATAGGAGGCCATAGGGCCCCTCTCTCTGGACATCATCTGGTCACAGCATCCAGTAACAGTGTCTGTTTAGCAACTGGCCTGCGCTGACAGATCTTCCTTCATGGCAGCAAGAGCCATAATTTCTCCTTTGTTGCTGAGCCTCTTTGAAATAAATCACTCCTTTATATCTTTGAAATCTCATAAATCAAAAATACACCACTAGCTTGGCTCTCGCTYGTAGCCCCCAGGATGGGTTTAGTGCTCGGGAGCATCTGAGGGCTTCATGAACCTGTCGGCCCCCCGGGGTGGTCCCCGTACTACCTGCAGCCCAGCGCTTCTCCAAGGCCTGTGCTTAACTTCCACGAAGAAACGCGGGTGGCTCAGGGCCACTGCCCTGTGAGCTCTCGTGCTGACRGCAAATGCAAAGGAGCCTTTCCCCACATCGCCGGTATTTTCCTGGGAGCTAAGCTGATAAACATATTCACAGCGATGCATCATGGCCAGGAGAAATTGCACGAGACCTCTAGAGATGGTCACCTAATTGATGCCACTAACGTCCCCTGGCAGACTCCGAAACGATCCAGTGCTGCGTAGAGTCCCAGGGCTGGGGCTGCAGCCGGCGCCACGGCTGCGAGCCCCTCTGGGAGCCGAGCACCCTGCTCTTCTCAGGGCCCCCGAACGCTGGCTCGAAGCTGGTGGTGAGCACGCTCTGCCACGGCGGTCAGCGCGCTGGGATGAAGGAGGGAGCAGAGTGGYCCTGAGGGCTATGGATGTGAGAGGGCTTTTTGTCAGTGACTGCAGCCTTGTGAACTGCAGAAGAGAGGACAGCCCTTCCAGAGCCAGGGTTTGTAGGGTATCGTGGTTTAGACCTCTGTGGACAGAAAAAAAAGATTAGGGAAATGCTGGACCAAAAAAAAAAAAAAAAAAAAGGAATAAAAGCTGTAGAAGTGCTGTCTTCTCTTCTAATGGTCCCCGCCACACACACACCTCCAGTGAGGATTCATTTTAGCCTTAAGTAAGTGTTGCTTCTATAAATAAAAACTACTTAAGACCAAGGTTTGGAAGGCCTAAGCATGACTTAGACACTGCCTCCTTCCCCACACGTTGTTTGAGCTCCTGGAAAACTCAACATCTCCCTCCGCTTTGCAGGTTTGAATATCTCTGCCTTATACAGTCAGCACATTCCTGTGTCTCTGCCGGAGCTGGATCGTCACAGCCACCAATCCTGTAATTTGCACCCACTAGATTGCTTCTCYTCTTAGAAGAAGCCTTTAGAGCAATTTCTC
Source organism: Rhea americana (assembly GCF_003343005.1). Classification (NCBI taxonomy): domain Eukaryota; kingdom Metazoa; phylum Chordata; class Aves; order Rheiformes; family Rheidae; genus Rhea; species Rhea americana. Next base: position 6,146,540 of record NW_028185705.1, on the reverse strand, counting down.
TTCTCCATTCTTATGCCTCCTTCTTTTATCTTCAAACATGCAAGCTGGTGCCTTTTACATGTAGCTGGACAGGACGCATCTCGGGCATCCACRCGCAGGCGTCCTTTACTAGGGAAGTCTTCGTTCTTTCCAGCTGTCCGGGATCATGTCACCTCTCATTTACCCAGCTTGTGTGAACACATTTAAACAATTTCTCTGGCTTGGAAAGTTTTTGCCTGCTGTGGCTCTGCTCTGCTCCCAGGTGGGTGACACCAGGTGGCAGCAGTGGCCTTCCAATCCCAGCAGCTCTGCCAGCTCCAAGGGAAGATGCAAGGTGAAGATTTCACTGCAGCTTGGAGATTTTCAGGACAACTTCCCTCCAYGCTCTTGTTTGCTGGAGCTCCCTCCAGCACCCTGCCCATCTGGGCTGTCAAAATGTAATTGCCCTGGATAGCTATATGCTATAGTTGTTTAGTGTGTCAAAATGACACCGAGACTCTGGCTTAAAAAGGCAAGAGAGAAAATTCGTAGCTTGGGTTGTGCTTAATTAATCATTTTGTCATGGCTCTGATGGCTCTGGAGCAGCACTGACAGGTAAAAGCAACGATAGGGATTTTTGAAGGTCATGGGGATTTTTGGGTGCCTGATTAAAGTGATTGCTAGCTCTAATCATCTGTTGGGTTCCCAACTGATCACACAGAACTTGCAGCATCACGTATTTTGACTCCAGTCTCATGGTGCATTGAGAGATGCCAGTGGATKGCACTGGGGAATATGTTTGGAAACATGCTACCTAAAGGGCTTTTTGCTAAACTTTCCTCTCCTGGCTAAGGTGCAGCTCTGTCTTCACGCATAGCACCCGTAAAAGCTCCTGGGGATTATAAGCAATTTGTAGCCCAAAGCTGTTCCACTCTTCCTCTTTTCCATCACCCCATTGCAAGCAGGGTCCAGGACAGCCCACTCCAGGAGGTCCCTTCCCTTTTCTGGGCTTGCATAAGACTTCAGTTCTTCCTATAAGCAGAAATTGCCACAGCTATTGCAGGCCATGCTGAGCCGTGCTAAGCCAGTTGGAGATTTAGCTGTAAAGTGCACATCCTACAGAAGGAGCCACCTACGGAGAAAGAAAGTTGAGGCAAGAGCCTCGCACATCAGGTGAAGATGATCTGATTTGGTTGGCTGTGTTTCAGAAGACCTTCAGGACAGGTTATGAACTGTATGAACACGCATCAGGGTGAAATATTGCTTAATCAGCTTCCTTTGGAAATAAATCAATGGAAGAAAATTACATTAATTCTTTGGTCAGCAGTTTATTCTCTTACTTCAAATTACACGTTGTAGTGCTTCAGTTTCCTGAATGTTTCGTTTATGGTGACGCCCAAATATTTATTGATTTTTGTATGGATTTAGGGGCTATCAATTTACCTGTTAGCCACTGGGTCACTCCAGGAATTATTAATATACTAACTGCAGATTAAAAAAAAACAATAAAAACTTGAGTAATTGATCATCCGGCATGTTCGGGCAAAACATGCCAGCAAAGAGAAAGAGCACAGCTAAATCCCTGAGTGGGGACGGGCTGATGAACGAAAATGGGGAAAGCAAAGTGGCTGTTGACTGCAGACACACTGCCTGGCCACGTTCATTTTACATATTTCAGAATGGTACAAATGCCCAGTTAAACTGGCACTATGTAATTTATACCGACACTCTCTAAACCAGCCTTTTAAGCAGCCTGGTAGTGAAAGTGGTTTTGYTGAGCATTGGAGATGGGCTGTTTAGGTTAAATAAAAGAAATAGTGAGAGAAGCCAGGCTTTCTGCTAATATGCTACTGACTTTTTTCTCTTAGATGCTAATAAYTGCATTTTAACCTCTCTGCTACTCAGGCTGCCCTGGTCTACAAAAAGAAATKAAACATTTCAGCTTAAATGTGTGCAGTAGCAGGACAGGAGATCTGGATTCAGGTCTTTCTCTTAGCAGCTTGGGCAAGCTGAAACTTATGAGAAACCCTTTGAGTCAGGAAAATTTCAGAGATGTCAATAGCTGTGGATCATGGACTTGTTATCTGCCTCCACTACCCCTGTACAAAATACAGATAATAATATCTCCATCCCAACTTGTCTCATTAGAGGGTAGATTTCTTTCAGGGCAGTGTTTTTCCTTACTACTGATGGGACGTCAACTTAAAGCCCCCTCTTGCTGCCAGGAGAAGCAGTCTTCTACAGCCAGCAGAGCTTTGCCTTTTTGAGGGGAAATGACCCGTCTGCGGTAGGACAGGGAGGCTGTGCCCTTCTCCAGGCTCCTTGGGAGCCAGCCTGCTCAGAGGCTGTGGCAAGGTGCTTATGGGTGCCATGGGGCTGGAGAAGGATATCTGGGGGCTGTTCACACCCCTTCCCCAGCACGCACCCTTGCCAAGGACTGGTTCCTCACCCACAGCCCATGGCAAGACTGAGGTGAGCCAATGCACAAGCCACACCACCAGGGAGCAAGGGCGGACAGTGAGGTCTCACGCAGCAGCTGGAGTTCCCAGCTCCTCCTGAAGACCTAGCTGAAGACCATAGTGGCTTTTTTTCCTGCTATGCAGAAGAAAGTTTATTTATTTTTCAGTATGGAGATGTGCATAGTTAAGAAATATGCACAGAGATGAAAGAGAGCAGCTGCTCCCCTCCCTGGGAGGCACAAGAAAATCCCATTGTCTGTGTTACTGATAGGAGGTGGCATACGACTCCTTGCTGTGGCTGTGGGGTATCACCCAAAGAGCTGCAATTTTGAAATGGAGCACAGACCCCTCACACAGACTCAGAACTGTCTTATCTAAGGAGTATCCATGGGGCCAAGGAGACCTTTGTGTTGGACTGGGCTCTGTGTGCTCCATCAGCCAGAATGGACCTGGAGACCCAGGATAGGCTGAGATGAACCACACACTGCTGGTGTGACTGGCTGTATTACCTGAAAACAACTGGCGGTATATAAACAAAATTGGGAATATTCACTCCTATGCCAGAGGAGCTTGTGCTAGCCTTGGACAGCCACAGCGCTCATGCTTTCCAACTCGGGATGCTAAGAAGGTGCTGCAGCATATTGCCTTGTAATAACATGAAGCAAAAGCTCAGCAGAGTCTGTGAACCAGATAAGATTGATTAAACAATTTCTAACCAACGGGGTTGCACATAAAAATTTTATTAAAACCTCAAGTGCTAAATTTATTTCCTGGGTCTGTCACTGCTATTTTTTTTTAATTCAGTAGTGATAATTACTACATTAGAAATTAAATGAACCTCATATACTACATCTTTCAGACCTCCTAGGAGAGTTGTGAAAGTGATTTAGGGAAGTGAATTTGCTATTGTGCCTAATCAAGTTACAGTAATTGTCACCTATAATTTTAACTTGACTGCTATGTGTTTAATTGGGAGCTTTACCTTTGCTTTTTTGTCACTGAGCTTCTTTGTGACTGTTTCTCTACTTTCCATCCTGCTCCCAAAACACTGACAGAAAACAAATCATGGCATACAGCTGTGTAGTTAGCAGCATTGCAATTTGGTAGCACATTGGCTTCTTCATCAACCTGATGTGCTGCAGCAGCAGGTGATTTTCCTTGTAAGACTATCAACAGGTTGTCTCCCTTGAGATTACAGCCACAGCTTTGTAGATATCAGGAGGGGATAAAAAGGCTTTTTGGCCCTTAAGGTTTCCCAGCCAGAACTGCAAATATTGCAGCAATCAGTATGCATCACAGAATTAAGGCAGGTAAGTCCCAGGAGTGTCTCGTGTTGGGGTAAAAGCCAGTCCCTTTGTAGCAAAGCTGTATGACCTGCTTCCAGGAGCAGGGAGCCTGGCTAATGTGGCTTGGTGCAGGGCTGCAATTGCTCTCTGTAGCTCCTTGCCCTGCAGGCACCTTTCAATGATCATTAGGCTCTTTAATGGCTTCCCCTCTGGTGCCAGCCTACAGGTACCTGAATGCCATAGGGCAGCTCTTGCCTTGGTTTGAAGCCATGGTTCTGAGTATGTGCCCCAAGCAAGGAGTGGCATAGGGTGCAGCAGCATCTGCATGCTCTGGTCTCCCTCCTGATGAGCACTGTGGGGCAGCAAACTGGTTGGCAAGCTGAGGAGCTTGCAGAACAGCAGCAGAGGACCTGTGACCAAGTGGTACAGTAAGACATGGGAGAGCCAAAGGCATTCCAGTATGTTGCTGTCCTCCCAGCAAGACCCTGAAGCACCCAGCCTGGAATCTAGATCAACATTAATCCTGTGGAGGCTGCAGCCAGGGGTTGAGGTCTTTCCTCCTTCTAGTCACATGTGGCAAATTTAGCTTGCAGGTTCCCCTCTGAGGTTTGAGCTCTGGGCAATTGTTCTGGTGAGTCAGTTCTCGAACTGGTTCTGCATGGCCACAGGCCTGCTTTTTCCTGCTTCTCTGTGTGTACACACACACACATATATTTATATGTATATTTATATTTTTTTCTCTTTTCCTCCAAGTTTCCCTTTTTTTGAGCTGTGGGGACTTTGGTTTGTGTTGCAGTTGTTACAGGTCTTGCTTGTACGCCTGATGTGAGGTGCTGCTGGGGCGTTCCTGTCTCAGGCACTGCATCTTCAACCTGCACATTTTCCCCATAATTTCCAGAATAGTTATTTCAGTTTATCTAGATTCTGGGTTTAGCAATGCCAACGTTTGGCTTGTTCTAGTCAATATTTTGGTATTTACATGTTTTAATAGAATAGCTAGACATTGGATATGGGTTTTACTTCAACCTGACTGCTGTCAGCAGCAAGCCAGAGTGTGATCAAAGGAGAGTTCAGGAGACAGTGGTTTTTTTTTGTTTTGTTTTCCCCCTGGATTTGGGAAGATAGCAATGACAGATCACAGAAACATCCAAGGGGTCCCTCTGATAYATAGATCTTCAGCATTCCTAGATGCTCTGTTAATATTGAATTGAAGAATGGGCTTTATTTCGACCATATTTATTCCAACATWAATTAATACCTATCCTGCAGGAGTCGCACAGTATAAAACCACTTCAATTTAAATTGGGATCAGGCCCACCAATTTTACAAAATTAGTTACAAAAACTATTAAACATCCAGAATGGATATACTATGTTGATGGAAACAATTAATGATGGTTATTTGAACCTATTTTATCACTGCAGCACTCCTAGAAATGATTTTACTTGTGCAGCTTTGAGCTCACTTTCTGAAGCGATGTGTGCATAATAGCAGTAACCTTGACCCTGAATAATTCATGCTGTTAGCCACTTAAGCCTTTCTACTAAACCATAGAAGATTAGCATTTTTGTTGCTTTTCTTTTTTTAATCAAAGGTTTTGTGGGGGGGGGGAGGAGGAGTGTGTTTTTTTTTTTTTTTTTTGGCTTGACTTTAAACAGTTCCCCAGGCTTTCAGTACACAATTTAGTTATTCAAACTGGGATATTTTGGCTATAAGAGCATTTTAGCTAGTTGCTAGGTCTGTTACTTTGTATCACTTACTAGAAAATCATAAATAAGTTGGAACGCTATGGAGCTTTTTTCCTAATTTCCTCAAGGGCATTTTTACTACCTAATTTGTTTTCGTCCCATGTTATTCACTGACCAACACTGATCAGCTCTTCTGATATTGTTCCAGTCTATGAGTGTGGGATGRTTTGGCAGGTAGTATGTGGCAGCACAGGGAGTTTGAAAGATCCTGCCCTTGCAATGAATATTGTGGGTTAGAAATCGGATGGCATTCATTACATGCTGGAGCTCGTGAGCTTTGCCTGCAGGACTGGATGCTCTGCTGGTGTCAAACAGAAGTGTTATGGCTCCAAAGTGATGCTGAATTATGCAGCTACAGATCAAAAATATTTAGCCTCAAAATCAACGGTATGATGATAAAAGCTGCAGAGTGGAAGGAGAATGGCAGTCTGTGAAGGTGCAGGGCTGGGGTCATAGTTTCTTAGCCTCTGGGTGATGCAAAACAGCATAAAAAGTGTTTTTAGTAAAACAAAGATTGCAACTGAAGAGTTGCATTACAGAGATGAAAGAGTTAAAAGTGTCGAAGGAGTGAATAAAAGCTGTCAAATAGCAGCACTGCTGTGCCCAAGATGAACTAGAAACATTAGCCAAACAAGATTTCTAGGGGGAAATAGTATCTTTTATTAGAGCAATTAATACATTGGACAACTATTGCTAACCATGGCCTTGCAAAGATGCACAAACCGTATTTGGAGTYCGCTGGTGCATACAGAAACTTCAATTAAAAAAAAAATACAGAAGGTAAYACTTTAAAATAATTCAGTTTTAAATGCAGTTTAGTAAAACCAACCCATTTYCACTGGAGTTCTAACACAAGCCAGTAGTTTCCCTCTGCTTAGAAAGTTCAGCTGTCGTGATCAGCTATCAACCTACCCACTGTGAAGCTGGCTGGTAGAGCAGATTGTGGTATTTTGTTTTATTTTAGCTGTTGGTTAAATGCATTTCTTATGCTTCTTGTCACGGGGTCTGACCTGTGATCTCAGCATGGCTTGCTGGCCCCAGATGGATGCTCCATGGGCTGCAGATAGCCAATGGGCAGGTCATCCTGCTGGAATCTGGTATTTTAACCTGCCGTGAAAAGCAATGTAATCATGTGTGAATGATAGTAGTGAATCTGCTTCCAAGCAGCCCAGTCAATGTGGGAGGTGGTGCCATGCCGGACACAGAGYAGAATCATGGGCACTTTATGAGGAGCTGGTACAGAAAGGTACTAAAGGACCTTTGGTAAGGACTGTAAGGAAAGCCATGAGCCAAATGTCCTATGAGAAGCAGTGCCAACAAAAGGAGGGAGCAGCTCTTGGAGATAATGACCTCTTGAAGTGGTTCAGACAAGCTTATTTGCAAGCAGTCAGCACACTGGCCTCATCACAGGAAAGACTGAATCAATGCAGATAAAACTGGCTGCTGAGCACCGAGGAAGCTGCAAGCAAAACTGATGGTCATGAGAACGTCTGAAGGATATGATGTGTAGGTATGGCCATGATCACCCAAGGCATAGTGTGACATTAAAAGCAGAATTATGAGTGAATCAGTCTAGCAMTGCTGAAATGTTAGCTCAGCGAAAGGAACAACCCATCTGACTCTTGTGCTGGGCACAGCAGGATATAGACTTCCTCTGGAGGGTTGTTGTCATGTCCCTGAAATTGTGGGATTTTAGGATCAGATCAATAAAAATGACTTCAATTATTTGGAAGTGGTGGTTCTTAATGTTGTGAACTACTGCGTTTGAGGAAACTGAAACCTTTCAATGTGCTTTTAGGTTGAGTTTTGCAAGCCAGATCTTTGAGGACCTAGGCAGTTTGTGAGGATTTTTAGGAGTTAACATGAGTATAGAACAGCAGCCGTGGACCTCTGACGCAGTGAATGCATCAAGTCCTTTAGTTCTATAAAACTTCTCCAAACACAAAAGAAGTTCTTTCAGCCCTATTTTCTATAGTTTCACGATATTAGCAGTGGGACTCCCACTGACTCCGAAGGGCCTTTGTGCTGGCTGCTGCATGCTTCCTCCTGTGACGGGATATTTCTTCCTGCAGACACTTAGTTTTTCTGTGTTTTTTTTTTGGCTGCTGCATGCTTCCTCCTGTGACGGGATATTTCTTCCTGCAGACACTTAGTTTTTCTGTGTTTTTTTTTTTCTTTGGGGGGGGGGATTTTTGGTTTTGTTTTCCCTTTTCCAAAAGATTATTTCAGAAGAGATCAGCAAGGAGCTAATTTAGGGGAAATCCCATCCCCAAAAGAAAACAAGCCCACCTATTCTCAGTTGGTTAGAGCATGGTGCTGCTAATGCCAAGGTTGCAGGTTCAATCCCCGTAGGGGCTAGGCTGAGGGTTGGACTAGATGATCTCCAGAGGTCCCTTCCAACCTTACCATTCTATGATTCTGGATACTTAAAGAGCTGTGAAGCACAGAGAGGTGAGAGACCGGCTCAGCAGCAGGAGATCAGACTGAGGAGGACAATCCACACCCTGCTCCACTGAATGCCAAGAAAATACCATCCACCCCATCAATCATCCATCCTGTATCCCTCAGGGACTGGGGACAGAGACAAGACTAGGGATTTGAGTAGCCCTTGTTGAAAGGACCRCGGTAGAAGGCAGCCCATTGAAAAAAGGAAAGCACCTTTGCTGGAAGCTGCTTCTTTCCCCAAATCAATTCCACTGCTCTGACTATCTGGGGATCCACACCAGCCCCATGCTGTTTGGTTAAGCAAAATATCACTGGCATGCAACAGCAGCTAAGTGTTGTTGGCGAAAGCATATCACTGAAGGGGAGTATGTTTGGATGGTCGTGCTGACAGATTTAACAGGGAAACATTGATCCATGTGGAGATCTCAGTGGATGTATTTGGTGAAAGAGAGGGAGAGAAGCTGGAGGGATATCACTGCTGCAGGAAACAAATTCCCTGTTTCTGCAAAGAGTTTCTTCTCTCTCATGCTATTATTCTGTGCCTTCCCTTTATTTCTRGTGGTTTTTTTCTTTCACTCTGAACCTTCCTCTGGCATGAAGGGAGAGAGGTGACAGAAGTCAGTACATGGATACGGCTGTTCAGTGAATGAACCACAGAATAGCAGAATGCGAAATTTTGCAAAGTAAACTTCTGATCAAGCTAATCTTCCAAAACGCTCGCACTGAGAGTTTCTCTTCCTTCCCTTACTGATGATGTTTAAGCCTCTTCTCCTGGAATTGCAGCTCATGCTGTCGTATGCAGTTGCCAAGAGCGAGTCTGCAACTCACATATTGGCATGGGGTTGAAGTGACAGCTCCAGCTTTCACACGCTGGTGCACTGTAGTCGCTGGGGAGCTTCTCTGTTCCTGTTCCACTATTAGGTTTCAAACCTCCCTGCTGAGTAGCTGTCCTCAAGTCACATCAGGTAAGCTTAGCTATGCATTGAATTCAGAGAGTGGAACTAATCCCACATTTCAGCTTTCGATAGAGGAGAACAATGAGGCAGGGAGCTAAGCCTGGCCTCTGTGCCTGAAAGGTAAGAGTGCTGGGGCTTGGGTGCTTGGGGTTTTCTATATATACGTGTGTATATATATATTTTTTTTTAAAAAAACAAAAAAGCCCAGATAGCACCACATTTAAGCATGCTTGCTGTATCTAATTCCAGTTCTGCCTCTGTTTAGCTGACTGCCAGGATGATATAGTTCAGGCAAATTATAATGTGTATGCATAATATACACAGTATAGTACAAACATATATATGTAATATACTATGTATAATGTCAGTCTCTTTGTTATTGTTAACTGGAGAGCTCTAATGTCAGGATCATTAGCTCATATACAAATCCAGGAAGCTTATGGAAAACAGTACTTTTACTCAAGTGTTATTTCTGTCATTGAAAGCATTAAGTTCTGCCCCAAAGTTTGATTTTTATATATTCAGTGGAAACGAAATGACTGGCTSTAGTGAATTTACTCCCAGCATTCCCTTTGCCTCAAAGGGACACTTCTTACTGACTATGGTAAAATTGGATTAAAAATTTTTGTAATGAATAAAAAGACGAATCTTTATTCAGATCTAAATTTATAAAGTTCTTATTTATAAAGATCTCAGCCTTTTATCCAAAACTAGCAGCCATGTTAGCTGCTAAAAATGGTTCTTAATTTTCTTACCAGGTCCCTAAAGCACAGAATCTTTTCTTTGGCAAATGGAGGAAAATTTTAATTTCCCCTAGTTTAAAATATAAAAAGAAAGAATGGTGAATAAGAGTGGCTAGCCTGTGATCTTGTCTGTGCAGCTCATGCTAGAAATGAGAACAGTCTCTGCAAGAAGAAAGTGCCATTAGAATTACTTTCCCTTTTAGTATTTATGCTTCTGTTAAAGTTTGTAAAGGACCTGAACGTCCCATTCTGAGTATTCTTCGWGTCTCTGGCAAACAAGTATGATGAATCTGAAAAAGGAATAAATATTCTGACTCATTTCCCCTATCCTTTGATTGCCGGTCTCTTTGCTATGCTGAAAACCTTTGTCTTCCAGTGTGTTTTGAGCATTATGAGTGATGGGCCATTTCCCAGTAGGTGGAAGAATGCTTTTAAAGTCAGATTTTGGGAGGTGAAGGTGAGCCTCCTGTCCTGACCTCCTGCTAAGGACTACACAAGGAGCTGATAGATACTCTGAGCTCCAGCTGGCCCAGCCATACCTGAGGTCACACTTGTAAGATTAATTTCTGGCTGATMAGCAAAACTTGTTTTGAAAACACACTCAGGTGGATTATAAAAGCTGGTGCAGATGTATCCTCTTGTAGTCATGGATCCTCCAGGCTGAGTGCTTTGCTGATCTTCAGTGTAACTGTCTCAGGTATCCTATGGGAATTGTATTTCCTTCTGTTCTTGCTTGACATGTGACTCTGGCCTGTGCCACTTGCTTTATGACCAGTGCATCCAAAAGCTGAAAAAGAGATAGAAGAGAGTGCACCAGGCCCTTAGATTGGGCTGSCTTTTCAGTATGCCCTGTGCTGGGCAGAGGAAGGGAAAGGCTGCTGTCTGGAGCTTCTGCATGCTGCTGGGTATAAGCTAAGCAAAAGAATTCTTAATGTAATAAAGTATAAAAACAAAACAAAGAAGGCAACTAAGCACCCCAATTAWGGGGGATGGAGGGATGGACTTCCTGAACTGAGCATCTGATCTAGCACTAAAGTGCTAATTAAAAAATTCAGCTGTGATATAGCCTGGAAGGCAGCGAGCTACCCATTCCTCTGCACACCAGATCACTCTTCCTGGCTCGCCAGCCATGCAGGCACTTGGCAGACCTTACCAGTTCCCTTCCTTTACTTGGTATCAAYTGAAGGATTTTGCAAGCCTCTCTTACTGTGTGCTGCCCCAGTAAGTGAATCTGGCAGCATGCTGCACAAGATACAGCTAATTTCAAACYGCTGACCTCTCATTTATTTCTTAGTTTCCTCCAAGGAGAACAGAGAGAGCAGGGAAACTCATACGGCTCCTAAAAAAAAAAATGCTCATGCAAAGCTCAAATGAGGGCTGCGTGCAGAATAAGGTGCTGGAAGGTGGAGGTGAGGGGGCACAAAAGCCAGTTTTGATATTCCAGCATTGCACTCTCCCATCATCAGCCTGACATAATAACCTTGGTTTTCAACTCCAATAGGGTCTTGGGTGGTTGTTCTTAGATTCTTGTAACACAGCAAAAGAATAAAGATTTTAAATATGAATGTATGTTATGGCAGGGCAATATAGGTACCTAGATATGAACCTTTACTTATTACCATATTTATCATCAATTTATTATGACATTTATCAAAAAGCCTCAGAAAGTTCTATAGTTAAGAAATGGTGATATTCAGTGGCCTTCCTAAATGGCCAGCTTTAAAGTATTTGAAACCTTAGCATCTCCAAACAGTAGGAAAAAAGTTAATGCCATGTTAGCTCCAAGTATTATGTGAACTTAAATCCATTTTGTCTTAACTAGTTTTGCTTGGAAAGCTCTTTTTTCTATTAGGTAAAAGAGCAGGCATGTTGTCACAGCACAGTTAAATCCCACAGCTTATTACCATGAAATATATGAGCTTAGAGGATATGAAAGTGTTCCATCCAAGAGGATATGAAAGTGGTCTGCCCAGAGAGAGTTCAAGGCCTTTTGTATAAGGAATGCAATTTCAGGCTTTAAAGCTGTACCATGTGTCAGGATTTTCAAAAAAGGCGGTTTTCAGAATGGCCTTTTAAACTGGTAATTATTTTCCATATATCATCAAGATGGACTTTTAGAGGAGAAATAGAGACGCTTAAAAATAATTCAATTTGAGAGGGCTCCTCCACCGACTGAGATGCAATCGCAAGACGTTGGGGGATAGTCTGGCTAGATTAAATCTGGCTAGCCCAAGGATCCAAGAGCAGCTTCATTCCCCAGAGCTTTGGGATCCCAACTGGGAGGCTAGGCTGCACTACAGCTGGTATCATTGCAGCTTGACTGCTATCAGCGTGGGCCACATTGAAGCTGGGTAAGATGTGAACACCTTGTCTGGTAATTACGCTCTGATTGCAGTTAGCCATAGTCTTACTTGATGCAAAAAAAAAGTGTTGCAGTGAGAAAAACCTGTATGACCACCTCTTGGGGTGGGGTGGGGACACAACCTACTCTGTATGACCATTTCAGATTCCAGAATGCTTTATATTCTTCTATTGGGTATTTGCAAGTAATTTTTAGGAATCTACCCATTGTATCATTTTCAGTTGTCTGACTTATTCTGTTGCACAGATATTTTGGAGAGGAAATAACATTTCTTTTTTAGTATATAATGATTAAATATATGTAGTGTCTGCTACTGACTGTAAAAAATATACTTCCTGGGCCTTGTATTAGATTCCTTCCATCGAAAAATAGAACTATTGACTACAAATGAGAAAAGGATCTGGAGCCACAAGTAGAAAATAATTACCAACGCCAAGAAATATGTAAACTGAAGTTTTCAGAAACAGTCAAATATTCCAAATTTAAACATATAAATTACATAGTTGAATCTTCATGAACCAAGTAAGATACTTTAATAGGTAATGAGACATCTGTATCACAGCATGTTGTTTAGAAAACCTAATACCACATATAAACTAATTTCCTTATGAAAGCTGACACATAGGGCTTTGCTGTATACCAAAAGCAAATACCAGAGCAYGTATAAAAACACCTGCGCTACCCATTACCCTTTCAAAGATGTTAAGATTTTTCACAGTGGTGTTGCCTTCACATGTTCAGTGACTGAGTCTAACACCAAGCTATCTTATCTTTTTGTTGGATAGTGTTGATTCAAAAATAGCCATTCAAAGTTAAATGTCTGAGGGATTCTGATTTTTTTTTAATGCAATAGGCCATCCAGGTAATTAAAATAACACCAGTGTATTAAGCTACCAATGTCCTTCAGTCTAGAAGTATGAAGGGGACAGATACACCTCTTTCTGTTGYGATTCAGGCAGTATCTTTTCCATACTGAAGTTATTTTAAAAGCAAAATTTACTGAAGGGAGAGAAAGAAAGAACTAGAAAACATAGCAGCTTGGAGTGATGATTTTGGAATGGCTCAGGGATATATGATGGTTTTGAGCACTTCAAGTTTACTGTATGCTTATTAAAAAAAAAGGGGGGGGGTGGAAGTGGTTGCAACTATGCCAACTCCTCCAGTTCAGGAGCAAAATGAATCAGCTYTTAACCCTCTCTGCTTGTTCCAAGCACAAGGGACAGCTTAATTTTTGCTTTCTTTTTCTAATCATTTGTGCTCTCTGGGGACCRTTTTCACCTTTCCTACAGCTAAATYATGTTTTGACTATTGATCAGATCAGTTTATTTTTCTACAGCCCTGAATTTGTGCATTAAAGATCTTGCTCTTGATTGTCACTGGACATCAGCGACCTATCTCCCTGAAGGTCCACGTGGTTCTTTCCATGCAACCTGGAAGGTTTTAACAAAGGTAGATGCAAAAATGATGGATGAGAAAAGGTACAAGAAGTTTTCCCTCTTCTCTGTTGTCACCTCTTGCACCACTCCAGAGAAGGGACAGTCAGAAGGCGTTGGAGATGAGATAAAATTACTGAAGTCTGGTTCTGTTAATACCCAAGGCAAGAACAATGATGCTCCTTTTTCCTTTTTTTTTTTCTTTTTTTTTTGGGGGGGGGGTTATTTTTATTTTCTTCCTGCTGTTGAAAAGAGGCATATTTTCCCTTTGTCTAGTTTGTTTTATGAGCGGCCAAGGAATTTGGCTGATATGGGTCATGTCTACTGGCAAGAGGGATTTCAATGCACCCAGATTTGATCTGCWGCGTTTGCTCCAAACAGCTGGTGACTTTTAATTGATGCTTTTCATTACATCTTCTAGGAATAAGAAATTGAGCATGCACGGATGTGCTTTTCGGTCTATCCTGACAGAAATACTTTATCTGCAAGTCTCAGTGAATGCTCTTGTACTGCTACACTTTATTGGCAGCTGAGGCTCTGACACAAGCCTCTAACACAGCCATGAGAAGCTTAAGGGTCCTGGCATGTTAAGCAGAGAGTGAAATAAAATGATGTTAAAGACTTGACAAATTGGAACAGGGCTGAGATAGTCTACTGTATCCCAAATAGGGCTGTTTCCTTTAAGATGACTGGTGGGTTATATYTGTTGAAAAATGAGGTTTCACTGGGACTAGACTCACTGAATCTCTTTGTTTCTGTTCCCTGTAGAACAGATCTGTTGGAATACAGATTCCCATCTATACACAGGTACCCAAGCCTGCTCTTTCAGGCTGCTAGTAATTGCAGACTGGTCTTGCAAAACTTTGATGATAGTGGATGAATGGGTATTTTGTTCTGAGTCGACTACTCCAGAATATATCACTGTCACATCACCTAAACACCAACCAGTCACTCCCATTTTTGGTAGCTGCTAGGACTTGTTGAAAACAGTACGGCCTGTCATTTTGAGATTAAGGAGGGATTAGCTGTGTGATTTCAGCCAGCCCTAAAAGAAAGGTTAAACACTTTGGGAGAAGGAAGTGTGCATGTGTGTGCGTGTGAGCGTGCATGTGTTCCAAGACAACAGATGGTTTCARTAAAGCTGCTCCCACTGCTAGGCAGAGGCACTTCTTGACATCAGCAGAGCCATATCTCATCAGGGTTCTTGTTTCTACCAGCCTGTTTCAGCAAGGCCAAATCCTCTGTACAGTATGGGGTAATCAGGAAAGGCACTCCARTATCTGCCCCATTAATTGCCCCCTGCCAGTCCTTACTCTCTTCTGATGTAGCGCCCACTGTGCCCAGTGTGCTYAGATCAATCGTCTTTGAAGGGCAGCTTCCCCTAATGATCTGCAATTCCCCCTACTTAAACTGCAACAAGAAGTGTCTTTTTAAAGATTCTATAAGAAATGTGTTATTTCTTGAAACCACTAAATAAACTACTTCAATCAATGTATTGATGTATTAAATTATTGTGCAACTAAATTAATGTGCCCTTGGTGACAGAATTAAAGAAAATGAGCAGTTTTATGCATTAAAGACAAACTAGTGAAAGATTGTTTTCCAAGGTTAGATTGTTCCACAGTGAATATGAAGATTTTTCCAATTAAAATATGAGGGTTTTACAGAGTGCAATAGTATCAACTGTATAGCTTCTCACAGATTCACAGTATGCCTTAAAACATACAAATAACAGAACAATTGTCAACATTATTAATAGACACGTCTTTGGAGATGGCAAATAATACTATTCATTTWTACTAGTATTATGTTTAAATTTTAGAGCTGAATGATTTTGCTGGAAATTGGCTATATTTTTAATTGGAGAATTTCATGGAAAAATTAACAGTTCAAAATGTTGCCATGAAAACCTAAAAAGTCCTTTCAAGCTTCTCCACACTTTCTTTTCTTACCTTTTTATTTATTTATTTATTTATTTATTTATTTTAATTTGTGGTATGTGGTTTGGGTAGTGGAGGAAGACAGGAGGATGAGGGGGTGGAAATTGGAGGGCAGAGAGAGAGGAAGAATCATTTTTCAGTGAAAAAATATCATACAGAGGACAACCAAGAAAAAAAGTGCAAGGAGGAAGCAATGAGCTCTTTCTGAATTTTTGAACCAAGCATTTTATACAAAGTAAAGGTAAAAATATGCATCTGGATTAAAAATCCATTTTAAATTTGTTTGACCCCAAATCCTATTGATATTTTTCTTTAAATTTTGTTTCAGTGGCATGTATTATCCTCATTTAGCTCACAGGAAAGAACATGAGCAGGATCCCTAGAAGTGCGCTGTGCATTCTCTCTTGTGCAGTGGGAACACGGGTGATAATTTGTCCAGTTCCTCATCAGATGACCCAAATTGAGAATTTGCTGAAGATCTAATGTGTCCCCGGTCCTGTATTGAAGGTAGAGGAACAAAAATTTCCTAAATAATGTGCTCTACCTGTGTAACAAAGTATGGAAACATTTTCAATAACTGAATTATATCTTGAAATAAACTTTTTGGTGGCATCTTCTAAGTTCTCAGATATCCGAGTAAATGTGTGTTTTGTTCRTGTTCTCCTAAAACTTTTTCCTTGCCCTCTCTTCTTGCTTGGTTTCTTGACAAAGACATTCTTTATTCTGAAGGCAAGGATCCCAGTAAAACGGTGCCAGTTCTGAGTTCATCAGGAGGGCAACGTTTGTAATGACGCATAAGACTCTGAGTTCCTTCTCAGTTGACATTATTTCTGAACCTCTAAATATCAAATGGGAAACAACACTTTCCACCCAGTGTTTTCAGTTGTCTGTTTACAAGCTGTATCTGCAGGAATGAGAAATTAGGTGTGGAATTAAAGTCTTAATTAGAGTATCCCAGTCCCTCAATACCCAGGAAATTTCCTGGATATGGGATTCTTGCAAAATCTCAAATAATGTCATCAGTTACAATGGATTGCTGACCAGGAGAATTAAAAAGAAAAAAAAATCTACATGGAATTATAATATTGATAAAGAAATTTAAATCAATGTGTCTCAAATGACTTCACAGCTCCTCATTGTCTCTTGGGAAGCCAAAACCCATGAAATCAAATGATTTGATCAACAGCATGTGGTAAATCAGTGTTAAGACTCAGCCAAGAACCCAATTTTCTCACTGCTAGTTCTGTGCTCAAATCCTGGGCCTGCATTAATTTCTAGACAAAACACAGAGACAAAAAGGGATGCAGCAGAAAAAAGGGAACTCACTAAGTGCCTTGTAATTTCTGAAAATATTGGTCCTAATGTTTGAATGCAATGCAAGTGCAATGTTTAATATCTAGCTTTTACATGCTAAGTGAYGTAATTTGCTCAGGCAATATGCTTTTCATTTCACAGCTGAGACACCCAACAAATCATAGCCAGAGCTGGGTGAAGAACCTCAGTCCCTGGATTTCCATGGGAGTGTTTTATTGTGCTAAATCTTTTCAGTCTTAAGGAATGCTAATGAGTGTTTCCAGAAAGGGGAGTTGAGTGAAGAGGTATTAGACACTTGAGAAAGACTTCTAACTAAGAAAAAGAGCTGCTATCAATGCTACTTAAAGAATATCTGAACCTATATGGCAATTTATTGCTTCACAAAAAGCCTTACAAAGGCAAGCTATCTCAAAAAATGCTTTTCACTCGAAAGCACCAGTTCAATGCGGTATCTGTATTAAAAAACATTCTCCATTTCGCTCCTGCATTTTGCACACTAATCCAGCCCAACCACACACCAAAGGAAATGAATTGCATCAGGCGATGTCATTTGCTAAAAGGTAAGAGTGGAGGTATTCTCCTTCCCTTCGCTTTATATTTCTAGGGCCAATTTCACAACCCAGGCCAGTGCTGAAGGGGGAAATTGGAAAACTGCAGAATCGATTTGCAGACGTGAAGTTCTATTTTCTTTTACACCTCCTTCATCACAGTCTCTATCATTCTCGTGTTGTATAGTGTTATTATCGACAGCAGCCTGGACACCATTGGTAATTGCTAACCTAGAGGAAAGCTATTCCTCGCAAATGAAAGCAAAACCCCGCAAGAAGCAGTCACAGAGCTGTAATGGTGCTTTTAAATTCTTGTTTAGACTGTTGGTAATGTACCTATGGTACATTATTCCTGAGAGTTAACGGGAATATATCTTTCAAGTTATTATTCGAATGAATTTTGGTTTGCTTGCATTATTCTTTTTTTACAAAACAAACTTCTCAGCCAACCAYTCAGCTGCGAAGTCACATTAAACCTATTTTAACGAGAACAGAAAAACACACAGAACTTTGGTAATTTGTCTTTCATTAACACTTTTCACAAAGGAAAGGAAACAAAACAAAACAAAACCCTTCCACAGCAGACTTCTGGTAACGACTCTGTTATCAAGAACTAAGGCAGTTGCTGGCGCTGCAGATGGCGGGACAAGCCGCTATCAGCCGCTTGATCTCCACATGAGGGGAGAAAGGCCTTTTGCGGTACTAGAGGTCACTGGCAGCAAAATGGTTGCTTGCCTGCTGGAGGCTTTCAGCGAGTGCCTTCTCTCGCCGTTTCCCTTCTCCTTGCTGCCAGCTTTCCCCCCTTTGTGGGCCCGGCATGGCGGGGGGGGAAAGCTTGCAAGGCCTGTAAAACTGATGAGGTAGGAATGCAAGGGGGATTTATGTGCACGGAGGTGCCATTTCTGCTTAGTGCCCCCGGAGAGGGGACTGCTGAGAGGCAATGCCGGCCCCCGCAAGAGGCTGCGGGCCGCGCTCACGCCGCGGCCTGAGGGAGGAGGCCGCAGGGCCCCAAAATGGCCGCTGCGCCGAGCGGCCTCCCCCAGCTCCAGCCCCGCCGTTGCTAAGCGACGGGCAGAGCCTGTCTCGCYCCGTTCCCCACCACCACCCTCGTCTTTGGAAACTACAACTCCCAGCACCCCGCCCCGCCGCGAAACTACAGCTCCCGGCATGCCGCGCGGCCGGGGGCGGGGCGCCGCTCGGCGCCCGCACTACACTTCCCGGCAGGCCGCGGGGGCGGCGGCCAGTCAGCGCGCCCCGGGTTGGGCCGCCTGAGGAGCCGGGTTGGCTTCCGCGGTAGGAAGCGGGCCGCGGGCAGGAAGCGGGGCCGGGGAAGCAGCCCCGGTGACATTTCCTTTCGGGCCGCCCCCCTCCCGCTGCCGGAGCTGGGGCCCCGAGAATGGCAGCGTTAGGAGGTCGGTGCGACCGGGCCGCCCGGGCGAAGCGAGGGGCGGGGGAGGGCGGGGAGGTGGCGGCG
>NW_028185705.1:6093850-6127416 GCF_003343005.1 Rhea americana | reverse complement strand
ATCTGTAGGGAGGGTGCTGTGTGCTGAGGGGAGTTTTTTTTGGGCTGGAGTCCTGTGTGCTGAGGTTGCCTATAGGGCATACCCCCACAATGTATATGAGAGTAACGGAGTGGAGAGGGCGAGCTGGGTTGTCCCTGCAAGGTTTCTGGGAGGATGGGTTTGTGGAGAGCAGAGGAAGCAGGGATGGTTTTCTGTGAGATGATTATGGTGAGTGCTTTGGTGGTGGGGATATCTGTGAGGAACAAAGCAAAAGTTTTGAGGTGCAAATGGTGAGGAATATTAATAGATGAAAAAGATGTGCCTGGGTGGAGAAAAGAAAGGTAATGAAATTGGGAAGATTTCACAGGGTGCAACACTGTAAAATGAGTAGTGTCATGGCTTGGTCCGAGCTACTGGAACATGGGAATCAGTTCTTGGCCAGGACCACCAACACTGGAAACTGCCTTGCCTGCATGTGCTGACTAGCTGACAGGGTTGGAGGAAAACTAGTCTGAAGTTTTTCATTGACAGAAAGTGAGTGAAACACTCATGTAGTACTGGATACATAAGAGTTAGTCTTGTATGTCAAAACTTTGCTAGGAAGTATTGGAATTGATCTGGCAAAGTATTATGCGTTTGGAATTTAACATTGTTTCCAAAAATGTTCAAGTGCAGATTCTACCCTTCCCTGATTTGTTAATTTTGAATGTTGGAGCTCAGTTACTGTGATAAAGCTCCCCTTTCTTAGATCTTAGTTTTAAGCATGGCATTTACTATTTTCTCTAGGGAAAGGTGTTTCAAGACTTTTCCCAACAGTAATTTGAAGAGAAATTGTCAGTATTTGGTCACATGCTGCCCTAAGAAATGCGTGCCCACTGGTGGATTTGTACTGATTTAATTGGGACTGTGCTCAAAGTTGTGTCTGAATTCTGAGTAAGAGAAATTGTAGTTGCTGTATAGCCATGGATTAGAATTTAAATCTATTCATCATCCTTGTTGTTCACTGTCCTTTCTTCCCCTTTGTTTAGCCCTAAACTGTGGTGGAGGCATTCTCTGYTGCAGTCAGCAGCATTACCTGATTTGCAGCTCTTACCACCTAATGTTTTTCTTTTGAGGTCTCCTTTGTTGTTGTTGCATAAAAATCTTGCTACTCTTACGAAACAGATTTTTTTGTGCTTAAGATATTGCTCAATTTTCACTTCGGGATTTACTTCATTAAGCATATCGTGTGTTATTTAGAAGCATATGCTTCACTTCATTTGTTTTCACGATATGTGAGTTCTTTTGCAGTTGAGTAATTTTAGATTGTAGTAGCATTTTATTTGTGAAGAAAAACATGTAAGCGTGTATATAAATGTATGGGAATTTATGTAATAGATTTGTTGCCCTGGATACTTATTGTAGAGTACAAGGACTGTTTCTTTATGACTTCACTATTAACAATAGTTTGTGCAAATTAGTGGCTAGTTCCTGTTTCAGCATAAAGTTAAGTATATACATACAGATGTGCATACTGTCAATCTAGGTTGAGGGCTTATTTTTTTCTTCTACATGCTTTATTCTTCCTATTTTACAAGATGAGAAGCACTGTAATACTTGTTTGGGTTGAACTGATATGTAGTAAATACGAAATAATTAAATGCTCTTTCGTAAAATTAGGAGATATAATTGTATAGATTAATTTGTGTGGTAGATTGGGAAAAGAGGAAAAATTGAAGTATCTTTGTCTTTAGTCATCATTGAAAGTTTTAAACTTGTTATTGATGGATGATAGCACTGAAGAAGTAAGGAATATTAGCCTGTACTAATTCTTGTTAGTGCATACCCTCTTTCTGCCTATGTGTCTATACAATGAAACTGTTTCCATTTCTACTTCATAGAACCCAGTAAGTTTTCACAAACACTGAACGGAATTCCTTCTTCAAACACAGTCAGCAGTGGAATGGACCCCTTCCATGCTTGCAGTATTCTTCAACAGCTTAAAACCATGTATGATGAAGGACAGCTGACAGATATTGTAGTGGAAGTGGATCATGGGAAAACATTCTCCTGTCATAGGAATGTTCTTGCTGCAATCAGTCCTTATTTCAGGTATAATGAGTGTATATGCATCTATTAATGAATAGATAATGAGTATACAGTCCACATTTCCCCTAATAAATGCCAATGACCAAATAGCGGACTTAAAAGAATAAAAATATTTATTTACTAGTGCTAATGAATTATCAGTATCTGTTGCTTCAAAGGAGCATTTCTCTGGTGAAAATCTCGTGTGCTTTCAAAAACAAATCCCTCCAGTTTTGGGGGAATCCTGTATACTGTAACAGCATAATTCAACTATTTGTTTCTTTTTAAAGTTATGTATTCTAGCATACTAGAATATACATTTACAAAAATAGCAAGTCTTTACACTCAGCATCCAACATGAGTAAATTTTAATGTGCAGTTAGTGAGATGCTTAAATAAAAAATTCCAGTTTGACTTTTTTGTTTCAGGAAGTCTAGAACTGCTTTTAAATATAGGTACCCAAGCAGGACAGTGATACCTTCAGTGATAGTTGTGCTGGTGTAAGGGCAGAAACATTGGGATTAGCTGTACAATATAGTTTGATTTCTTTTACCTGTAGTTAGAAGGTAATTAAAAATAAACTGCTAAATATTTTTTCTTTTCAGATCTATGTTCACTAGCGGCCTTACAGAGAGTACCCAGAAAGAAGTTCGTATAGTTGGTGTTGAAGCAGAGTCAATGCATTTAGTATTGAACTATGCATATACCTCCAGGGTAATGCTGACAGAGGCCAACGTTCAAGCTTTGTTCACTGCAGCTAGTATCTTCCAGATCCCTTCCATACAAGACCAGTGCGCTAAATATATGATCAGTCATTTGGACCCACAGAACTCCATTGGAGTGTTTATCTTTGCTGATCACTATGGTCATCAGGAGCTCAAAGAAAGATCACAAGACTACATTCGTAAAAAGTTTCTGAGTGTCACCAAAGAGCAAGAGTTTCTTCAGTTGAGAAAAGACCAACTCATAAGTATACTCAACAGTGATGATCTAAATGTAGACAAAGAAGAGCATGTTTATGACAGCATTATAAGGTGGTTTGAGCATGAACAAAATAAGAGAGAAGTGCACCTTCCGGAAATATTTGCCAAATGCATCCGTATGCCTCTGTTGGAAGAGACATTTTTAGAGAAAATCCCTCCCATGTTTGCACAGGCTATGGCCAAAAGCTGTGTACAAAAGGGACAACGTAGTGCCAATGGCTATACGCAACGGCTTGGAATGACTGCTTCTGAAATGATCATATGCTTTGATGCTGCCCACAAACACTCAGGAAAGAAGCAAACAGTGCCTTGTTTAGATTCGGTCACAGGGAGAGTGTTTAAACTATGCAAGCCACCAAATGACTTGAGGGAGGTTGGAATTCTTGTGTCTCCTGATAATGATATTTACATTGCGGGTGGTTACAGGCCAAGCAGCAGTGAGGTCTCCATTGACCACAGAGCAGAGAGTGATTTTTGGATGTATGATCACTCTAGCAATAGATGGATTCCGAAAGCTCCTTTGCTGAGAGCCAGAATAGGCTGCAAATTGGTTCATTGCTGTGGTAAACTGTATGCAATAGGTGGTCGTGTTTATGAAGGAGATGGACGAAACTCACTCAAGTCTGTGGAGTGCTACGACAGCAGAGAGAACTGTTGGACAGCTGTGTGTCCGATGCCGGTAGCAATGGAGTTTCACAGTGCTGTGGAATATAAGGATAACATCTATGTCTTACAGGGTAAGGTGGTTTGACTGTCTGTTTTGTGTTATATTAGAAGTAAGGATTGTCTAATCCAACTGTCTGTTGGATTAAAAAACCCCTTTTCCTGGAGATCTGAAGAGTGCTATAGCACAATGAAGTGGGAGGAAAAGTGATGAGGGCAGTGGGCAAAGAAGAGTGAGGCTGTTACTTGAGTTTTCCTGCTCTGGGAATGYGTCACTAAGTTGTAGTTTTGAGTTACTGCATAAATTGCAGTTCTGGTATTCTTGTAAGATAACAATTTAGTATTAAATATTAGAGTGAAAATTCCTTACTAATCTTCCTTATCTAGGATGAAATGCGCTAATGTTGAGGGAAAAAATTTTGTCTTATGAAAAAGCAATTTGTGTTTGTATTTAGCTAAATCTGAAAATTCCTGCTGTCTCTTTGCCTTGTAAAAACCAGTTAACCACTGTGGGCCTTCCCTTTTCCCCCTTGCTTTTAGAAGCAATCCATGTAACCACGAGAGCTGGTTTATCTGTCTAGTTAGCTCAGTTTCTTGGGTCAATATTTGTAGTACTGACCTTCCATCCTTTTCCTGTAAATGACCAGATTTATTGGTGCATTGAATCTTAATTCTTAAATGAGTGAGTTAGGCACAGTATTAGTATCAGCAATGATAGTTCTATATTAGAGAAACGTTTTAACTATTATGGATTATTYTGGTGCAAATAAGTATGCTGACAGGGGTATATTTGCAAGATCTTGCTATTCCTGCCCATGAAAATAGTGTGATGGAAAATACATTTGCAATTGTTTTAGRCTGGGAATTATGTATTCAGCACTCTTTATAAATATACATATATATTTTATACATATTTATATTTATTTTTATATATATATATTTCTTATTATTATTTTAGGGGAATGGATTAAATACTTTATTCTTCCCTTTGTTTGTAATCTTTGTGTGCATATACGTAAGCCATATAGCAACCTACACTTTAGTGATGAGACTGGTATCTGTAGGGCTGGAATAAGAGCCTCAAGAGGTAGAAAGAGAAGTGGTGGGATTTTTAGACTTTTTTTCTTTTGGTTTTGGTTTGCTAAGTTCCAGCTCTGTGTAAACACTTACAAAAGTCAGGATCTTAGATCCATACTAGGCCCTTTTTGGATCATGTTTCCTATGGAGCTTGGATCACAGAACAGAAACAGCATAGAGTATACTGTATATTCATTATTATTTACCAGAAGTAGTCAACCTGGTTTCCTGGCTCTGCACGTTTACCACTCAGTAGGGTTAGTGGGTTTCCACATGATCTGTAGAAACATTGAAAGAAGAAAACACCATCTCTGTGTTAGGTTTGACTCTTGTTGGTTGTGACTTTAGATAATTCTCTAATAGTAGCAAGTTCTCTGTATCTGTGTTTTCTATTGGGTCAGAGGTCTACTTTATATTATTAAAAAAGAATGCTGAGGATTATTTGGTTTAGTTAGTAGAATACTTGTTCATCCTTAAACATTTTCTAGAACAGCTAAAAATGTAGTATATTTTTTCTTTTTTAGTGGAAGTATTGTTCTACAGTTTCTACCTGTTACAATGCTTGTTCACCAATTTTAGCTACATTTAATTCTGTTCTTGAAGGATCTTAACGATAACTTGATGTTTTCATAAATAAGTAAGCTGATGTCCTATGCTAACCAGAAAATAATAATGATTTTCATTGTGGAAAGAAGTGACCTGTCCAAGTCTGATGGTAAAACCTTAACTGAGTTGCACTAAAGCACTTTATAAAAAGTTAGCTTTCAATTTTCCTAGAGGAAGATGGTGAATTTTAAGTAGTTGGGAAGGACTGAYTTGAGGCTTAAAATACCAACTAAAAAGCAGGCATCAATCATAAGAGATCACACTGTGGACCAAAAGTGAGTAGTTCAAAGATGTGTTGTTATCTGTAAGACTTAGTCTTTTAAGCTATATGCCACTAATTTTGCTGTATTTCTGTATTATTTATTATACTTGAGGTGCTTGTTTACAGCGCAGGTTAAAATTCTTAAAATAGCCATGTAAAATCATACCTAATTTGAACTCTGCTCATATTTGGCAGATATTAGGACTTTTTCCCTTGGGCTTTGCAAAGACAAGGTAGTCTTTATCTGTGTCCTTTTTGCCAAGTTTGCAGAGTGTGAGCTTTCAATGAACTGAACCTCTGTTATCTACACTCTGTAGACATTACTGTTTGCAGTCAATAGAAGAGGTGCCTTATTATCTAATCACAAAAGTAATGATGAATCAGTAACTTCACACAAAGATTCACATGGCATCATCCTTTTAAGCAAATCAACCTAAATGAATAATACAGCCACATGATACAAATAGTTTCAAAAAATCTGTGTACTTTAAGACACRGTTACTTGCTCAAGTTTAACAACTTTCAAACACTTAATTACAYGATTTTCCCCGTCTGTAGATGACACACTTTGTGATGATACCAGTGAACCATCAAATACTTCAGGCACTTGAAGACTGGAGTCCTGAAAGGTTTTTGTCCCAGCTTCTCAGAGTTTAGAAGTAGTAAAGGACAGTTGGGAAATACATAAAGCACTGTATTCCTGATGTAATTCAAACTTCTTCTTCAGCCTGGATATAAACTCAAAGTAATTTTTATGTACTTGGTGCACAATGATGGTAGATATTTTGTTACGGGAGCAGGACATTTAAAATTAGAAGACTGTGTGTAGGGAAAAGATACATGGAAGTTCAGTAGCTGCAGAACTAATTTTCTAGAAAYAAAGCATAAGCTGTGTTTTCTTTTCCCTCTCTTTTCAGGGGAATTTTTTCTCTGCTATGATCCTCAGAAAGATTACTGGGGGTTTTTGACCCCAATGACTGTGCCTAGGATCCAAGGCTTGGCAACTGTGTACAATGACTCCATCTACTACATAGCTGGAACCTGTGGAAACCATCAGCGTATGTTTACCATAGAGGCCTATGACATTGAACAAAATAAATGGACTCGAAAAAAAGACTTCCCATGTGATCAATCCATTAATCCATATATAAAACTTGTACTACTCAAGAATAAACTCCATCTGTTTGTCAGAGCTACTCAAGTCACTGTTGAAGAACATGTTTTCAGAACCAGCAGGAAGAATTCACTCTATCAGTATGATGAGGTTGCTGACCAATGGCAAAAAGTATATGAGACTCCAGATAGGCTCTGGGATTTAGGCCGGCATTTTGAATGTGTTGTTGCTAAACTGTATCCACAGTGTCTTCAGAAAGTTATTTAACTTTTTTCAGTAACAGGCCTTAGTGATTTCAGTGGTAATATGATGCTAGAGAAAACATGTCTTAAAAGAAAACAGAGAAATTCTGTCAGTATTTATTGTAAGCTGAAACAGACAGTTTTTTGTATAAGGGGAAGGGTGCTCTTTAAAGGTTGCAGTCTGGGAGGGAATTACTGATTCAGTTTCGTATTTACTGATATTTTCCTGGGAAATGAGAAGGAGGTTACAAAGTGCAATTATCAGCATTTTTTTTCTGGTAAACACTTAATCATGTCATACTAGAGCGATGTTTTTGTGGTAAGAACAAATTAAGTGGAGGAGCCAGGATAACTATGCACTACAGGGAAAGAAAATCTAGCATTAATCGCTGAGGATGTCCAAGCTGTTTTGATGTTTTGAAGTGACATTTTTCCTTTCCTTTCCTTTTTTTTTTTTTTAATTTTTAAATTTTTCGGGTAAAATTTGAGGCAATATCACTAAGTCTTTTATTTTAGATTGTTTGAAAGTACATAGAGGAATGGTAGATCCTGATTCTTAATTATCTTTTTTGTATTGTTTTTGAAGTCTGCTAAAATGTTCATAATATTGTTTGTGCACTACAGTTTGGGGGAAATACTCAAGTCAGAATTGGAATACGGAGTATCCCAGAAGGAGGCCTGTGTAAATTACTGTTCTACTTCCTGAATGGATTTTTGTTGAAATTGAGATTAATTATTTTAAAAACAAACAAACAAAAAAGTCTCAACACCTATTTTCTGCCGCTTAGATGTAGTGCTTTAAAAGCATTTTTTTTCTTTACATTGCTTAAAACATCTTTTATCCCGTAAAGGGCTTTAACCCAAAAGTTGATGGTGCTAGTACATTTTTAATACTTGTTTGTCTGAAATGGGCTGTCCTTATGCCCATTAATTTTCATGGAGTGTCTGTCTGTCTGCAGGCCCTGTCCTGTCATCATACTGTCTTTTTTAACATTTTTACTGCAGTGGTAGATTCTTGCACGAAATAGCGACAGGATATGGCCTTAATGATGCTGGTTTGTGGAGTGTTCATTTGGTCTCCACTGGAGCACAGTGCTACATGCAGTGTTGGCAAGTGCTCCAGTAATTCTGGAAGTGTGATTTAACTTAACTTGAATATTTTTTTTTCTTCCCTGCAATCAAGCCCTCAAATACCTTTTATTTCATTCTGATCTATAATGTGAAAACTTGCACTACTGAGCTGTCTTCGTAATCCAGTGTATTAAAGCAAAACTGACAGTAAGTGTCCATTGCTTAAATAAGCTTAGATGCAAATATAGAATAAGGATCCAATACATTGCAACACTTTTCTCTATGTATTACATTCAGCTTGTTTTTAAGACATAAATAAGTTCAAAAWCTAGCCTCTACTTCAGTAATGAAAACTGTTTTGAAAAGGGAAAAGATTAATCCTAGAACTCTTATCAGCTATAATTTGCCATGTTTAATTTGTAACAGAGATAACTTTTCCAGTGTGACAAGTATGTTATCTTATCCTTCTATATTTTTTCAAATTGACTGAAGTAAAACAGTCAGCTTGAAATGACAGTGGCCATCACTGCCTCTAAGTGCTTACCATTTTCTGGCTTTACAAGTGGTATTTCAGTAAGCCAAATATTTAGCTCATCAATATTTATCCCCCTAGCATGGCTGAGAATTTGGATAATGTTCATTTACTATATAGTCTTACTGTTCCCAAATCAAATGGGATCCTTGTTATTTAAAGGAATGCTCACCTGGTTCTGTTTCTTGCACAAAATGTTAAAATGGCAAAAACAAACTGTGAAATGAAAAGGAAAAAAAATGCCTCTTTGCATTACATACCTCATCTTCCAGAGATTCACCAAACTGCTTCTTCTAAATGCGAGTGCTTGCATTTTTTTCAGAAGTAAAGTTGAAGTTGACAACATTTGCTAAGACTGCATTTTACAACAGTGTTGAGGTGTGTTGTTTCTTTGTTTAGTTTTCTTCAGGATAATTTTATATATATATATATATCCATAGCCAAGAATAAGAGTGTGGGGTTTTTTTTGTTTAAGTACAACTAATTTCTCTTTTTTTTTTGTTATCCTTAGTCCTTGGCTAGCTCTCCTTGCGCTGTTGTAGGCCTCTAGCTGCAAGCTTTCTGAAGCACCCTCCCTAACAGTGTTGCATTTGTGTGTAAACCATTTTTTTTGCAAAGTGTTATGTAACTTTTCTCTTGTTTTTTGTTTTTTGGGTTTTTTTTGTTTTTTTTTCAAGCTTGGTTGAATATTTACATGACTTCTTGCTGCTTTTTGACAATCTTCTATATTTATTTAGTAGAACAAATTTCAATATATTACTTGAAACTATGAAATAGAATTGAATTAGCAATTGACTGGTCATGTGATGTATAGAAGTACAATATGCTGTGGTTAATTCTGCAGTAGGTTTGTTAATTTTGTTTATCTGCACTAAAGTACGAAGATCTGCATTCTTTTTAACCATTCAAACCGAGGGTATGATCCAAGTCTGTAATGTGTTTAAAAGCTAAATCCTGGAACTTGCCGTGGGAGTAGAATATACTGAATTTTTTGCATGAAGAGTTTGTTGAGACAGTAATGTAGCTGTGACATTTTGCCAATTCTTAAATGCTTTTATGTTTTGCTGAAAGTCAGATTCCTAGTAAAGTTTTGCTTTAGAGTCAGACTTAAGTAAACTTGCACAGCATAAAAAGAAAAAAAGAAAAAAAAGAAAAAAAACAAACCTTGCACCAAAGGTACTGATGATATTTAAACAGTGATCCATACATTTTGCCCACTTACTGTTTTTCCTGCATTCATTTATTTCACTTTATTAAATGAATTTTTAGCATTATAAGGATTTACGTCAATGTAAGTCTTTTCTCCAAAATTACTAGTTATTTTAGAAGGAAATATTTTGTAATTTCCACTTGATTCAATCAGTAACACTTAGAAAACTAAAAGCAATCTTGGTGCACCAAACATGCAGTGTGTGTATGTTCTACATGAAATCGAAGAACTCCCTGTTTGTAAGGCTATTTAGAAATGGCATCCAACATTCAGTGCTCAGGTATGTTAGTAAGAAGTACTGTAGTCCTATGAGGGCAAATGTGTGGATTTTTAAACATTTTGCCATAATTGCACAATTTTGCATTTTTACTTAATGTCATGTTATGTTTCTTAAAATAAACCTATTGTTGAAATACAATTGACTTCATCTATTTTTGTGATAAGTATCTTTTACTTAAATTTTAGTAGATTGAACTTATGAAAATTAACTCGATGATATCACTCTCTGCTTGTCACTCATCTTTCTATTTCTGTACTTCTGTGCCTCAGTTGCATGTAATGTCACACCTCTTAACCCAGCACTACACTTGCTTGAGGTGGAAGGTGGTGAGCTCTGCTTCTTGTCCAATTCTTCCTGGCCATTCAGATCTAACTTCTCATTTACTTAAAACAGGCAACATCATCTTGCCTTACCTTCTGATCTAGTGACAGCACATAGCACATCTGCTTGGAAGTTTTGTTTTTTGCTTGAAAATCCTTGTTCCCTGTCAGACTGTTTAACGATTTCAGCAGTGATGCAAAGTCATCACAGGCTGGGAAAGCAATGCGAAGTTCTCACCTTGATGAAGGCATTCCTATAGTCAGATTCTCACAGGCATTTTTTYCCCCCCTCTTCTCAGCCCGAAGACTTATCTGGGACTAGTTTGAAGACATCTGGCAGTTTGGTCTCCGCAGAAGCAATTCAGGAGTCCTAGGTGAATGGCTGCTGCGTGTGTTCAGATCAACTCAACTGCATACATTCAGTAAGTCAGATAAATCGGGCTTACTGTGTAGGCCATCTAWGCAGCAGACTGATGTGGCGAACTGCTCGTGAGCTACTCAGCACRCTCTGTAGCTTTCTGCGGAGTTCTGTGTGATAATCCAAATCTTGGGTGAGTTTGTGCTGACAGATCCACGCTCCTGATGGCCGGTTCAGAATATTATACTTCCCTCAGACTAAATAGCAATCTGAAGCTAATTAAAGCAACCAAGTCTCTTTGTATATAAAAATGAATCAATGATTATGATCATAGCATTGTTCTTCAAACAGTTGAGCTCCTTTCCTACAACTCACAGGTCAGCATGTAGTGGATAATCTTGATGTCTCTTATTTGCAGCCTCCTGTTGGTAGGAAGACACTCCTGCACAGGAATTTAGCTAACAGAGCAAAGCCACCACCTGCCCTCCTTTATTCCTGTCCAGATCTGCAGCAACAGTTCTGTTAAACTTGAGGGATGCTTCCTTTTCAAGACTTAGCAGGAAAAGGCCAAGAGAGAGGGAGGTAGGCTTACTGTCTTGCTTGTTTGCAGTAAGCTGARTAAATCAACAACACACAGTTAACTCTGTATTCTCTATTTGCTTCCAATGACTTTGTTCGGGCCATGAAATACTGGTGGCTGCTGTTAGGCAGACAGCACTAAATAGAACTGGGTRTATTTTCATGCCATCTGTGGAGTTCCCTAATAAAATAAGGGATGAGGGTCTATACTGGTCCCCAGATGGAATTTGCAGTAATACTTCAATGGTAAAAGCATTTTAACCTGAGTCTTCCTATCTGCTGTCACCTTTGCTATGTCTGAGACTCCAAAGATTTGGAAAGAAAGATTTCTCTAGTGCTGTATTATGGTTTGGCAACATGTTAGCATGTAATAAACCACTGGGACTTAAATCAAGAATGAGTTGAAGCTGACAAAACTATTTACCCTCAAAGAACACAAAAAAAGAGAACTCCCTCTGGATTCCTCAAGGGAAWAAGCTATCAAAGTAAAATAAAAGGAGACTGCAAGAAAAAAAGATGATAAAATTACAGCAGCTACCTGGGGACAAATTAAATTAGCTTGGTCCATACTGTGGACTTGGAACTAAAGCTTTAGAAGCTAATTGGAATTATCCCCTTGTAATTTTTTTTAACCTAAGAGGTAAAGAAACCTGGCTGACAGCACTCTTGGTGGAAGCCTTACTGAGTGCTTTACAGTCTTCTGATTTATCTGAATGGTTCTTCAAAAAGATATCAGTGTATCTATGAATTAAGTAGTAGCTGTTACCTTGTTTATGAAAGATGTTTATGGAGAYGTCTACAGCCTTTCAGGCAAATCATAATAGTAGTATCTGGTAGGTGCTCTTGGTTTATACTGGCTAGGGAGAGGGAACAGGAATGAAACTGGGGCAGATTAGTTAGGCCACATTTTTTGATTCTCTTCTCCAATTTGTCTTCTGCTCTTGTGGAGAAAACAGATTGAATGGTAGCTCTTGTAAAAGCTTCGTAACACTTGGCTTATGTTTATAATGTGAAACAGCGTAGCAACAGATGAGAAGAGTTGCATGCTCAAGTTAGTGTGTTTTAGATACAAGGAGCGGTAACAGCTAGSTGTGGGAGGAGCTTAGGCACAGTTTTGCAAAGGAATATTTGATGATACCCTCTGGATATCAAAGAGGATATTCATTCTTCAAACATTACAGTAAACAATGTGTGTTTCTTTTTTTCTTTAAGAAAGGGTGAAAGAGGAGATATATGGGGACTTGACAGACTGTTTTCCTCTGGGAGGGTAGAAGATGAGGATATTTTCTGACCATATTGGTTTTACTTTGCTGCCCGAAGGATGTTGGAAAGGAAGATACGTTATTTTAGGAGGACTTGCTGGAGGAATGGAGTTTTGTGGAGGTGATACCTGCACATCCTGACGTGTGTGTGCATGCCCACAAGCATCCTCAAAACAACATTACTGTGTGTTAGATAATCAATTGAGCTGCTCCATAGCAATCTGATTTCATGAATCAGGAGATGGATTCATCATGACATGTTCTTTTCAGTCTAGAAGCATATTTGTATAAGCAGTGTGTGGGGAAATAYCTCACAGTAGGGCAGTAGCGTGCGGTCAGTAGAGGGAGAAATAACCACCCAGCAGTTGCCTTTTCTGCTCTCTGCAGTAAATAACGCTGTTCTGCCTCCAAGGGGGCAGAGTCAGACTAATGAAGTCTTGGCCCCCTTTCTTAATATCTAGTTATGTGTGCCTCACTGCTGGTTTAAGTTTACTTTATGCAAATATTAATGCAAAGATTCACTGTAAGAGGCAGGTATCTATTAACTTTAGCTAACTTTTTATGATCAAGCTACAGTTTAACAAGCTATGTCTATAGTRGGAGGACTAACAAAGCCTGATTTCTAATGTGTTTCTCCATAGTKGATTCTCTGAAGCATAGTAAAGGCTGTGTTATTTAGCCTTCTCTYGCTGGAGGTAGCGGTGGGATCTTTTTTTCTGTTTAGCCACTTAATTTCGTAAAACTTGTGCAGAGTCTTTTTTTTTTTTTACGCATTTGAGACTTTTTCACCTTCATCAAATAAGCATGTAATTTAATCTCCATCAGTCTAATTTAAGCCAGTCACCAGTCTAAAGTTATTTGAGGTGTGTGGTAACAGACAGTAAATGAGCGCATATACAAAATCCCATGTACTGCRCTTCCTTAGGCAATGATGCTAAAAACACCACTTGGAGAATGTTTGACTGGATTTGATTTTTGAAGTGCTAGATAGCTTCCTGCCAGCCTAAGCACTGAGTAAAGAAGGCGTAGCTCTGCCTGAAGAGGAGCAAAGGGGAAATAGATTAAGGATAGTCCATACCACCTAGGCAAAAGCGAGGCATTTCCAGTGGAGGAGGAGCACTGCTGCATGCAAGTCTGTAAAAATGGGTCACAGGCTTCTCGTATGCGCTACAGGTGCCTGTAATTGTGGACAGGAGTCCACAAGCAGTGCAGCAAGAGAGCTGTGTCCCTTGACAGCTTCAGTGATTCTTCGAAGTGTGGAGTCTGACCTGTTAAGACAGTATGTGCTTATTTAGATATCTAAGTGTCACTGAGTACCTGCAATGATAACACGTCTGTGAAACATCAACCAAAATAGTACCAAATAAATCCATTAAAGGAATACTTTGTGTTCTAGTGTCATCTTAYAGACCTGCATGTGGCCTCTGCTCTACAGCTCTGTTACTTTCAGAGAAAACTGGCAAGGTGCTGTCCAAATATAAGCAGTATAAACTACATTTAGTTTCTGCCTGCTTTTGATTCTTTCCTGTTTCATAGTGAGATATATACATTTTTGACTACCTGTAAACTCAGCTCTAGATTTCATTGGATTAACTACCACATAAAGAAAAAGATCCTTTTTTTTTTTTGAGAGGAATCTTTCATAATTTAAAATAGACCTAGTGTGTGACTTATCAGTTGCAGAAAAATATTTGCAGAAAATTTTTGAACTATTTAATGCTTTTTCTAGTGTGATTCTATTCATACTCCTTCTATAAGTTTTCTGCCAACATTAGGGGATGAGTGGAGCAGGAATACTTGGTGAACAGCAAATTAACCTTTTCCCACAGCCAATAAATRCAGTGTATAAAAATTTAATAACTAATTTAATTGCTTTTATGCCATAAACTTGATTTATTTTTTCTCTAAACATAAAGAATAAAAGATATACCTCACATTACATGTAAAATATGTGCAGAATAAGTGTTCAGAAAGAGCTATCTGATTACTTGTTCAGATTTCAATTTTTCATTGGCTAGTGAAATAATAAAGGAGTTTCTGCTGCTCTCTTCCATCTCAGCCACCTGTGGAGCTATTCAAGTTTTTTCCAAGCTGATTTTAAAAAAATTATCTGAATAATTTGAATTGGTTTTGTCTCTAAAATGCATACAAATGGTCACAGGCCAAGAACTATAAGCAGAAGTTCTCTAAAACTATTTCTTTTAAAGACTCTCCTGGTCAACAGTACATTTGAGCATCCTGTGAACAGGAAGAGGTGGTCATTGTCAAATGAATCATTAGAAATTACTTGGTTAGTTTTGTTTATAACAGGCACTCAAGATAAATTCCCTGAAGAAGCAATTTAACAACTTTGGAGACTCTAAATGCCAGTTATCAAGAGAGGACACTTTAGAGGGGAAAGCTCTGGTCATTCAACTTGAATAGCTTTCTCCACAGTTCTGTTTCTTTCGTTAGCCTCAGGTAGTACTGTCTTGCGTGTTACTTTGGCAAGCTGTATGGAGCACTTGCAAATGAATTCACCATCACTGGTATGTAACCGCTTTTGCTGTAGATGGTCTGCATGGTATGAGATTGGAAGCTTTCAGTCAGTGTGTGTAAACCTCTACTACTGGAAGTCGTGGAGTAACCTCATTATCTGCTGTCACTATGATTTTACTCTTATCCAATAGGCTGAACCCTGAAATGATTTATGTGTTTTCTTTGGTGGGCAGTAGAGGGATGATATAGTTCAATATGGGCAAATTCATAGTTTGATCCAGACTGTAAAGCTCCAGCTTAAAATGGCCCAGGGCCAAGGCAACTTTAAAGCTAGTGTTTATAAACAAAGGAGAATGAATGTTTTTGGAAGAAAAAGACCAGCAATATAAAAGCCACTTAATTCTAGAAGTCTAAAGGAATTTCACCTTCTGTAATGCCATTAAGTTTTTAAAATAATATTACTCCTAAAAGTTCAGTGTTGAAAGAAATGACTCCTGTGAACTCTAGTTCTGGTATGATTGCAGTCCTTTGAATAGGCAGCTTCTGGTAACCTCCTGTGGGACAGAGCACAGAGAAGCACATGCATCTTGAACAGTCTGTAATGAATTCCTATAACACATCTAAAAGCATTTAAGAATTTATTCTTTTTAGAACACACACAAAAAATCAGATATTCGAGGAAGAAGTTTCTAAAACCTTTTTAGAATCGTAACAGAAAAGAACTAGGKAGGAAGAGCTGGACCATAGATCAATCAGACCAAGGTACATCTAACCTTGTGTTCTCTCTCTGGCAGTGAGTTATTTTAGATATGTGGGAAGACAAGAAGAACAGAGCGAGCTGATGTTCTACTAGCAATTTGCAACTCACAGTACCAGAAGTAGCATCTTTTTATTTAATAATCATCAGTGGACTTTTTTTCCCCCCCAATAATTTGCCTTTTGACCCTTGGCGATTTTAGCACTCTATTGGTATTGGATGCTAGGAAAATCCTTTTAAATGGGAGGTATGTTACGTGTCCCATGTCTGCAAGAAGAGCATCTGAATTGCCTGTAACAATGTTAGTAGCAGTCTTTATTATTAATGCGGACCAGAAGCTAGTGGGTGGTTTTATGCATTTGTTGTGTCCTTGCAGGGGATATGTTTTTGCTAGGGCTATAGAAAGTAACATGGGTGACTGCATGTGACTACAAGACAGGAAATAGCAGCTCCAGAACATGCTGACTAAAGTCATCTTGGGTGAATCATTTTTCTCTTTGTCTCTGTTTAGCTTTCTAATGAGTTTTCTACTCAGATTGGACAAGAATGTTACACTAGCTTGACTACTGTCAGCTTTTCCCCCCTCTATTTCTTGGGCCTAAATAGTCTGTTGCGGTGTCTGGATTATAAACACGGCAGGGGAATGTTTTAAATCCCCCAAATGGGGATTTGCAATGTAAGTCTTATGGAAACATTCCTACTGAAACTGGGTTATATAAACCTCTGCAAAGTGTGTGCTTGTGTTGTGGACATTGCTCTTTTGCTGGTCCAATTCAACCACTCAGTTACTGGCAGTAAATTCAGGAACTTTCTGTATCCCTTCTCCCCCCCCGCCCCAGGATGAAATTTACCCCCTGCAGAGTGTTGCTCTGGCCTATGAATCTCTTTCTTTATTCTTGAGTGATCAAAATAAGTCTGACTCAGGATTTAGATGACCCAAAAGTCTCAGGCTGACCTACTACATGGGAGAGAATTTCAGCCAGGAGGTTAAAATGGCCATAGCAGGACTGGCAAAGATGGGGGCGCTCCATATGCGAATTCCCCAGGGGAGAGTGGAGAAACAGAGCCTGGAGAAAGGTGACTTGAAGAAAGAGTAAGTTAATATGTACAGAGAGAGAGGACAGAAGGAAAAAAATACCTAACAATTTATTAACGTCCATAGAGGTGTGAGAGAAGCTCCAGCGTGTGGGAGCATGGTAAATGGGGGAGTTTGCCCTGAGCTTTTTCCTGGTGAGTGAAGGAGGGTCCTTGTTTGTGTAGGGTCAGTGAATTTGGGATCCTACTCTCTGATGTTTGGGCGTGATTTGAGGGGTCTGGTGGGAGCCAGGGGGTGTTGCAAGTACAAGAGATGTCTGAGGATGCAGCCTCTGATCTCAACCTTTGATCTCAGCTGAATCTCGGGCGGGGGAAGAGTTTAGCAAATGGCTTTAAAAGACAAGCAGGTCACTGCCAGGGGAGCCAGCAAGCAGAGTGCAAGAAGGAGGGGAGTCYGAGTGGTACCTACCCCCGCTGAGGAAAGAGCAGCCCTGTTGAATGGCGGTTAGTGAATTTATATGTCTGGTGCTTGATGGCTTCTTTGAGTAGAGGGGAATTTGGCACCAGGGAGTCTCTGGATCAACAGGTGAAGCTGCATTAAACTTGGTTTTGATTTATCATGGTGCACTCCTAGAAGAAACGATTGTAGAAAGTACAATGTTATAGTTTAAGAATAGCACCAAGTTGCCTTGGCTTATAAAAAGGGAGGGTTGTAACTGTACATGCTGGTTCTGAAAGGAGAAAGTTCCTTAAATAAGGAGACATGTTGGTAATGTCAATTGGACTGAGACCTATGCAGGATGCCTGGCTTTTTTTTTTTTTTTTTTTTTTTTTTTTAATGCTGAAGTTGCTGATAGCACCCTCAGCCAGTTTCCTAAGTTGAAGGACAAAATAGTGGCTGAAGAAGCTCCAGAGGTGACTGACTGAATAACCATCCGTAAAGAGGTAACAGGAATACAGCAGGAAGCCGCCAGGGAATTGTGGAYGGAGGGATGGGAAGTTCAGACAACGTAAAACTTCGCAAAAAGAACTAGGCATAAAATGAGAAAGATTATAGGTGAATCCAGGTTGGACCCTGCTATGGCTATGCAAAACCCAACAATCGGGATGTTCCGCAGCTGCATAATAGAAGGAGACTAAAGAAGTGGGACTTTCAATGCACCCTGGGTAAAGCAAAGATAAAATCTCTCGAGGATAGGATGTGATGGGGTGATTCTCAAAGCACTGACGAAATTCCGTGCACGGTGTGAGTGGAGCGGCTGTGGCTGGTGGTGGAAGGGGGGACGCCGYGCGAGAGAGCGGCCTCGGGCTCCCCTCGCTACTGACGTGCCCACGAACAGTGGTGCGTGACAAAAAACAAGGGGGCACTGAATGTGTCGCGTTACTGGCTGTTCAGAGCCCAGGCTACCAAACACTGTTAAAATAATCCTTGAAGTCATAGTTTTATTCCTCCAAGTTAGCCACTGCAGACCTTGTTTTACTGTTGGGAAAGTAAGAGAGAACTCAATAATAATAATAAAAAAGGTCCCACAACACATATGTAGTATATACTTTCATTTAAGTTCAGTTCTTCCCTTTCATTTTCTATGTTATGAAAATGTTAGCCTTGATATATAAAAGCTGGACGACGAAGCACATACCACAGTCTGATTTTATTCAAATATCTTCCCGATAAATCTTCTGTTAAACAGAAAATGAATTTAAGTTAACAAATACATTCATAGTGTTAGACTTTTAAAGGTGCTGTACAATTGGTCATACACTTCTACAAGCAGAATGAATTGGCTGTAATAAAAAATAACCTTTCTTGTTAATTCTTGAAAATATATCTGAAGTTCATGCTCACCTTTTTTAAAGGACAGCTAAGAAAATGATATGAATTTGAGGATTTTGATAATTTTTGCGTGTCCTAAACTTTGATAGACTATGAGTATCCAACATGATATTAAATAAGGAATGATGTCCTGACTATGCTCATCCATTAATCTTATTTTTCCTAACTTCAGAGTCTTTAAGATATGTCAGTGTGGGTATTCTAAACTACTTAAATTACTTAAATTTAATAGAGTTACCATAAATGAAAGAAATAGTGCAATGGAAGGTGTATTTGATAATAGTAAAATATCTCGAAAGGTTTATCAATGGRAAGTGATTTCAGTGCTGCCAGTATTACTTTAACATGGATTTCCTTCTAAAATTCCACCCTACAGAAACAAAATGTAGTTAAAATAACTTGAAAAGACAGTTCACAATTATCCTTTCTATGGAAAAACTTAGATGATGGAGGATAATTGATTCTGGATCAGAATAACTTGTTCCATTTATGCTTTTTTTTACCCAATGACAAAATAATGTTGCACTAATTTTTATCAGACCATTTTATTCCTTAAAGTCAGAACAGGAGAAACTTTGCAAGTACCATCTTCCTCACTACTGAAATGACAATTCAGCATAAGAAAATCCCTCATGGTGTAAAAGGACACTATTTGTTGTTTTGTCATTCTTGTTTATTTTTAAGACTTTTGGTCTTGTTTTGATGTAGCAATGAAGTCTCAATCTGACAAGTCACAACCGTGGATGTTACCCAGGTAGAAATCAGAGTTCTTCAAGACTGAATTTCTTAAATATCACCATTATAGTCTAATTTTTCTTCCAGTTATGATCAGGTTTGGCTCATTTGCTTTGGACAAAGGTCTGCACAGCTGTACATTTGGATTTTTTTTGTTGCCTGGTAGAAGACAGCTGAGTAGCTCTGATCTGTGCATTTGCCAGGCTCCTGTTGAGGTACCTACGTGAAGAATGGAACGTGTCTTGGCCATTGCTATTTCAGTGCATACCAGACAGGTATGTCAGCTGACGCACTGGTGCTGCTTTCATGTGGCTACACTGCTTCAGCCCCAGATTCACAGATATATGGCCAGCTCAAAGCACAGGAGGTACTCATATCTGTTTGGACTAGCCTGTGTAGGCATTCCCACAATAATCCCAGACAAGCAATAGAATAAAGCGACTTTAATTCTAAGGATGATGAGGGAAAAGGAGTTCTAGTATCCCTTTCCTTATCTTCCAGTGAGGATCCTGGATGATAATTGGTAATGAATCCTCTCGTGGGCCTCAGATGAGCAGAACATGTGCAAGGCACAACCCTTGCTTGCTTTTTAGAAGGGTGTGGACCACAAGTCCTTCTTGCCTACACCAGCTAGTAGTAGATGCTAGGGAGGAGGGTGAGAACAGGACTGGTATGTGGTGATTCTTCTGCAGCATAGCCTCTCGCCCTCTGTGGATCTCCAGAACCAGAGGTGATGCTTTTGCAACACTGAACGTATGTTTATACTGTAAATTCTATTAAATGAAATGTAGTTGGTGCTGAACAGTCTCAGCCTCTGCTTAAAAGGAGAGTGAGGAAACATTATGATGAGGAAAAGCAATAATTTTTTTCAGGGGATCTGAAACTTTCAGATCACTGACGGAAGTCTGATGAAGGGGATTTCTTAATTCATCCCTATATTTCCTGCTGGATCTGGAAATCTTGTTCAAAAGCAGTGTGATGTTCTCCTTTACTCAAAGTGGTGTTCCCTTCCATAGCCTTTAGTTGCCACTAGAACAACAGACAGCATAGATGATGGTTACTAGAGGAAGGTATGTTCTCTGTTCTAAATGTTTATAAGTAGTAGTAAAAATATAGCTCACATAGGTGAAATAAAGGCAAAATAGGATATGATTGCTTTCAGTAGAACCATCCAGAGATAACACCAGGGAAGGAGAGAAGGCAATTTGACCTGTATCACACCATCAGTACAAAACTATCCTAAAACAGATGTGAATAAACTCGGRTTAGACAGCAGGTTAACAACAATGAGAAGGAGGCAGCTCTGGAACATCATCTTAATGAGAGGATCGGGGAATAAACTCTTGTGAAGGTTTTAGATTTTGGCAACTGGATCTTGATATACTTCTCCATCATTTTTGAACCCTTTCTCAGCTACTTCCCTTAATGCTGTATGTCTAATTCAGTTTGAGGGTGTGTCAGGCTGTTACAAAGGCTGGAGAAAAGCTGCATACACTGTCCTACACTGTATGTGTGCCATTTGTCCGCACACAAGYCTCTGTAGGCATTTGGGAAGCTCGGACCTGTAGTGTAAGGGCCTTATTTTGGTGTTAGCTCTTAGCAGCAGCAAAAATTCAGGACAGAAAGCATGGCTTGATTTCAGGAGCATGTTTATAGGCATGTGCTTGGCTATTCCAGTAATGTCCTCCTATTTACRCTTTAAATCCAAACAACATCTCTCAAATGGTGATGGACCCTCAAATAGACAAAAATTACACTGTATTTTCCCTGAGGGTTTTAATTTGCCAGGTAAAGGTCTGTCTCCAGTCAGCTGACCACCTCTGCGGTTCAACAAAATGTGTCCAACTGATACATGGGACCTGCTCCTTCCCATCAGCTCTGACGATATCCCTCCCTATCAACTTCTATTGCTTCCCAGTTTGCAGTAGATAAAGGCAAGGCAATAAAACAACTTTTATCCACAGACACAGATGCAACCTGTGCCTGCCCCCAGCACCCTTGGCTCTGCAAATTACTCCTCTCCCATCCAGTTTAAAGTCTTGACCTCGAGAGGAGGCTTGTGCATTAACTTCTGAGAGGCRTATAAGTGTGTGGGTCTTGKTTTTTTTTTCTTTTTGCATTTATTTTAATGGCCAGAGAGTATGGGAAGAATGCAAATGAGTGAATGCCCTCTTTGATCTGTGTTGCTCCTGAACATAATCTGCTAACCTGGCAAGAGCCAGGCACAAGTGGAATTGCTGCCCTTTAGCAGGAAGAAATTTCAGCCAGAAATTGCAAGAAATTGTTAGCAGTTTGCTTGTAGCCTCAGTGGAAGTGAGCTGCTGAGAGAACCTCATCCCTATGCAGAACTGGGGATCTGGACACACTGTGGGACCGATTGCCTGCTGCTTATGTAATGGGAATTATTCTTTTAAGCAGGGATAACTTGAAATCATGAGGTTTTCCCACCCACATCTGAAAAATACACAATGAAGTGTTTGCCCTAAGAACAGCAAAATCTTGGCTTCTCCTTGCTCTGGAGGGACGGACTGAGTGATTGTGACAAGAACATCTTCCAGAAGCCAGCTCCTGCGGTAAGACACTAAGCTACAAGCTGAATGTGTGAGAGAAGCAAATGGAGATATTAACCTGACTTCTGAATGAGGTCTGTTGCTGCAATACAGGAGCCATGGGAGTATTTTGAGAGATCTCAAAATATTTCAAAATACAAGTGGAAAGTCTGGTGTGGGTAACTGGAGAGGGAAGGATGATTTTGGTTTTATAGGATTTGCACAATAAAACCATTAACAGGCAGGAAAAGCCAAAGTTCTAATAGTGACACTCTGTATATTTAAATTATTTTATTTTGCTTTAGAATGATGCCTGAGTACMTGTGATATGCATGTTCTGTAAAACATACCAATCTTTTGCCTTGCAGGGTGTTGGGGAGTGATTTTTACTCTGAAATCTAAACTGACCATGCCTCATCAAGCCCCTTCAGATCTGGGCTATGTGCCCCCTGATGGTGGATGGGGATGGGCAGTGGTATTTGGAGCTTCCATCTCAGTTGGATTTGCATATACCTTTCCTAAAGCTTTCACAATCTACTTTAAAGAGCTCCAGGCTGTTTACAGCATCTCCTACAGCCAGATTGCTTGGATAACTTCCATCATGTGTGCTACCACCTACGGAGGAGGTAAGTAAAGCAAGACCATATCTTTCTTTGAATCAGAGGAGGCTAGAGCTCTACACCAAAAAGTGAAAGACCTAACTGCAAATTTGGCTTTCTGTTTTCTGATTATATACATCGACACAATAGAGAAAATCAGTATTGCTAAATATTTTATTGACAATATATGTGATGTCAATTCTTATTATCTCATTGGAAATCTTGTTCTGTTTAGGTTAGAGGCTTGGCCTTCTTAGGGTTATTCAAGTCTTGGGAATATYTGAGCCAGTTTTTTCAGCATATTCAATATTATGTCTTTTGCCCAGTTCCCATTCTCAGCTTCATTTTTGAAACAAAAGTGGGTTTCTTCTCCTCAGGGTTGTAGAGAAGACGTTGGAAACTTGAAATGTAAATCCCACTGATCAACAGGCATAGAATATATACATGTAAATCTTGAGCAAGTATGTAAATACATTTWAAAATGTTTCCTGATTCTATTGCTAGAATCTTGCTGCAAGTCACTTATTAAAGGATTGAATTTTAGTTTTCTTTCTGCAGAATCCTTCTTAAAGGACAAATGCATCCACTGATTTCTTCAAGTAAAAAACTTAACTGAATACTCATGCCTGATCTTCAAAAATAGATACTGTGCAAAGCTCATGGGAAAGTATTGCTTGTCCTCATAATGAAATCATTGATTAGTTATTATCAAAGGAATGTTTGCCTCAGACATTGATGCCAGGTATCAGCCCTCAGCTTTGATCTGAGTAGCTGGTATGTGTATTGCTGTTAATGGTTAGTAGAAGACTGTCTTACTTTTAGTTCCTGCTGCTTTGTCCATTGCTCAAAGATTACTGCTTAGGGTCTTAGCAGGGTCTCAGTTCTTTTTAGCTCATGTTGCAAGGGTGATATGTGAAYAGATTAACACTTAAGAACACAAGAACGGCCGTATGACCTCTGGTCTGCCTAAGTCAGTATTCTGCCTCAAAAAAGGTCAGTGACACATTCTTAGGGAAAGAATATTACAAACAAGTCTTATATGGAGGATCTTCTCCAGTAAATGCCTTAGCCCCCGGGACTGTGCAGTTTAGACACTTTCTTGGGTCATGCATTACAAGTGTCAGGCATACACACTGTACAGGAGGTGTGCACGCTCATCTTATCTGCCCTAGGAAATAGTACTATGTGGCAATGAAATACAAGTTGTTTTGTGGTCCACTATGGCAAGGAAGATGGTGAAAGGAGAAAATTTCTAAAATGCTTACCTTGTGCTCAGGACAGTGATAGAAGTAGCTCTATCTGCGCCCTGTGCAATTCTTGTGACTTTGTGGACAACTTGCATCTTTACTCTTCTGACAGCTATGTCTAGCGTTATTGAACGTGTGAGTCCTAAGACGACTTTATGTCTTGGAAAGCTGGCACAGGAGCAAGCAGCTTTTTGCTTGTTGATTCAAATCCAGCCCTTGTCAAGGGAGAATGAAAGCTCCTGCTGCTAAAAAGCCAGCAGATGGTCTCAACCCATTCCCAGTGGGCAGATACCAATGTTGCTAACCTGCTGCCACAACTGATGGTAATTGGCATGCTCAGAGTTAAGGATGTAAATGTCTGAAGAGGTGTGAGGAATGAAGTGCTCTCCTGCTTGCAGAAGTGACCTTTTCAGATCTGGCTAGAGTTGATTGGCAGAGCTGGGGGAAGGCTTCAGCAATCTCTTCGGGCTACGGCCTCTGCTGCAGATAGAAAAGTTCATTWCCATAGTTGTTAAATTGGCAGCTCTAATGAGCATCTATTTCGCTTTGAAATAATGAACATGTATTCTATG
Source organism: Rhea americana (assembly GCF_003343005.1). NCBI lineage: Eukaryota > Metazoa > Chordata > Aves > Rheiformes > Rheidae > Rhea > Rhea americana. Next base: position 6,103,005 of record NW_028185705.1, on the reverse strand, counting down.
ACTGCTGTTTGACTCTTGTGGTTTCACGTGAAGAACTGAAAAGGGTTAGTCCGAACAAAAGCTCAAAAGAGACTCAGGCTGCGTGTGTGGCTGTTAGAGGGCTGATTTCCTCAGGAAGGCGGATTGGGGCCCTCTGAAAATTGGGTGTCTGAAACTTAGCACTTAATGTTAAAGAGGTCTCAAATTGACTGAGATTTCTGGCTTTTTGTTTTCATATTCTGTGAGCTAAGATCTTCACATCCAGATGAAGATACAGAGGAGAATATGGCAAGGAAACCGATCTTCTTGATGGGGGAAGAGGCTGTTACAATATCAAACTTCTGGTTTTCATCACTGGTTTTCCCAGCTTTAAATACTGACTTTTATTAAATCTTATTTCTACAGAGCTATCATCACAATTTATAGCCCAGTGTGCAAGCGCCTGACTTTCCTAGGTGTAACAGTAGGGGAGGGTATCCGTGTAGTGGGAATGCCGGTTTAAGTGGGAAAATGAGATGCTGTCATGGCTATCAGAAGCAAGAGGACTTTTTCTTTTTTTCAGCATTGCATTTACCATTACACAAACTTTGGGCTTAGAATTCGCTACTGACAGGAGGAGCTTTCCTACTACCTTTTCTGGAACTTTCACGAATGTTTAAGTTTATTGCTCTAAGAACAGCTTCAGTCGTTGTGGATCTGTCCTGTGGTGTGATAGCTGTTGCTCCTAGCCTCACTGAGACTTCAAATCACTGTAGCATTTGGGTTTAAAAAAAAATGAACTACAAAAGAAATATTGGGAAAAAAAATCTTAGGAAGAATYCCTGTATAACGATTATACAGTTTTCTAAAATTAAGAAAGATCAATTATTTCCACTGTTCTTATGAATGATTAATAATTCAAAACACTTTCCTGTCATGTTCTCATCTTTCAGTTTTTGTTTCTCGTAAGTGATGTTGGCTTTTCCRTATATCTAAAAGCAGCAACATGCTTATAGTAATATAAGACAGACAGTAATAACAGATTTAGGAGTTTCATCTCCGAGAATAARTATCTAGGAGTGCATAAGTAATCGAATACTTAATTTGATTTTCTTCTCAATTACTCCGGCATAAATCTAGAGCAATTCTGTAGCACCTAGTCAAGCTATACATTGTATTTAAGTGAGTAGGAATGTATCAGCAAGGCCCGTCAGAGTGGTCTAGGCATACTGAGATCCTACACCACTTCTGAGGAACAGCACTGGATCTTGTTCTCATCCCATCCCCTATCACAACCTCAGTACAGGTTGCCTCAGATCTGCCTTTGGAGCAGGCCCCCAGATTTCTTCAAGGGAAAGGTCATCATTCTTGCCCAGCTGTATCATCACAGCATCACAAGGGAGAGGTCTGGGCTGGGACCTACTCGTGCCTTCTTATTGCTGGACCCATCCAACATTTTGATCTTGGGACTGCTCTCAGATTTATCTCTGAGCTGGCCCTGAGAGTGGTCYTACATGCAGGACGCACACACCATCGTGGTGAACATGTTGGTCTCTAAGCTCCCTCAGCAGCTGTTCTGTGAAGCAGTGTGGTTGCAGCCAAGGTGAACTGGAGACATGTAAACGTGGGGATGTGAGCCTTGTGCTGCTCATGCAGAGCTTCAGGGCTGCTCTGTGAGATTATCCTATTCAAACCCAGTTAGACTTGTTGTGAGCCAACTGGGTGAAAAATGAAATCATGATTCTTTTCCTCTTGACCTCCTGCCCTTCCYCGTTTTTCTTGTAAATCATTTTGCAATGGAAAATTTGGCCAGTTTGAGCCACYGGACTGTGTTTCTCAGTCATGCTTGAAAGGTGCAAGATGAGATGTTAAAATGTGGCTTGTGATATGGTTCACTGAAAATTAGGTCTTTAAACCTCAACTTTAGTTTTATAATATTCAAAAATGTTACAGCTAACTGTATATAAAGGAGTCTTCTAGGAAAATTTATGTTTCTTTACACTTGGGTAATAAAAAATAAAAGCTCAACAAACTTTGCATGTWGTTTCTGGGTGAAATTTTGACTGCACAGAAATCAATGGGCACCTTGCCATCACCTTTATTGGAGCCAGGATTTCATCTTTTAGCTGCAAAATTTGATCTGTTGATCAAATGCTAGAAGCCTGGAAAATTTCAGCCCSAAACGTGGTATTTGGGAAAGGAGGCTGTGGACTGAATGAAATTTTAGAAGCTCTGTGTCTGTAAACAGTCAGTTTCAGAAGTCTCCAGGAATGTTAAGTGATGGACTGCTCTATAAAACATAACCTAGATAGTAAATGCATCTTTGAAGCCTCTCTTAAGAGGAGTCATTTCTGTTGTGCTCATGGGGCTCTTCGGCAGGTCAGTCTGCAAACCTGGGATTGCAGCAAGCTTGTGCAAATACTTCACCTGGACCAAAAGTCTCTCCCTTTTGATCTTGCAGGACAAAATGGATGTACAGTGTCAAAAGTTCAACAAGCTCTTGAAGAACAATCTGTGTAAGACCTTGAAAGTTAATACTAAAACATCATGCTTGATCTGCTGGACAATGGTCAGCCAGAAGGGCAAAGCAACAAGAAAAATGCAGGCACAAGAGTCCAGCTGAGTTTACCTACAGTAATATTATGTATTGCATCACTCTGTTAAGGGCACAGAGAGCTGATCATCTTTGCAGGTAGTCATGGAGGTTACTCGCAGCTATCTAGACTCTGCATGATGGACAAGCTAATCACTTCCTGTGTTTGATTCCACTTCTTGCTGGTTGCTGCTGTATCCCAGCATTTCACTGAATTTTAAAGGTAATAAAGGAGCTTGCTGCTTTCTTCCATCCACAGGAAGAGTAGCTGGTTGTGTGGAGAGTAGCTACAGGCTCTACCCTGCTTCACCACCCTGCTTTCCTGCGGTATCTAGGAGTGTTACTGGTGATGAGAACTGTGCAGTATCAGCAGAGACTGGTTTTTGCTCGGTGCACCATTGTCTCAGAAGCAGAGCACAGGTGCTGGATGTATACGCAGCAAACAACCAGCTCCTGGTATGTTACAGACCTTCTGGAAAGTTTCTTGGGGGAGCTGACATGAAGAGCGAAAGCCCTCATGGCATTAGGAYTGCTTGTCAAAGTAGTTTCCTTTGTCAGAATAAAACAAACAAAGGAGGTTTCCAGTGTGTTTTTCTGCTGCACCTACTGCCTCTGTGTAATAGTTTGCTGCAGCTTTATATGATTATTCCTCCAATGTTTTGAATATTGGGTGAGATGGGGTTAATTTCTGGGGTCAATACCTGCGTTATGTAAGGACGCGGAGTACTATGATCTGCAAACAGTGGTGTCCCAGAGGCTACTAGTGGGACGGCATAACTCCCCCCCCATCTAAGAGCTTGCTAATGCTCAGCTTGGGCTCAGCCAATACCACGTAGTGCCAGTTTTTGCTATTTTGAAGTTGGAATCCCTCTTCATGGCACATGTAAAATCTCTCATCTATCAAACATCAGGAATGTTTTATGAGATCTAAAGCTCTCCATCTTGTTGTCAAGTGTTACTCAGACAGCCCCGAGGCAGYGGATCCCTTTTGTGTCTATTGCCAACTACTGGAGAGTTTCTTTGTGGCAGGACAGCCTTGGAGATGAGCTGRAGAAAGAGGTGGTCTCCTGGATCCAGCTGTGCCACAGTGCCTAGTATTATGCACCTGCAGAGCTGCTGGAGAGGCTGGTTGGTTTTGGACCCTTCAGTCATAATGCTCTAGGGTAGTTTTAGCAGTCTAAACTCTAGGTCTTTGCTAACCTGTTTCCTTTTAACTGAAATGAACAAGGAAACTCTCCTAAGAATATTTCTATCAGAAGCCACAGGATAACCATGTGCTGTGTGGAGGAGAAGGGTCAACCCCCATGCATGAGCTGCAGTCTCCTCCGCAGTGTGGCTGGATCTTGAGCAAGGGTGTACATCGACCGCCTGGGAGCCTTCCCCCTGTTTGCAAGCTGTGGGCTGAGGGAGATCGGCTAAACTAACCTAGGGCACCAAATGTAGCAAACAGGCGTGGGAGACCTAGCGGGCATCCTGTGGAATATGTGTTGGGGTAGCTCAAGGCAGTGGCAGACACTGACCTTGAACAGCTCCAAGGATTTAGGTGGTTGCTCTCTTTCCAGTAGGTTGCTAGCCTTTCAAACTTTCGTAAGTGAAGGGGTGGATAGGACCATGTGAAAGCAATTATTTTAAGTAAAATTGGGCTTGTTCTTGTTTTGTTTTGAATTATCTTAGGGTCACAGTAAACTGCAATACCTCTAATTTGGAAAAGACTTGGTGCAGGTAGTTTGCAGTGGCTCTAAGTTGGCGGAAAGCAGCTGAAGGCATTCTGGGGATAGGAACGTGGTGGCCTTGATGTGCTCCGTGTTTCTATTAGGATCAGCTGGTCCGTGACTGGCACTGGGGATCCCCAGTGTGGTAACGGTGTGGCAGAATTCGTGTCTATGGACGTGCAGTCCACAGGTTGTGGACTTTCCAACTTTAGCAGGGAAGAAAGTTGGTGCTTCATTTATTTATGTGTGTGTGTTTTTTTTTTTTTAACTTCAGAATGAGAACAGCTAGGCAAAGGAAACCAGCATAAGGAGGGATATAGTGCTAATTTTACTTCAACAACAACCTTTCTTCACTACATATTTACTGAAAGCAAAAAAGTATGCATTCATTATCCCGTGGTAAAACCTCACAGCAAGGAAAACAAGCCTTGAGTCTGGGATTAGAGAACCACAGGTCAGGAGCCAAGAGGTTCCCCTCTACACACAGTGTCCTTCAGCGAAGAGCGCCTTTACTTGTGCTGCAAAGGAAAGAGCGTCTTGCTCTGCTCTGGCTAATGTATAATTGCACCTTCAACCCAGCCTTCTACCCCAGCTGTTTTTTTGGCTATGTTTGTGTACATAGTTTGAAATGCCACCAGACTCTGCATTCGCTGATGTCTGGAAAAACTCAGTATTTGTGCTTGTTTCTAACCATTCAGGGCTTGAGACAGCCACACACCTGCCAGTAAAGTTAATAGCTAAATTCTCTACACATCTTTGAGTACTTCATTTTTTTTTTCTTTTTTAAGTCATTTTCCAGATATAACAGAGCAAGGCCCTACTGGGATTAAAATGTAAATGAGAGTAAGATGCAATAGCAAAGGAATAATTTGCTTTAATTCCCTGGTGAAAACATTCCAGTTATAAGATTTAAATTAATTGTCGCCATCATTATACCATCACAAATGTTTGCTTGGGCTATTGATTAAAATCCTGAAACAGGGGAGAGACAGAAGAAGTGATGTCACTGCTAGGTTTATTTTATGATCTGCAGGAAAGCACCGTCTCCAGCAGCGATGCGTTGTGCACCTGGCCGGTTTCACAGCACAGATGCGGGGCTGGAGATGTTTCAGAGCTTCGTTGGCTCCAAAGTGAGTTATTTCATGCTGTCTGAATTCCTCTGCCAGCCTGGCCTCCATGCTGCTATTAATACTGGGGCTTAGCAAAAAACCCAAGTTTGACATTTCATGACGTTCTGTTTTGGCCTCTCCTTGACCCTCATGTAGTTCRTTATTTGGTGGAAAGCAGAGCTGCAAGTCTCCGTCCGTGTCCCGTGCTGGTGTTGGTCATGTAGCACAGAGGATCCTGGGCTCTGCGTGCAACATTGCTCTCTGCCAGGTGTGCGTGGAAATGAGAGGTCTCGCCAAAATGCCCATGGGACTAAGGGATGGGGATCTACCATGACCCATCTGCTCTTTCCAGAGGGCTGCAGCACGGCCCCATGTCACCCGTCGGCCGTGCCCGTGGTCTGCTGTCCACCTCCCTTCCCACTGCCCACAAAAACACCGCTCTGGGAACTGCTGCTCAGAGCACGTCAGCCTTCCTTTAATTAAAACCTCTAGCACGAAAATATTAGCGGTAAATCCCTGAATGCTGGAGGTCTTGTGGCTAAACACGAAGGAATGTGTTTTGTACTAGCCYGGTCACGATCAGCAGCGGTGAGGAAACCTGCTCTCAGCGCAGAAAGGATAAGGCTAATTCTGCTCTCGCTGGCGAGAGGAGCTGTAGATGTCTTCAGGCTCACTTTTCATGATTGCATCTGTTTTCRGTCTAGAGCAAAAGATTTCATTGAATTAAAACTTCTTCCCAAATAGTAATCCATATTACTATGGATTGATCCCTTGGAAAAAGTTAAGAATGCTATTGGAAAAATAAATGCGTGTGTCTATTTGATCTCATTCATCAGTTTAGAAGCTCCATTTTAACCCCAGTTATGGACTGAATTTCACTGTTAGTATACTTTATGAGAAAAGGGAAAATTAGAACAGTATAATTTTTGAAAAACACTGGTCTGCAAGGGAAATATGAATCATAGGCATTTGTATGAAGGGAAGAGTTACCTCTTCAGGTGCTTATTTACCTGATGCCATTTTCATGTAGCAGGGCTAGTTTTTTGTCTTTGGCGATTTTTTTTTTTAATGTGGAAATAATTTCTGAAGTTTTTAATTGATTTTCAAAGACTGAGTAAAGGAAATACTGGTGACGATGCAGAGTAATACCTGCAATTCCTACCTTTGGCTGCAATAAAAAAGAGAAGGAAGCCTTGCGTAAAAGGCTCCATACAAACTCTTCCCAAATAGTAAAATAGCCCACTGAGAATAAGACGAAATGCTTTCTATTCCCAGGGGAGCCCGGTTCTTTTCTTCCCTCCCCCACCCCTGGAAAAGAGAAATGTACAAGCTGCCAAAGTTAGTCATTTTTACCAGTTTTTGTGACCTTATATTTTACAGAATATTGTTTATCAAWCCTTGGGCTTCAATAAGTGAGAAGTGTTAGGTCATTTGATCTTTTTTTAAAAAAAGAGTATTTATAAATACCTATTGTAACTGTCATAGAAAGCTTTGCAAAGTTGGGAAAACGGGCGCTTTGGGGCAGAGAGACACATRGAGGAATACCTTCAAATTCCAACTTATTTCGTTCCCTTCCCCCCCCCTCTTCTTTCAATGGCTCTGGAGTCRAGAGCTCTGAATACAATAGCTGGCACTTATTTATGTGGAGGACCGTGATAGGGAAATGAGCCATCTGAAAAGGTGTTTTGCAGTTTTAATCAATTTAGTCACTACTTGCCAACAAATTAAAAAATCTGCCCTCCAGGAAGCGTCTGCTGTCTGTGGAAGAGCAAACCGAGCTCATACCCCTGAGGGGCTGCACTCCCGAAATGAAGGGGTTGTGCTCATGTAAGCTGTTTGCTGCTGGTTGAGCCCAAATCTCCTAAACTTGTTAAAAGTCCTTTTTGACCCAGCAGGCCCAAGATTTCTGCCACACGCCTTGCAAGACCTGCCAGGGCTCGTTCTCACATGGTCTCTCTCCGACCTTGGACCGTTGTGTTGGGCTTGTGAGCATCTCTTCAGAGCAGCAACATGAGGGCACAGACTAATCCTTTCCAGAGATTATCGTTTATCCACCCGGCTCCCCTCTATCTTCTGTCGTAAGGGGTCTGTTTGSTGGTGCTTCCTGCTCCAGTATTGAGTTTATCACCAGTTTGTGTGAAGTTGTCACACCAGKGTTTCCTGCAGAGGAAATTCTTCAATATTACATTACTCTTGAGCATTTCTGTAGAAGGAAATGGTCCAATTTTCCAGTCCAAGGTCACTGCTGGTGTTTTACCTGCTTTTCMATCCCATTGCTCTGCAGGATCTTTCCATTTGCCCTCACCCTCTTCTGCACTGATGCTATGGACGTGCCTAGGTCCAATTTTTTGTGTTAAGTTATGGAAATGCAGCCTCTCTTGATTCACAGTGGTTTCTGTACAGGTAGATCTTATGGTAGTAGTGACCATACCTGCAGTGAAATCTGTCGCAGCGGTTCTCCGTATGAGTTTTCAGTGGAAAAAGGCGAGGTGTTGAACAAAAGCTGTCAGAAGACAGGGTTTTTGACACAGGAGAGACTGTAATAATTCTGCCCCTTGGATGGCAGACTTCCAGGGATCCCTTSCTTGCTGCTTCGTGCATGCAGTATAACATTGTAAAACTGAGTTGTAAGGAAACCTGCAGCTCATAAAGTTGATCTAGGCTGTACCGTGAGCAAATCCTCCAGATCATCATGCTGTGACACAGACACCTGAGAGTAAAGGTCCTCTGCTCGTTTTAAGTTTATTCAGTGTTATAGGAAGAAAGAAAAGGTAGCAATAAAATGCCATCTTACAGAGACATTGTAAAGAGCTCTTTAAAGGTCTAGATTATCTGTCTCAGGAGAATTACAGATTTTTTTTCCCCCACCCCCATTTATTGCGTAATTGCATATGTAGAAAAATGGTATTTATCATAACACATGTTCTGTTTTGGAAGCCTTGGAGGGAGGGTGGAAAGGGGGAGGAAGGGGTTTCCTGCTTCGTGTTTCATGAGTGATTTAGACATGTTTGCGCCTGAACCAGAAGTGGCACCAGCGTTAGAATCACATTGCAGAAACCTCCACCTCGGGTGGAGTGGAAGGACGAGCCCACCAACCCGCAACCTTTACGGAGTGGTGTAGCTAAGGCTTTGTAGGAGAAGGAAATGAAAAAGTGCATATTGGCAAAGCTCAAGTGCTGTTTCTATAAACAGTGAATTTCCACACGCCTAATTAGCGTGGCTGAATAAACCGTGACTTGTTTTCCGAATGTTATCTTTTCCGAAAATGGGTTGAATGCAGATCTGAAGGAGACTGAGGAGTCGAGGGCACGGTGGAAGCTCTCCTTGCGTGATCTGTGCCACGCACAGCACGCAGTTTACTCGCAGGAAAAACGACCCGTGCCCAAACGCTCCTCCGCTTCCACAAACCAAAGACCCGTGGAGCTGGGGTAAGGTGCCGGCGTGTTTCAGTTCGGGTCATGGCGCTTACGGMGCGAGGGAAGCGGGTCTCCCTCTCCACGCGGCGCCGGAAGGCAATACGGTGTTGAAGCTCCCCAGCGATATCCGTAAGAATTTCCATGAAATCAGGGCCCGGAGGTCACGGGAGTGTTTTCCTCCGGCAACCTGTGGAGCTGTTGCTTCAGCCAGGAGGAGGCGAAGTTGAGCGAGATGCGAGTGTAACTTTTTAGCAAAAGCAAACAGTGCTGAAGTTTCCGCGGCTGGGCTTGCCTGCAGCGGAGCGGCGACCGTCGGCAGCCGCCCGGCTCTGCCAGGGCGCAGGTAGGGCCGGGCCCGGCGGGGTGC
>NW_028185705.1:5848874-6093563 GCF_003343005.1 Rhea americana | reverse complement strand
GGGGGCGGCTGCGTGGGTGCCCGCGCGTGGGGAGGGTGCCCGCGCGTGGGGGATGGGGCTGGCCGGGTGCATCCCCGCGTGACTCCAGAAGGTTAAAACGCAGCAGCAGCAACGCGGTGGGACAGCAGATGCAGCGGATTTTCCTCCACCTGATTTTTCTCCACCTCATGCGGTGGAAACAAACCGTCCCGAGGCGGCGCGGCGCGTTTAAGCTCCGCAGGTAGAGCCTCGACGGCCGTCGTTCCCGCCCGCCGCCAGCGCGAGTGCATCTGGACTCCTATTTTTCTCCCCCCCCAGGGCTCGCGGAGGAGCGCCGTGCGCGTGGGCGTTCGCTCGGCCCGGCCATGCCGCCCGCGGGGCGACCCGCCAGCCCGCCCGACGGCGGCTGGGGCTGGGCGGTGGTGCTTGGAGCTTTCGTTTCTATYGGATTCGCGTACGCCTTTCCCAAGGGCATCGCGATCTTCTTCAAAGAAATCCAGGGTTTCTTTGGCACGTCCTATAGCGAGGTCGCGTGGGTCTCTTCGATTATGTTGGCCACGACGTACGGCGCAGGTGAGTGAGCCTGCGGTACCCGCTGCATTGCAAGGTGTTGGGCAAAGCCAGAAATAACGCAGCAGCTCGGCCCTGGCGCGCGCGGCCGCAGCAGCRGGAAGGGGGCAGAGACGCCTGCTTATGACCCCAGTAGGTAACTTGGCACCCGAAGGGCTGTGGAGCACGGCGCCTTTCCAGGCAGGGTGCCTTATCCCATCACGAGCTCCCTGCGGGCCTGGGGGGAGAAGCCCGGAGACCTGATGGAGTATAAAATAACAAGGTTTGGTTCTCAGCTAAAGGTGAGCACAGAGTAGAGCAATAAATGAAGCAGCTGCGTGTTTACTATGGCAGGTTATAAGCAGAGCAATAAAACAGCAAGAGTCAATCATTCTTATCGCTTACAAAGCAGCGCATATAACTTAGCTGTTTTCTTGCATTTTTTGATACCGCTATCATGTCAGACGATGAAAAATTGGGCTGCCTGTGATAAAATCTGAAATGGGATCTAGACAGGAACCGTGCTCTGTAATTGCAGGAAACTTCATTAACATTTTTCCTYGCTGTGCAATCACTTGCAAAAGTATTCTTGCTTTTAAAAAGGAACTTTTCTTTTTTTTTCTTTCTTTTTTTTTYCCCTCTYTTGCTTCCTTAAGAATGCGCTATCATGCTTTCTGGAGAGTGCAGCAGGTAGTGAAAGTTAAGATGATGTATACTTTAAAGGTGTGTGGAGCTGAAGCGATGCTTGAATGAAGCAATCCACCCTGCTGTACCCGCTGCAAAGGCTTGATCCCACCGAGAGCAGCTCTGCTAGGCCTTGAGTGTCCATTGAGGAGGTTGGGCTCCTTGTTTTCCTGYGGGTACTGTTCAGATCCAGATGAACCCACAAACGTGATACTTCAAGGATGAAATTCAAGCAGCTGTTTGGAAAGGCAAGCCACACGTGAGCCAGTATCATCATTGCAGGCCACCCGCTGCTCTCGAGCTGCAGAGCCCCAGCACTGGGACCCAGACAGCTCCTGGGTCTCATTCCACTGGAGCTTATTAAATGCATGGAAAAGCACTTTTGCCTCACTTCCTATAGTATAAATAAGCAGTTTGCAATATGTGGAAGCAGTCCAGTCCTATACAGGCTGAAGACAAGCTAATGGCAAGCACCTAGGGCGCAGCAGAGGAGGAAAAGCCTGCTGCATGGAAGCTAGCAGGCTTGTCATTTAGATGCTACTTAAGTCCTGTTTTAAAGGACTGGGGTGAATTTCATTTTGATTAACTGGTTTTAATTTTGATCCCCTGTGATGGGGAGGGAGAAGGAAAAGCAGCCAGTTCACATCTCTAGCATGTTCAGTAGCTTACAGATGAGTGTCTAGGAAGCAGCGAGCTTTAGAAGTCAGAGATGCCTAGTTTTCGGTACAAAAAAAACGTGACTGCATGGATGCTGCTGTAAATTCTGTGAGCTAATATAAAAATTAGGACATCACTCACTGGGAAGGATTTTTTCTGGGGTTTTGGTATACTTCAGTGTACTAAAAGTATTTCATGGAGATTAGAGATTGCTCTTCATCGCTGTRGGTGAAACAGCTCTGCCCTGAAGAGCACAGTGTGGGGGAGCGACACAGAGCGTGGGCAGCTGTGCTGGGAACTGTGTCAACCAGTAATGCAGCAGAAGGTGCCTCAGTGTCCAGTGTCCTTCCTCATGAGCTGGGGGCTCCCTTGGTGTCTCTGCAGGTCGTGTCAATCCTTGCTCTGCCTTTCGGCRGCACCCCGTCCCCTCCAGGGCTTTTGCTGGCACCAAAGCATGTGTTTAACATGGGCATCTTCATGCAGTAGTCATGAAGTAGTCAAGAGTAGTCTTACMTGTCCTCTGCTGGCACTACAGATCTGGAGATGGGGGCCAGTGTGGGCTGGTTTTCCTCAGCCATGTGGCCATGTGGTGCTGGCAGACCTCGGCTGGCTGTGCAGGGAGGCTGGTAGTGGATGTGAAAGCTGTAAATGTGTGGTGTTAGGGTAGATYGGTAAGGGTATGTACACTCACGGTGTAGCTCTGACTTCGATAGCTGAGGGTTAGAAGCAACAGCCCAGAGGAGAGGTCCCACAACTGCATCAAGTGCAGGGCTTCTGCTTCTCTCTATGTCTCCTGGTACAAGTCAGGGCAGAGGATGTGATTCTGGAGCAGGAGAAATGTTGGTCTGATCTTGTCCAGCTTCTCCCATTTGAAGGCTTTCAAACCCGTTTCCTTTTCTCAAAGGCTCCAAGCCAGCGCTGCGTGCTGTGAGCCTGGGATGTTGCAGTGCAGTGTCTTTTATCTCAATTAACAGTGTCTGCTGTCTTTTTGCAAGGTGCTTTACCTTTACCCTGCCTTATGCTGTTAATATGGATGACGATAGAAATGGGCACTGTTAGACTTAATTATAGATGATCGTGCCTTCGTACCTTCCCACTCGCCTTGCAGTTGTTCAGAGTTATGTCCACTTAATAGTCCTCTCCTCCTTTTCTTTGTTCTTGAGTAAGATTTATGCTTGTTTGATCTTCCCTCTCGCTGGGGCGGTCCCCTTGGCTTGCTGAGATGCTGAGTTGCCTAGTGACTGCAGACAAGGCTGCAGTGGGAGTTTACAGAGCATCAAGCAATTGAAGCATATGTGCCCAAGAGTGTATTTAACACGTCTAATGTGATTGACTGGGCATTTAACGCCAGAGTGGGTTTGACATATGAACAACTTCAGTGGTTTGGAAATCCTCATTAAAGGAACTGAGCACCAGCTCCTATGCTTTGCCAAAGTCCTGCTCTGCTAAGGTGCCCCTTAGAGTTGTTAGGATGCCAGTGCTGTAAAGCTTGATTTGCTGTGCTGGTAAGTTAGAAAATAATTTGACACTATTTTTTGTGAATCTATTTTTGAAAATAAATGCTAAAAATGCCAAAGCAAGCCTTTAATGTAGTCCTGAGTAGCTAGTAGAGTTGCAAAAAACCGAACCCAAACCAAAAAACCCCAAAGGTAGTTATCACTGCAGTTTGTCCATTTTGTCCTTCCTTTCCCTACATGAGCAGTAAGACAGAGCTCTGTCACCTCTGCCTGGACGCGGTGCCGTGGAGCGCGGATTGCAGCTGGCCGGGGGTTGCGAGGAGCGTGGCCTGTGCCGAGACATCAGAGTGCTAGGGCTTCCCCCCATGAGGTGCTCTCAAAAGCTGCCTGAGCAGAGGTTTGACTTTTCTGGTAAGCTAGTGCTGTTAGAAGACCTCAGGTGTTAACGTGGTCCGTGTCTTCGCTGACATGGCATGGGTACAGCTGAGTGGAGGTGTTGTGAAACAGGTCAAAACAGGCAAGCAGCAATGTTCACTGGGTCCCTGCGAAAGCAGCCGCTGGGATTACAGAAGTAACATGTAAAATCTTTGTGGTGGCAGCTGGCCARATGGTGGGTTTGCCAGTGTCATACGTGGGCAACGGGACAGTTAAGGGCAGAATGAAAGYCCGATGCCTGGAGCTGTGGACCTGCCGCCCTTCCTCTGGGCAACAAAAAATTGGCCTAGGTATGAACTAAAATGGGCTGAAGTGCGATAATCTGGAAGGCAGCCACGCAGATCAAAAGCTGTCCCCGGGGGTCAGCAGTCTCTGCCGTTTGCTCGGTCGAGTTTGGGGAAGGGCTGCGGTGCGGAGGGGGCACTCATGGTGGCCCCGGTGCGGTCACCTCGGCTGCTCCGCGCTTTCGCAACGCGCGGAGGGTCGGATGTTCTCACCCACGGTAGCTTTCGTCTGCAGCCCTCCGCAGGGAGCGGTCCCTCGTTCCCTTGGCCTGTTCCCTTTGGGCCTTGCTTTTACGCTGTGCTGCTTACCGTATAACAGAGCTTTTGTTTGCATTTCATACATAATGCAAGCAAAGCTTATTTTCTGGAAATACTTCCATAAACTGACCCAGACCTGCACTGGAGCACTCTGTTGATTTGGACAGCRTGACTGTGGATTTCTACTGGCTACCTGAGGCTTTGGCTTGTGACACCTGAGCAGCACCAGTTTTGCAGGCTGAGGCTGAGGATCAGCAGCTGAGAATGTTTCTGCCCTGTAGTTTTTGTTTAATTCCCCTAGGAAGCTATTTTACACCAGCTGAGGCTCTGGCAATATATATTGCAGAAGTTTTAATGTGTCTTAACGCCTAGTTTCTTAATCTGGACTATGTTGCAGAAAACAATTTTGTCACTATACTACAAGTAATAAAACAGATTAGTGTGCAGTAAAGTGGATTGCTTGGACTTTATGACAGGGTACTTGTAGTTCTCTCCAACATTGCAGTCGCTGCGTTTCTAGCTGCAGAACAAGCCAAGAGGTTTGTGAGTGAAGAGCACTAGGGAACATTGCTTTTCTCTGACGAAACCCTGCAAGGTGAAACTCTGTCAATCTGATAAGGAAGGATTTCCATTCTGGAATATTTCTACAGTCTTTGCATAGGTGAAGAGCTCTTTCTTTATCCCAAATGGAGCAGTGTTACGGAGCAGAGTCCTCGCCTCACGCAGAGGACAGGRCCATGGATCTGCCCGTGCAGGACCCGCGGGGAGGCCACCATCCTTTCCTMGAGGTGCTTTCCACTGTCACTCAGCTCCTAGGCGTCAGGCTCTGGACGTGATGGGGGCATGCTGAGGTGGTTAAAATGTGCAGCGCTGCAGGGCACTACCTAGTCCCGCTGCATGGTGTTGGCAGGGTTTCCTTTGGCAAACCTGCTTCCTCGGACTTGTCGTGACAACGCAAGACTCGGGCTCCCGAGGTCTTGCCTTGCGCACTGGCATGAATTTCCTTCAGGCRGATGATCTTAAATAATATAATTAGAAAATTGAAGCGTGTGGCCTCGATGCCTCCTGACTTGGGCCACGTGCCCCGGTGATGCCCACAAGACCAGACTTGCCCTTTTTCCATTTTTAGGGTGGCATGTTTCAAACTAGGCCATAGGTGAGTCCCAGGAGATAACCATTAAGCCAGGAAAGGAGGAGGCAGCTGAGCTCCCCAGAAACAATATTAATTTGCTAGTAATTTAGTTGCCCTATTCAGCATCAGAGGAAGCAGCCAAACATTCTAAAAATAAGAAATACTGATGCTACTAATTTAATAGCAGCAATGTTCTTGTAGCTGTTACGGTCTYCTCTAAGGCTATAAGGGAGGCAAGGTTTGTGGGGAGAAGTAATGTCTTTTATTATGACCTGCTGTTAGAGTTTGAAAAATGATCTGGCTTTCTGCCACATGTGCCAGAATAGAGAGAATAATTTAATACCTAGGACAATATCTGCATTTTCAGTTTTTTTATGATGACTGTGTGGCCAAAATGATCCTTTCATCATTGTAATGGAACAACAGAAGCTGCCTGAGTGAATCTCACAGACCAAATCCTGACACAGAGTCATTTTAGCTGATAAGCTTGAATAGCTGTGGCTGGAATAGAAGTATGACCTTTTTTTTCTGATTTTGAAGAATGTCTCTCTTTCTTTTGCAGTTGTTGTGCAGCTAGGCCTTGTGTGTGTGTTTGCATATAGCTAGTAGCTRTATTTGCTGCTTCTGTTGTCCCTTAATATATAAAACATTAAGATGTATCAGGACCTTATATTGTTTTTATTCAGTATCTGACGCAAGGGAGTCTTGGCTTTTGTCTCTGATGCTGTTGTTATACAGCGCCAAGGTGCTGTTTTTACATATCCAGATTTGTATTAAAATTAGGGAATTGCCTTCTCTCTGTTTTACAAAGACAGAAACAGAGTTACATTTTGCAACGTAACAAAAATGAGAATATTTTGGAAGTAAAAACCTTATCCTGAAGACAGCTAGTGCTTTTTACTCTTGTTATTTATTATTTATCATTTTAAAATTGGATGAAAGTCTGAAGATTTAATTCTGGAGATGCTCCACAATTGATTCTTCTCTCCAAAGAAACTTTCTCCCAGAGCTTGTAACTGTTTAATAGCGTATCTGCTAAAGCAGCTAGGGAGAGATTGCACTGTTCTTGGAAAGTTGAAAGTTGGAAATTGACCTTGAACATTTAATACAAGATTTTATAGCTTTATTTTATTACATTGCTAGGATGATAAATTACAGTGACAGATTCAGGAAGGACCTTACAATATGCATTGACGTAAAGCAATATTAATAACGAGTTTGATTCTGCGATTTTTACTTAATCAAAACTGCCCATTTTCTCTCTTCTGGTCTGATCAAAACCTCATCAAAATCTTCCTCTCACTTGAGAAGACCTCACATGAGGCTTTTTGCCTGTCCCAAGTGGTTACAACTAGTTGTGAAATACCACAGCACTAAAAGGGGAAATGGAGGCACAGGAWGGGAGGTGATTTTTCATCAAGGGCAAACGGCAAAGGAGAATCAGAGCTTAGATTAGGACTCAGGAGGTGCCAGCTTTCCTCAAGCCATTTGTGGTTATGGTAGACACCTGGTGGTCCACAAGGCCAGGGCAGGATGTGCTGCTGATCGGTGGAGCTAGACTTTGCAACTGCGTTTCCTTCCACAACATTGGGTGATGGGGCTGCCAGGCGATGCCTGGAAGTTGTGTGTGTTGTGTATTGCTCTTTACAGTGGGACCTGCCAGCATTTTGAAGTGGCTTTTCTGTTCAGAGGCCCAAAGTGATGGGAGTCCTCCTTGTGGTGGGGAAGAGATCTACATTTGCATAAGAGCAGGTTGCATGCCTGGAGGATCCTTGCTGCTGAAAAGGAGCTGCAGCAGCATGTGCAGTGGCTCTCACCTTTTTTTTTTTTTTTTTTTNTTTTTTTTTTAAGAAAGCCAAAGCCCTGAGCCTGCAAGTTCTCACACAAGTAGCTTCGCTCCTGAGAAGCAGAGGGGTTATCCCTGTGCGTTATACTTGGGTGATCACAGCATGGGGTTTCCATCTTTTTCTATAACTTGAATTTAATGGAGAAATAGGAAGGTGTGAGTTGCGTTTGGCAGTGCTCAGCGCTTACTCGTACATGTGTGCAGTGCTTATGTGTGTGCAGTCCTCGAGGCTGCTACTCACAGGGCCAGGCTGTGTTCGACACAGGCAGCCTGTTGTCTCATCCTCTTCAGTAGCTTATGATTGTAGCGATGTCCTCCGCTCTCCTGTGCTCTGCGCAGCGGTTCATGGAGGAGTTTCCTCGGACGGGTGGTCTGGAGTGTTTCCCAGACACTCACATCCCAGGGATTGGGGCACCGAGTGCCTTTGGCCCTGCCACTGACCAGCTTCTCCTTCAGCAAATGCTGTTCCCTGTTGTGCCTCTGCTCCCTGCTTGCCCTCTGCAAGCCCCACGTGCTGCTTGGAGCTGCTGAGGAGAGCCCCCAGTCGATGCGCGCCTTTGGGACAGATGTGAGATGACCTGGGGGAAATGGGTTCCTTGAGGTATTTTGGGTTCRGTTCAATCTCCTCAGCAAAGGCATTTTGTGCTGTCTGAGGTGCYCTGGGTTTTCCAGGAGCTGCATCCTCCAGGTGCTGTGTCGTATCTGACCATCCTGTGGGACATCTCGCTCACCTGAGGGCATCTGAAATGGCATTTGCCACTTCCTTAATCAACCCTTAGTACTGACTGAGTGAGGGTTGCAACAGAGAGGAGTGGGGAAGGGAAAGGAGAAGGACAGACATTTGCAGTAATGCATCATGTGTTAGCTCTCTCTACTTAACTGCTTACAGTATTGGTTCAATCAAAAATTTTTCAATAGGGCTATGGCTAGGCATGTGCTTTTCTACCTGGAGATTTTGTTAGGTTGAAACAAGAGTTACCTGTTTATCCACCATAGATACACAGCATCCTGCCGCATCATTATACCTGGTGAGCAGCCAGGCATCATGTCCTGGGCCCGGGCAGATTGTCACCTGTGTACCATCTCCATGGTGCTGGTCATTACCCTCTCATGTGCTATGACCAACTTGTAGAGTCCTGCCAAGCATTAGTCTGGCTCCCTGTGTCTTTGAAACCRTGAGTCTTCCCGTGTTGACGCAGTCCCGAGTGTAGCAGCACTGTTACGATCTTGGATTTTGTTAAGAAAGCTGGGTGAAGAATTATTTGATTCCTGTAATGGATGGTGCTGCAGATTCATATACTTCTATTGGCTCTTGGAGAGAACTCAAGCCCTGCAAGGTCACCACATATGTGCTTATATTTTTTATTTTTTTTAAATAGCCCTGTTCTCGTTAAAAGCAATAATAGCACTGTAGGTTCAGGTGAAATATTTCTGTGTTCGTGGACTTGGTCACAAAGCTTTATCATTTTGTCCTTCATTGGAGCTAGCAAGGTCACCAGGCAGGAGTAATAGAGATGTGATAGACTTAATAAAAACAGCGATTAATAAGAACTAGGAAGAAGAAAGCAAAGGGTTTTGGTCAGAGGGTTGCTAATGCTTCACACACAAGTATTAGCTCCAGGAGTAAGTTATAATCTGCTCCAGCAAGTAATGTGTGAGTGTGTTAAAGCTTATTGCACAATATGACTGTTGTGTGTTGCCACAGGAAGGACTGTGAGAGCTTTTATGCCAACCTATCTGGCAGCATTGTGATTATTCTGCCCCTGGATGGGCCCCCAACACAACTGGTCTCTCGATCAAATTATGGAGGGCTTCTAGGGTATGGAYAAAGCCCTTTTGTAACATGCCCTGATTTGATGATCTGCTCACAGGGCCAGTGGTTAAGACTCCTGAACTCAGGGGATAGGTGTTTTGGTAGCGTAGCAAACTCACGTTCTGCAGTTGGACTTCAAATGGACGTAGAGAATCTGGAGAACAGATAAAAGGCTGCAGTTCTGCCAAAGTAAAAGGTTAGCTTAAAAAAAAAAAAAGCATGGGAAAGATCCAAAATACATGAAGTCATGACCTTCAGAAGGTGAGCAACGATGACTGGCTGTGTGGGTGCAATCCAAACCAGCCACCCAGGGAAAACCACTGAGCACAAGCAGCTGCACGCTCAGCACCTGGGACACCATTCCCTTGCAGGAGCGGTTATTTCATTGCCTAAATATGAAGTGACACGGAGGACCTTGGCTCCAGCCCTGATTTGGGAACTGCTGGCCTGTGGCTCTTCAGGATGCCGCAGGACAAACATGCGTCAGTTTTGTAATCTTGAAATTGAAATGCAGAGGTGTTGATCAGATAAGATGGCTGGATAAGAAGGAGGACGCTTTGTCTCTTTGAAGCTTGGCCATCTTCTGTTTAATTAGGATGCTGCTGTGGCAAATTCGTGCATTTCTGCTGTGAGGTCACAGACTCTGGCTTTCCAAGGACGTGTCTGGTGGGTGTAGGGAAGAGGGGAGGGCTGCTGCCTCTTTGTTTCTCCACTTAGTTTTTTATCCTCAAAGGCTTCTCAGCTTGCTCCTGGTCCAGTCCTGCTTTGGAGACCAGCACCACAGAGTGTGAACTGCCCAGTTTGATGATCGAGTAACAGACGTCCATGCAGTCGTGCATGGGTTGTGCATCTCAAAGGGTAGTGCTGACATTGCCTTGCCCTGCAGCATTTGTTCTAGCCGCTAAAAGCAATGCTRTTTCCCCCTTCAACGTACAGACCACGTTCTTCATGGAAGAGAGAAGAGAGGCAACTTTTAGTGACCTGTTAGTTTTTGGGGCCACTGTCATGTATGCTGGACTTACAGCTCCTTATTTAAAAATGATTATTTGCAGTGCAAATTAGTAGCAACACAAGGTGTCAGGGAAGTTCAGGGGTGGACTAGTCCTTAGAGTCTGCTCTTTGAGGACTGACTGTGACTGTCACCTCAACTGTTCCCGCTGCAAAAAAACCCATCACGCTGTATTATTAACAGGTACTAATAATGCTTGTCCAGTAATTTGGACTAGCTGAACACRGGGTTGGTTACTACAGGTCAGCTAGCAAGCAGCAGTTCTCCAAGCTACAGCAACCTGATGACTTGCTGCTATGTGAACAACCACTTAAGAGCATGAGCCCGCTGAGTCCCGGTCTGTGTAGCTCTGTTCTAGCAAGGCAAGAGACCTGCAGAGTTGTAGGTGTTAAGATGCCATCCCTTTCCCCCTGCTTTGATGTGTCATTGTGTCCTGTATTTTCCTTCCTTTCAGGACATGTGTCGTTAATGGGTGCTGATTGCTAATGCTCATCTGCTCTGCCTCGGGAGGCTGGTGTATTCTGGCAGCATATTAATAACACAGGGGCACTTGCTTTCATTTAAGGGGTAATGAGAAGGTTGTTCTGTTGCAATAGGCTGGTACCCTGGTGGATAAATTACAAGGCCAAAGGCAGTGTTGTTATTCCACTGAGGGAATGGGATTATTACTGAGGAAATTGCAGGACTGCTCCTATCAGTGTTTTACTGCGAGCTTAATAATAGACTTTGTTTTATTAGTATAAATGATTTTCCCCCCTTTTCTCCCAGCTGAGTACGCTCCACTCCTTATGTCCCCAATGACTCTCTATAGTCACTGAGCTCCTTAGTATTGTCTGTGTTTTCAAGCAGTTTGGAAAATATTAACTGTCTAGGCAGTTCTTTTGGTACCGACCGAAGCCCCCATACAAAAAGAGCTCTGCCTGCTTTGGAGCTGCCGGGTGCCAGGAAGGGAAAGCTGGGGGCAGCTGGGGTGCACCGTGGGGACCTGTAGTCCATGGCAGAGCTGCTGCGAGTCTCTTCTATCATCCGTATGGCCATCCCAAGGCCACGTCAACAGAAACACGATGTTTGCACGGGCTCTGTGCCACTTTACACCACCAGAAGGYCAGTCTGGAGAAGCCTGGGATAAACCCACGTGGCGTGGAGGCCTCTCCATTTCAGGGTCTGTCCTTCTGGATCTTGGTTCTTCACTGTGTGTCTGAAAGCGCTGTGGAGAAATATTCCAACAGAAATTCCTCTGAGCCAGCATTCACTGAAAACTGGAAATGATGCTTCTGTTAGTTAAAAAAAAAAAAAAAAAAAAAAAAGGAAAAGAAAACCACAAGCCTAACTTTATAAATAAAGCATATATATGTGGTCCAAAGTACATGAGAGAAAAACATCTTAAATAGAGCGCTTATTAAAAATACACCGGGGTTTGCAGCAAAACTGGAGGTTTTGCTCCTCATTAAATATTCATAAGTCTTATTGATAAAAATAAAGGCAATTCAGGTGCCTCCATTTAGTGCTGTTGTAGTTGCAGGAGTTAGAGCTGATCTGGACTGATACTTCTTGTTAAATGCCAAGTCTGTGTTCTGATCCTGTCTGGATTACAGTTCAAGGCAGTGGCTCAAAGAGAATAAATGACAGGATGGCCTASCTGTGCAGAGGAGATGATGGTCCAGCGTATTTTGCATTTTCTTTATGGTTTTACAGTCTTCTCTTAAGGATCCTTTTCACTTCTGAAAACTCAGAACTCAAGGTGAAAAGTAATTGGACAAGCTAACAAATGGGTTTGGGCTTGCTTTATTTCCCACAGGCGAGTTGTTACTGTGTTTTGTGTGCCACCAAAATCAGCTTCTTTGACACGGCCTTTCATGTACCAGCTAACAACAAATGGGAATCTGCCACAGGTATGAGGAAAGAGGGGCTTTATCCTGGACAGGCACTAAACCAGCATGATTTATGTGGGCTGAAGACAGGGCTTTACACCACATCAATCTTCTGGGGGTGCTGCAATCCCAGCAGCATCTTCAGGGGATGTTTGGCATGAACTGTTGTTCCCCAGACTGCAGAGTTTTACTCCAGGCAGAGGACCCCCTCCGTGTGCACCCTGCTCCGCCAGGGCTCTGGGTGTAAAACGAGGCATTTCTGAGTATTCCTGGTGGATTGTGCCGACCTGCCTGAGCTGGCTCGGGAGCTGGCAGCAGTCTGGGTATATCAGTGTGATGCTTCCTGGGAGACAGGAGGCCAAGTTAGTTGATGTGTACCCCATGCTGAGAGCACTGCGCAGCTCCCGGTGACATCTCCACAGGCATCTCTGCCCTGCCCACCAGTTTATACCATCCAGGGCTTCCCTGTAGCTTCGTTGCTGTTGTTTTTCAGGGAAAAATTAGCAAATTCCAGAGCCAGAAGCAGTYGTGCTTTGCTGACTTGGCATGTCCACAGCAGGCAGCAGAAGGAGGCTCAGCAGCTCCATGCGCTCTCTGCTGTTGCACGTCTGTTGCCTTGCAGTGGATGATTAACGGTCACCAAAACTGAAAGCTTGTCAAGAGGAAGGAGCTTCCTGGGTCGTGCAATGGGCCGCTTCATTTCCAAGGCTGGAAATGCCATGCCTTCCCTCTGCAAAACAGCAACTGCTAGCAGCAATCTAGTCTTTGTAATATATTGGGGTCCGAGGCAGTGATTCAGTTTGCCTTCTAATTTCCTCATTAGCACTTGCCAGACGTCTCAGTTCTGGCCAACGCAGGCTGAGCGCTGCTGAGCCTGGCTTTGCTCCTTGCCATGACGTTTTAGGGRATCGGTCAGCGCTTGTGTTGCTGATCCCGCAAGGTCGTGCCAAGTAAATGGTGGTTTTCTGAGAGTGTGGCCAGCTGTTTCTCTTGCCCTGTCCTTACCTGACTCTGTTAATTAAGAGAAAAAAATCATCTCGACTCCTTTTAACTTCACATGCCTCCCACTCCTAGGAAGTGAGGATGTTTTAGTTCCAGGACAGGAAGCCTGTGGTTCCTGCACATTTGACCATGCAGATATTAGCAAGAAAAGATGTTGGGATCCGAGCTGCACACACTGTTACTGTAATTGGTTTCTGTGTGGTAATATACAGCATCTTTATTCTTTTCATGCACGCTGAAAAACGGGTAGATGACAGGTCCTACTTTTCAATTCCACCGTGTTTCCAGAGGCTGTCACACTTTTAATTCTTTCAATAGCTCCAAGCCAAATAATAATCGTGTTTCCTATTTCACCCAACTGCAGCCCAGGCTTTGTGTTCACTCTTCTTAATTTCTCTGCCCTGACTTGAGCTATTTGATGTTTTCTGAAGCTGCCCRGAACACTGCTGTTAAAGTTCCCTAATGTTTGATGGCTAGTCAGTGTATACGTGCCCCCATAAGCAAAACACTGTGGGTGGCAYGTGGCTAGATGGCAGGAGAGCAGCATCTGGACCTGCTTGGTGTAACACAGATCACTTGAGACATCTAGGCCAGGTGCAGGTGTGCGTGCCTGTGCTTTGCGTGTCTGCCCAAACTGGCTGGATGTGCATGCTGAAGTGCGCGCAGCAATGTGACATATTGTGTGTTCCAGTTTCTGCAGAGACGGGACAGCTTTTGAAGGCCTGCTCCATTAAAGCCTATGGACAGTCGCCTGTAAAATTCTGTAGTGCCAAATGATTTCAGTGGAAGTAATTTTGGGAATGTGATTTTGCATTGCTTCAGTGCATTTGAAAGGTCTGCTCAGGACTATTAGAAAACCTTGGTCCTCAGAGCAGCAACTCAGGGAAGTTTGATTTCCTGGGTGTTTGAGGGCTGGATTGGTGTCTAGTTTGAAGTCCAGCTGCTGCTTTTCCTGCAGGTAGAGGCCTTCTCTGTGGACACTGCAGTGTCTGGAAAGGTTTGGTCAAGATGCTCTGCTTCCATCTTTCGTGAATATTGGGGTTTTCAGGTCCTGCGTGCATTGGGGTATCCAGAGTCTAGAAAGACTTTGGCTCTATTTCTGACTGGATTTCTTTGATAAAAGATAAATATCCTGCCTAATGGCTCTGTGGTGAGGTAGATTCCATAGTCAAACTCTTCAGAGATGCCTGTAAGTTTAAAATACCCATTTCCAGTATTCTGTATGTGGATACCATGGGCTACTGACAACTGCAGGAGTGAAAGCAAACAGGTACATTAGGTTCAGAAACACGATTGATGTATACTGAGAAGTGCTATTAGCTGTACTAAAAGTGCGTGAAAAGATATTAAATGCTGCTTGCATCACCCTGCCTCATTTCCCATACCATTTTTGCAGCATTTTGTCTCAAGATTTTGGGGCTGATACAGAATCTTTCTCCTACCTCTCATACTTCTGAACCAAATACCCTTTACTGCCTAGTTTGCTCTCTCTAATTTTGATTTCTCAAGCTGATCTAATTTCGATGTTCACCCTGCTTTGAGCAGAGGTTGGACCAGACATCTCCAAAGGTCCCTCCAACATAAATTATTACTGGTCCTCCAACTATTTGAGACTACTATACCAAAGAACTCCCTTCTTTCCTCTTCTGGCCAAAGCTATCTGCGTTTTACTTCCTCAGACTTTGATGCTTCCTTTCAGTATCTACATTATTCTGCCATTTCCCCTTTTCACAAATTTGCACTTTCCTGAACCGCCTCTTTACATAAATGTAAGATCAAGCTGTTTCTTTTGAGCTGCAGCTAATCCATCATACCGAACTCTTTCCACCTACGTTGACAGCTATTAAGATTTAATTAACAACCATTCTGTTGGAGCATCAATCAGCTGGTCAGCAGTATCAGAACTGCATTAAATAGAGATGTGAAAAATGCAACAGTATTCATGATATTAGCCTTGTAACGTGAACCAGTGTTTCATGTGTTTGGTTTAGCATCCTAATAAATCAAGAACTCCCTTGGTTTGATTCATGTGTTCACCTGATTTGATGTTGCTGTTCCTTCTCTTTGGACACCTTAAAGTGTCCAAAGATGGGGTAAGGACCATCACCAGCTGCACACAACCACCATGTGGCATGAGACATGCTGCCATCTCGGCAGAGCACTCCACACAGAAGAGGTCATCTTCTTCTCTTTTTCCATTTTGTTCCTGTAGAAGCCGTTAGCAGCACTTGAAGGGTGCTGACTTTACAGAGTTTTACTTGCTTTGTATCAAATGTGCCTTTCTGTCAGAGGATACCTACCTGAAAGATTATCTGGGTTTTTTTTTGCACTCTTTCCCCAGGTCCTGTAAGCAGTATTTTAGTAAACCGCTATGGCAGCCGACCCGTGGTTATGTTYGGAGGTCTGCTCTGTGGCATAGGGATGGTCTCAGCTGCCTTCTGCACCAGTATCGTGCAGCTCTACATCTGCGTGGGCTTCATTACAGGTAAGAAGAAAGCATCTTCTTTTCCCTGCACTTGAGGCTCACTTCTGACTGCTGTTACCTTGTGCACCTTGGCCAAAGGCAAACGGCGAACCCAGGCAGACCAAGGGATGTGCACATTTAAAATACTGATGGGATAAGGACCTTTGCTGCTAACTGCTCCAGCTGAGCTTTAGCAAAGAACATATTTCTTGCTAAACTCTATATTCCTTGCTAATCATCATGGGGGAGTTTAACGTGGGATATACTCTTTGCAGATGACAGGCAGTGGTGAGGGTGGTCATTAGTGTCCTCAGCACTGCTGCACTCTGCCCTGGGCAGGTAGGAGTTCCCTATGACTGAGAAGAAAGCACCAGCAACCCTATATGACTATGTATGTCTATATATTTTGTCTATGAGATACATAAAATGCAGTGAGATTTCAGATTTTTTGTTTTGTTTTGTTTTTGCTGTTTGCTTGTTTGTGACAGCAGAAGGTTCTTTATCTGAAAAAAATAACCACTAGGCTGTGTTGAAAATGTGGAATACTTTCCCTGAAATGTAGTTCATTTTTTTACCTATTGAAAAAACTCTCTATTTCCTTACTGAAGTTCTGTATTTAAATATRTATTTCCATATTGAAAACTTTTAACAGGAGAAGGTATAGGCTTGGTCCATCACCTTTAAAGTCTACAGGTGCTGGGTCATTGCTTTCAAAGGTAGATGGATTGGAGTCCTCTATCTGTGTGAGTATTGGTGCTTAATTGTAAGCTGAATGCTCAACATAATTCAGATTATTTTGGCTAAGGCACTGCCAGTGTTACTTCCAGTGTAACTACAATATCTGCCCCAAAAKGTGAGACCATGAGTTCTAAATGGGCTTTCTAGATTACAAGGTGTGTGGTTTAATGAATGTGCTCCCTGTCACTGCTGCTGCATTGGGTATTAGTGCTATGTGAACACAAAAAGTATGAGCTCAACTTTTAACATCAATAAATACTGCTAGCAAAGTAAGTCGGGACAGAAAGTTTGTCACCCTGTTGTCTTACACCAACATTGCTTTATTAAATYAGCACAGTGCTGTGTAGGATTCCTTCTATTAAGCCTTTTTCTTTCTACAGAGAGCCACTGTAGTTAGTTGAAATTCTATTATTATTGAATGAATAAATCTTGCAGATTCCTTGAAAGAGATTCCAGAAACAAAGCAGCAAGAAATAAAAATCAGCAATGCCTCCCATGAACAAGTTCAGAAGTAAGTTGTCGATGCCTGGGCCTGCAGCATTCCCTTCTAAACAGTGGTCCTTTAGCAAGTTGTCAAACACTAGGTTAGCACATGGAAAACATAAATCTTGTGCTATTATATGCATTTTGGTGAGCAAAAAGTCTCACAAAGGGAGCAGTGCTAACATGGAGAGTGAGGCAGTTGTCCCRGTTGCATGGAGAGAAGTCTACTGGTTACGTACACCTGGTGTGCACTGGTCCACACCAGGACTGACTTGGAGACACAGCACTAGCTGTAGGGAGAAATGTGAAACAAAACTGCTCCTTATGGAGACAGAAGGATCGTCCTATTTATATCGCACAAAGGTTCCAACCAAGCGTTAACTGTTCCAGGTGCTGCATAAAGCTGTGGGAAGGAATCAGGCCCTATTTTCAAGTGCAATTCAGTGCCTAAAAAGGGCTTACCTAACCCCGGTGGACCTTGGGTTTCTGAGGATGCTGCTGCTCTTCTTTGGTCCCTGAGAATCTGTGCAAATCTGGTCCTACCACCCACCCCAGAGAGCTGGTAATGCAAGTGCATGATGAACACGAACATAACCCTTCTGGCAGTGACAGACTGCCAGCAGAAAACTGCCCCATGTCCCCCCTTGTCACCAATGCTGTGATGCTTCCTCAGAGCAAAACATATTTTTGATTGTGGACCTCTCCCTCCTGCATGTTGAATGACCACATCTGTATGGAGYCCTAGCTAATAACCCGTCACCTCCAGGCATGGCGTGTGTACTGGGGAATATTAATTTGACGAAGAGAGGGAGACACTTGTATTTCAGCTAACGTGGCTGAACTGTAAGAGGAGAGAGACTTTTGTAAAAGCAATTTGCAATGAATATAAAGCAACCTGTAAACATCATACTTTATCTAGCCTCCTTCTTAGCAGCCTGAAAAGGAAACACGCTGACGTAAAAGACCACGCTCATGTAATTCTCAGGGTTGGGGATAAAAACAAGATAGTGGGTGCGAGGAGGTCTCTGCTGCAGTCCTGTGCCTTTGGCATACTAATTGAAATCTCTTCAGAGGAGCAGAGCAGGAAGTATCTGTTTACAGTGGAGGGATTAGACACAGCAATCTCAGTTGCTTTCTTGATTATATCTTTTCCATTTGTATGCAGATCAGGGGCTGGCTCCGCAGTCAGAGGCAGCCTGTTCAGAGCTTCAGACCTCCAGAGAAAGGTCTGAAGCAATGCTGTCCTTGGTGGCAGGGAGCTGGGGGTGCAGGGGCCGCTTTCTTTCRAACACGCTGAAGAAGCCATGTTCTATTCTGCAGTGACGGTTTGTTTCCCTATAGCACTTTGAAGGAAAAAAAGGCTTTCCAGCTTTCCAAGCCGGTGTCCTGGACGACTGCCAGCTCGGATGCATGGGACAGGCGTTCGGGCACTCAGGCCCTTCTTCATGTCTGAGACAGAAGCAGCAAATTTCAAAGTTAAATACAAGCTGATAACAACTGGTCAGTTTAGTTCAGTCGCTTATCAGTTAGACCACTGCAAAATAAAAAGGGATCGAGGATGAAGCATGTTGATTAAAGAGGCCGAAGGCTTTGCTTGGTCTCYGTGTTGAGCGCTGAAGCAGCTGTTGGGCACTCTCCTCGCTACAAAAGGAAGAACATTATCAACAGCTGCTCAGGGCAATACTGTAGCACCACTTATTTCCACCTTCTGGTAATGAGGAAGATAYGTTCGTTATAAAGAGAGATGCTCCCCCAGCACAGACTTAGTTCTGTTCATATGGGACCACCAATGGGTCTCTCTGTCATTTCTTGGGGAGAAAATGGGGTTATCTGAGTAATAATTTCAGTCATGGGAATGCTGCCATAGTTCCTGAAAACTGGAATGAAATGCATATAAATATTTCCATCTGAAGTCAGCCAAAAGCTTAAATAAATTGAAATTCCAGTCAGTCAGTTTGAGACTCTCCAAATTTAATTAATGGGAAGAGCATGAGGTAATATTAAATTAGATATGTCTGACTTGCAAATTAGTGTTCACATAATAAAAGATTCTAGTTGATTATTGGTTAAGTGGGTAGCTGGCAGCCAATCTAATTTTCGTTCTCCTCTGAGGAGTTCTTTTGGCCACTGCATGTGGTAGATCCTTACCAAAAATAATTTCATGAAAATGAATTTTCAATTCCTGCACTAACCTAACACCCTGGGAAATATGGAGTTAAAGCAAATTTGAATCCACTGTATTGCATCTTCTCAGGTGAAACCAATTCCTATTTCTGAGAGCTGGCAAAGATATTCTCTAACTAATGCTGTGTTTTGCCTCCATAGTTCCCAGGCTGGCGCTCTTCACAGGGATGAATTTGGCCCCTTATGCGTGACGTAGAGTCTGTATTTCCCAAAGATGTGCCCTACCAAATATATGGACTATCTAGAAGAAAAGGTTTATGCTAAGAACATCTCTTCCTACCCAGACAATACTAATATGTTCTATTTTTTCAATTTATTTTTATTGTTTTAAACTTCTGGGTCATTTTTTAATAAACAAATCCTAGATTTGACAAAAGACATAATTTTGTAAAAACACTYAAACTTAAGCTATCCAACTTCAGTTGAATTCTGCTGCATCAGCTGGATTCTATTATATCAGCTACAAATGATAGTGTTCTTTAATTAATTTTGAGGACCTTGACCTCTCTAAATTCTCTTCTGTAAAGCAATATACCTAATTATGTACCACACAGTTAAACAAACTAATTATATAGACTAATGAACAAGAAAAAAATCTTCATGACCCTATTTTCAGGATTCATGTTCTCTGGTATAATCACTTCAAGGATTACATTTTTGCTTTGTTCTAATGTGGCTCATTCTTTCCTAGATGATAGGCAGCAAATATGTGGCAGGATTTTTAAATGTCATTTTGATAAAGTTCTGATAAAGTTCCTTTTTAAGGAAATGCAGCACGTAGAAATTTTGAAAACAGAAATTACTTATTAGTGCTCTGCAACAGAGCCCCAGAAATTTCAGACTGCTGCAGCATTCAATAGCTCTTCTTTCGGATTTCACCTGAGCAAGAAAAGCTGGTTAACTGTATTAGCAATGTGGATTTGTAATGCCATTTATATACCTAAATGCAAGAAAAATAAATTTTAATTAAAAGAAACACTCTAGGGCCCTGTTTAATTAGCATCTTCAGTTGTTGTTTTGCTGCGTACTTGCAGACCTCTTCATCTTTTGCATCGGATCTGAGTTGTTCATGTCACCACATTAGTAGTGGAAGGAGTGGCTGAGGCTACGTTTCKGGGGAGGTCTGTGTGCCCTCCAGCGTTTGTTGAAGGTGTAGCTTTGATTTAGTACAAAGCAAACTCCTGAAGATAGGATTGACTACCCAAGAGATTTGTAGCCTCAAAGGAAGGGATGTTCTCTAATCCAAAGCACCTTTCTAGGGGCTAGTTCCCCAGATTCAGCAGCCAGAARTTTACGTATACCTTGAGCAATATTTCTATCTAGACTGTTGTGTTGAAGAGCCACCAGTGGACCAATTCTCCATGAATTTACTTAAAACAGAAGCTAAGGATAAAAGGGTCTCTAATCTTCCTCTGTGTATCTCAACTGCTTTTCTCCATTCCAGGATTTGGCCTTGCTCTCAACCTCCAGCCATCCGTGATAATCATAGGGAAATACTTTTTAAAAAGAAGACCCATTGCAAATGGCCTGGCTATGGCGGGGAGCCCCGTGATGCTTTGTACCCTGGCTCCTCTCAACCAGTTCCTTTTTGACAATTTTGGCTGGAGAGGCAGCTTTTTAATTCTTGGGGCAATTTTATTAAACTGCTGYGTGGCAGGAGCTCTCTTCAGGCCTATTGGGGTGACCAAACAATCGGTCAAAAAACAGATGACTGAGGAAGGGAAGGAGGCTCCAAAAGAAGAGGTCACTAAGATGTCGATGGAAATGAGCAATCCTACATACGCCCCTGYGGAGGCCAAACCAGAAGAGGAAGAGGAAAAGGACTGTTGTGAAAAAATCAATCAGTATCTTGATTTTTCCCTCTTTAAGCACAGAGGGTTCTTGATYTACCTGATTGGAAACGTACTCATGTTCCTGGGGTTTTTTGCCCCCATCGTTTTCCTGGCACCATATGCAAAGCACATCGGCATTGATGAATATTCAGCCGCTTTCCTCCTTTCGATTCTTGCCATTGTGGATATGATCGCCAGGCCTACCACCGGCATCATCACGAATAGCAAGTGGGTGAGGCCGAAGATTCAATATTTTTTCAGCTTTTCCATTGCTTTCAACGGTGCCTGCCACCTGTTGTGCCCCCTGGCTTCAGGCTACACAGGGCTCGTCGTTTACTCCATCTTTTTCGGCTTGGCCTTCGGCATGGTCTGCGCCATGCTTTTTGAGACGCTCATGGACCTCGTGGGAGCCACCCGGTTCACAAGCGCCGTTGGCCTGGTCACCATTGCGGAGTGTTGCACGATCCTGCTTGGGCCACCGATCGGAGGTGAGCGCGTTTCCTCCTGTAATTCCCCCGGGACGACRTTCCCCGCTCAAAGGGCCTGTATTTGTCCTCTTGCAAGAATAGTTCATAACAAGTGATTTTAAATGTGTTTTCTCTGTTTCCCACCCTTTTTTTTCAGTAGTAATTAGAGAATGCAGGGTTTGGTTTTCTGTTCCAGCATTTCTCCTTTACTCCTTTCTGTGTAGTACTGCAATTGAAGCCACCCATTTGGGAGGTGATCTGGATGCAGGAGGGAGATTTTATTCCCTGGTCCTTTCAAGCACTTAAACTGAACTTGCAAGGTGGGACTAGCACACTCACAAAGGAACTTGTACTTCAGGCGATTTCCCCTAGAAAGCCTGTTGTGAAAGGCTGGAGTCTACCATAATTTAAGCTCAGTAGACCACTATAAAATCCTTTTCTTGACTCAAGCCCAGGGTCTTAATTAATATTTGCTATTGTCTCTTAGGCTGTACTGGATCCAGCAATCACGTGTAAATATTTTAATTTTGGTGTCAATAGTTTATAGTGATTCTTGAGTATTTCCATTTATGGATTTCTGTCATCTCAGCACATCTGATAGATTTGAAGCTGTTCCAAAAATAAATCATGTTTATTTTTGGTGGTACGGTATTTGTTTTGAACWGATTTGATTTTTTTTTAACTAATTGAAAAATATAGCATACTAGAATACTTAATAGAGTAAAAACCAATTATGAAAATGGCTGGGATTTCTRTTCTTTTTCTTGTAGATTATTTCCTCACCTCAGAAAAATGAATCTTTTGTTTGTCTCACKGTCTGTGTTTAGATAGATGCTGAAAACAGCCTGGTCCTCTGCTCTTGTTGTGTGCTGRGCATACTTTTTGGTGCTAGGCCCTTGTGACTACAGTCTTTAGTCTCACTGTACTCTTTTATATTTACTAGCCACTGCTATTTCTTGGTGTTGAGAGAGTGAGGTCCAGCTTGCAGACTGCACTTCATTTCACTGCAGTCTCTACACGTGTCTGTAGAGCCCCAAGGGACGCTCAGGGAAAGTGTGCAAGAGCCAGAGACCCTCAAAGCTCCATGCTGGCAGTATTAAACCCTCCAACACTGCCTATAGGCATCTGAAGTTAAGTGGTGCAGTGAGCTCCTGTGATTTTAAGAGCCTCATCTTGTTTCCCTATATAGCACGTGTTCAATTCTTCTTTTTCTATGAAGAACATACTACATCTGGAAGACAATATTTGAATCTGGCATTTGGCTCTAGTAGAGTCAAATCCAATCTGACTTGGCCATAAATTAAATGAGTTTGTAGATGACATCCTGTCAGTGTACAGATATCATCCTCTCTATCGAAATTTGCACTTCACCTATATGCAAGGTAGAATAAATGTTTTGCTAACCAGTCACCTTTAGGTGTGCTGTACAGATAACATACTTAACTAGGTTATCTGTTCTGTATGTGTTTGGATATATAAAAGTTAAACTCTGCTAATTCTTTTGAATGTGACAGCATTTCCAAATAAGTTTAAAGACTGCACAGACAGAAAGCAGGATAAATCCATTTCCTGGATTCAAAACTTGAGAACTGGCTAAGCTTCTTATTCARTATGACACATCTGCAGAGCCGTTTAATTCTTTGTATTACCATGTAGTGCATAGAGTGTGACAGAGGCAGCTGTATCCTCTTGTTTTCTTAGAGATTCCTTATTTAATTAATGACAAGCAAAAGAAAATATGATTTAAAAATGATCATTTTCTGAGTTATATAATTTTCTGTGTGGAAGATTAAGTTAATGACCAAAGACTGCTAATGAGGCTAAAACAGTTCTGTGTAATATTCAGTAATATTAGTTCTGTAGGGTTTTCCCCACAATTTTAATAAGCAGCAAATTTATTGGTTCTTTGGCATTTTAATAACCTACTGCAGGGTTCTGCTTTAATGAACTAAGTAAATTGTTCTCAGCATGTTTTATGACTTTATCTTAGTCTCAAAGGAAAAGAGGCGAGACTATCCTACTGTTGAATTTTCCAATACTCTACTCATTAAAACTCTTGTTGAGACCTATTTAGAAGAYCTTTAGGTCATCCTGATTAGCAGAAAAGGAAAAATTGTTACAATTAGCATTTGGCTGATGTTTCAGGAGTAGCATGAAAAACACAGTACATTGAAAATAGACATGTAGGAATGATTCAAGAAGAACTGTCGGCCAAAAACAGTTAAAATCTTTATTTTTGCAATCAGTAAATCTATTTAGTAGCTATAAAATCCCTTGTTAGTGTATGTGTTAGTGTTAGGGTATGTGATGGGATAATTAATCATCAGATTTTCRTCATTAAGAGTCAGTCAGGAAGTAATTAAAGATCCCTCTTTTTAAGGAGGAGAACATATTCCAAAAAGTCAGGGAGGTAATGGATGATGGGCCAGTGTAAAGCAGGACTATCTGTACTGTGAATGCCGGGTTAGAAGAAGGTCTTACTTTAATTAGCATCTGGGATGTTAAGAATAGTCCATGTTACTCCGGTAAATGGGAATTAATACTCAGGATCATAAACCCAATAAAGTTTGCATTACATTCTGACATAATGGAGAACACTGACATTTCAATTAAGCCATCTCCCTTCAATTACTCTGTAACTCTCTAGCTGAGGCATTAACCTTTGAGAGAAACCTGTCACATTTGTCTTGGCATTGAAATTATCTGACGTTGACAGCATCATCTTTGCTTTCCCTGGAACTAATGTTTTCCAGTTCCACGCAGTGCCCTTTCATCTTCAGGTCACAGGTTAAATGCAGAAAGGGCAGCCGTGACCAAAAGCTGAATACCTTCTGATGCTGGTGAATGACCCGGGGTAAAATAAATTGCTGGGCCTTARTCAGTAGTCTGAGATGAGACTCAGTGGCCAGATGTCCACCTCACAGAGGGCTTCCTGAAAGCTACTTGTGTTGGCTGTCTCAGGACTACCAGGTTAGACAAATGTCATTCACCCTATCAGGTGATTGCTGGAAGTCAAGAGAAAGACTATGTACAGGCTAAGTGACCCGGGGTTTTTGTTTCTCCATGGAAAAATAGATGTGCCTGAAAAATCTGGAGATTACGATATAGGTTCTCTGTGCCCTTCTGCTTAACYGTACAAATTGATAGTACTACTGACATTAATGTAGCTACCTGCAGGCTACAGTGTGAAGTATTTGCAGGATCAGAACTGAACAGATCGGAAGTATAAAGAATGTCTTATTATATCCTAATGCCACAGGAGTATCTCTTTATATTTAGGAACTGCAAACACAATATTTTTGCTTTGTCTCTAAATTTCTTTCTTTTTTTTTTAATATATGTTTTACAGGAACTCTTATTGATACCTTTGGGGACTATAAATATATGTTCATTAAATGTGGAGCTGTGATGGTCTTAGCAGGAACATTCCTATTCATCATGAATTACTATAATTATCGTATGCTTGCCAAAGAGGAAAAGGAAAGAAAGGCAAAAGAAGAGGATCCTAAAATTGTAAGGACAGAAAATGAAGGCAGAAGTAACTGGAACAAAGAAACCCTACATGATGGGCCTGAGCTGGAACCTTTGAGAGATGAACGAGACGGACTAAAGACCGAAGTGAACGGCACAAATGAAGTTTAAACCTTTTCTAATGGATTGCACAGGAAATTATTTCTGAGTTGCTTAAGTTGTCTCTAGCTGTGAAATCACACCAGGTTTTCAAATTCTGCCTTAYACTCTGCCATGTGCATCCTCTTCTTTGTCTTAGGAGAAGACCAGAACAGAAACAAGTCTAGCTGCTTATAAAGTGCTCAGACACACAGTGTGGTATCCATTCACATACCGAAGGTCCTGCACCATTTTTATGTATTTCCCATAGGTTAAATGCGAGTGTAACCCATGCTCCAGTCTTATTCCCAGTACTGCAGATCTATTTGTTGAATAGGCCGTTGGCCATCTGAGTCAATGCAGGGCCCTTCCTGCAGCTTGAATGGGCTGTGCATTAAGTACTCTGATGGCTGGGTCATCTCATGATGACCCATGATTCATGATGACAGTCGAAACCCTTGTACTCCCTGGTGCCCATAGACACGATCGAAAGCCTCTCTTGTCTTCGCTGTGTTGGACTGCAGCGTCAGAGCTATCCCAGGATTTGGTGCTGCCTTCCACTGGCGGCTGCACTGTGACTTTCACCTCTGTCTCATGGAAATATAAAATCAATCTTATGCTCAACTTAAATACAAAATGAGCTAGAGCTGCTTGAACCAAAGGAGGGCAGTGCGTGCCTGTGCATGAAGTGGCAGTAAGGCAGCCTGTCCTTGTGAAGAGCGTGTGCTAGAAAGGTGCTGACTTGGGGTCGCTCGCCCTGGCTTGACCGCGGACCTCTGCACTTAGCAAAATGCCTCCAGAAAGGTGGCGTTCTGCAGGGGGCCGGCACGGGGCCTGCGTACTGCAGGAGTCCTTCCCACCCGTCTCCTTGTTTGAGAAGGGCAGATCACAAGAGGGCAGTGCTACATGGCACAGCTTAGACTTCAAGCAGCATTGAAACTGTGCAAAATTATTTAAAACTTTTCCAGAGAAGCTAGATAGTCCTTATTATCCAGTATCTGAGTGCCTTACAGTTTTTACCGTGCTTTTTCTTTAACAGCACAGTAAGGGCTATTATTATTAATTAACRGTACAAATGAAGAACTAAAGCACAGAGCGGCTACAGGCATCAGTGTGTCAGTGAATAATCCTTAGGCATGTTAGAGCTCCAGTGGGATCCGTTGCCCCCGTGCCGGGCACCTCAGCCTCTGACACGAAGGAAGTCGTTGGCAGCAGGGAAGGGGAGCTGAGAGCCTGCGTGCCGAGCAAAGGTGTCCCCACTCACTTGTATCTTCTTGTACAAATTCTTTTAATTAAAATCCTTCGTTCACTAAAGAACAATGGCATTGGGTCATTGACTTCAGCAGGACTTTAATTTTATCCTTTTGTAGTATCTTGCATTTTCTCTGAAAAACAAAATCCATTCAGTATATTTAGGGTTTTGTTGCTGAGTKTTTAATATTCTCTATTGCTGTCAAATATATCTATGGCTGTTCAGTAACAAAGGCATTGATGGAAGGTCCTGAACTTTTTCTAATATGCCTTCTGGAAGCTTTAATATAGTTAATAAAGCTCTTTTTAAAAAAAACGAAATGAATTGACATTTGCCCGGTGTGATCTGTAGCTTAATGCTGCCCTTCTACTTGGTAAGTAATGTATCCTTGTAGGATTTCCAGCCCTGACTCCATGTACATGGTAATACAACTCTTGGTCATAGCCTGTTATTCCATGGCCAGCTCCGGGAACTTCTTACCACGCAGTTTCTATGACAGCTTCAGTGATTTCTTGTTGCCTCTGCTCAGAGGGAGCCTGTTTCACAGCTTGTGCAAATGGATGGACAGAGTTCCTCTAAGATTAAAATTGGCTTTCCTTCACGCATTGTGTCTGCCTGAAGTTACAGCCAAAATCACTTCTTCTTCAAGGGAAATGCTTTATTGCTTGATACAGTGACGTGTTCAATCTTGGCTGTGATATCCATATTTAAGATAAAGGAGAGTCATTCAGACTACCTACTGCAGAGCTTCAAGACCGTGGCTGAACAGGGACCCATATGTGGTAGTCTACCATCTGCATTGCTCTTGAACGAAGCCACTAAACTCGTAAGCCTCTCTCCTCCTTGAGGTCTCTATATTCTGGCACCAACTGCACATGCACTGGCTGCACGTATTTCATTTGTCAAACAAACAAGCGAGTTACTGCAGGGTTCCTGCTTTCAGCCTGAAATTCTCTTCCTAAAGCCTTGGGCTCCAGTACCGTTCTGATGCACAGCCATTGTAAGCAACATTAATGGCAGTAACAGGAGCAGACTGCCAAGGAAGGAGCCCCATCTGTCTTTCTTTAGACCCTTAATGGTACTTGTGGTGGAAGATTGCCCTTGAGAAACAGAAAGCATGGGTGAACTCCTGTCACCAACATGCAACCTGAAGGCTTTGTGTTCAGTATAAAGTTGCAATACAGGAACTAGCTGTCCCATGTAGGAATTTGGGGAGAGAAAGGCACTGCCAGAGGGCCATCCGTTGTCCTACCTATGCAGGACAGGAGGGGGCAGGCCTTGAGGGTATTCCCCACTTTCTGCTGGCTATAGGAAGAGCCTACACAAACAATCCTAGACAACCTGGCCTCTGGGTGACCAGGGCTGGCTWAACAAAATTAGCTGGCAGTTTCCTTACAGTCACTAAATTCTGGGTCAGAAATTGAGAAATTTAATAAGATACACTGTGCTGTGATCTCTAAGTGAACCCTGATCTTTTGGTAGAAGARCTAAATATTTCTTACTGCTTTTACTAATTGCAGACATCACGTAACAGAGGTGTCATTGCCATTGCTGTGGAGAAAGGAGTGAATGAATAAGCACCATCACAATAACATGGAGAAATACTTGGTTTTGAACCCAAAGAAACAGTCTAAATTGTTGAAAATTGTCTCTGCAATGCAATTCCTTGCAAGAAGTTTGGTTATCAATAGCARTCGGGGTTGTCACAGTGGTGGCAACTCTGCTTCTTCAGTGATTGACTGTCTCCTTTTAGGCCCTGTCTGTTTAATTAAGGCCATCCCAAACCAGAGATCAAGGTTGTGCTCTGCTTCTCTTTCAATCATTAGCCAATGCACAACCCCTCAAGGTACTGCTCCTTCAAACAACACAAAGCAGGTCATCTGCYGCAAAACGCAATCACAATTCTGCAGCTGACAAGCTGCTGAAAAGAGTCTCCATTCTATGCTAATCTAGTCCTGGTGCACAGTTCAAAGACAAATTAAATCAATGCAAAGCTCTCCAAATACTTCTTGAACAGAACTTGAGACAGTCTGAATCACGCTCCCAGTTCCATGGCCCCGTAATAACTCTGAAAGTAGCTGAGAAGGGTCTGACAGGTTTATTTTTGTTTCTTCCCATAAGGTCTTATCAATTAATTCTAGGAATAGTGACCCAGATCCTCAGCTATTCTTGCTGCAAGAGCTGATGCTCAAGCTCTCCTTTTAGCAGAAATCCAAAATAAGCTTTTCAGATCATAAAACTCTGTTAATGCCAGTAACATTTTTAATAAAAAAGCTTTTTGTTTAGCTAGCTATAAAGATAAAGCTTTATTAGTCTGTCCCTAATGGCAGAAGATACTGCATTGAGTAACACATTCTTTACACCTTCAGAAGTCTTTTAATGTTAAGCAACTACCTCTTTAACCTACTCAAGTCCCTTTTGATAGGCTCATGTACTGTCTTTAAGATTATGGCACCATTTCTATCACACAGATTGCCAGGCCATTTTAACACACTTTTGGAGATTACAGCTGGTTTTCAGTGGTGGGTGGCCTGCTTCTTCCCTGCCACTCTTCCTCCCRTCCCCAGAACAGGTTCAAAGCTCAAGTCACAACAACTCCCTGAGCAATGTAGCACTTTGTACTTTTAAGCTTGTGATTAGCTCCAGAAATGCTTTGCTGAGTCAAATCCAATGAATTCAACACCTTGCAGACTCAAGCTTTAATCAAAGCTTGGAAAACTCTCAAACTTTTCTAAGAATATTTTCAGTTATTAAAAATGACTGGTGCAATATAAAATATCCATTAGAGAAAGCACTTGTGAAGCAGTAGAAGCCGCCTGTGCATATAATTTAGTGATTTGTGTGGCAAATTGCAGATACCATTCATTTTTACATGCATGCTTAAGTCTGGAAAGCACCTGTGTAGGCAAGTCAAGAGGTGTGAATGTTGTCCCATAGACATATGTATTAGGCACATGGGGCATGATTTCGATATCAGATGTGCAAGGATGGTTGCTCACACTTTCATTGGAGTGCAATTATTAGGCATGTCTTTTACATTTCATTAATTTGTGACCTTAATAGAAGCAACTGCACATGGTTTCCAGGGTTGCTTGAACTTTGGCAACAGCCTGATTTTGATGCTGAGCCATCGTTCACAACAACCTCAGAAGAAGCCAGCAGACCAGGCAGCATACAGTGCTCTCTGCAGCCTCGTCCTGCTGGTGAGGCACAAATGGTATTTGATCGGGAGGTGCAATAAGTACCACAGTTTGGATTTAGATTCACCCCACATTCTCATTTCTTATTTATAATTCTCCTCACTTTCTCCCTCTCTATATTTGGCTTTCCAAATCTAAAGCTGTGGAGGAAGTATTCCAGTATTTCAGCATTTACTCTGAAGGGCCAAAAGGTGGGATCAAATAGCCAAGAGGACATCAGTATCCAACATTTAAGGAACAAAATGTAAAACCAGGCTTTCTTTTTGAGCAAGCATTGGAGGCTGCAGTTTTCAATCTCATAACTGTCACTGCTGTGTATTTATGCTACTCTGTGCAGCCGTCCACAGCTGGCACGGAGAGGAGCCCGTGGACATGAAGGGGAAGGAAGTCTTTTAACAGTGTGTGCAGCAATAAAGCAAAATATAGTTGGCATCTGTTAAACGGAAGGAATGAACCACATCCAAAAAGYGCAAAAACACACATGGCGACCAAAGAGGTCCAGAAACCAGTGGAGGTAACCCAATGGTAGCTGTGTGAAAACAAGCAAGCGAAAAACAAAAGCAAAACATGTGCAAACCAAGCTCCCACCATTAACTTCTGGATGAGAACCCATATATTTTCTTTGCAATATGCAATCATTTTAGAAAGCATTAGAGATTATTCAGAAAGGACAGCTCCCCTGGCTGCTGCCACCAAATTTATTTGGCCTCATTGAGAAAATGCCTGGTAGACAATACAGGTGCATTAAGATTACATTGAGGAATGAAGTTGAAAGCTGACTTTCATGCCCTCAGCAGCGACAGTGACATTGGCTATAGAATAGTGCTARTTAGGCTTATCAGAACCATGTGTGAGTGTTTTGATGAGTGACATCCATAACTGTCAGCAAGGCTCCCCACGAGGGCAATACAGCTCCGAAACAAAGACTCTGTTYGCTATCTGTCTGCCACGGCACTCGYTRTAAGTATTGCTATGTTTTCATTTGTATTTGGAGAGACAATCATTTACTCTATGACACCAAAAAAGGGACATACATAGGTAAGTAGGATCTTCTAGGTCATCAAGATCAAGACCTTGCTATCACAGGTAATGGTATCATATAAACCCTTTTAAAAAAATATATAACCCGTTGTTCTGTGGAGTTAACCTGTGGAGAAACCTACCAAGTTTTCATTCCGCTATGACATTCATGTCTGCAACACTGATGTGTCTGCAGAGGGCAGATCTCCAGATGTTCAAAAGTGCAGATGTCTAGAGGCTTAAATAATCTCAATTCTACATGGCTTCAGCTAACCAAATAAGGATTCAGGCATAAACACAGACCTTAGCCTGTCGATCAAGCTAGGATACTCACGCAAGGGAAAATGATATGATCCCCTGCTTTCAAAAAGGAGTAAATGTAGATAGTGTTAAAATATTATCTCTCTCTTTTTACATGTTACATGTTTATATGTTTTATGTGACATTCTACATCTTTTCAACTTTAGGATTACTAAAGAATATAGGATTACTAAACCTCTAATGGCTTTCCTTTCCTTTCTCTTTTAAAAYGGTATTACTAGATACACCAAATTTACACTGAGCTTTACTGTCATAGTGTACTGTTTCTATACTTTTTAAAAACATATTCTGCCTGTTTCTCCATTTTTGAAACACTACAAAGTCAATTAAAAGCTATAGATCATATTTTAGCTAGAAATTCAAGATGCAGTTTCGCTGAATAGCCTTGCACTGCAGGCCAGACGGAGGTTTGCAGGGGGAGCAACACCGAACCTCTTGCAGCAGGGCTTAGGCAAGCCATGGAGAGTCTAGCACAGACACTGAAGTTTGTACCCTCTAAATTTAATGGTCCCTCCCTGTATGAAAAAGATACATTTAGATTTTGACTTGCTTTTTTAAAAAAAAGATAGCTCAGTGGCAAACATTTGGTCATAAGTGTCCAATGCAGGTAACTACTCTGGATGTCTCAACTCTATCTTTTGTAAACTGAGCACTGGAAAGGACCCTGTCTTCACAAACTGTATTAGCAGCACTACAAAAATTAATTTGCTAAAAAGGTTTATTTAAAATTACACTAGAACCTTGAATTCAGCTGAGTTTGTGTCTCCTAGYTAATACCATGGGAAAGACTAGAGGCAGTCCCACCAGGCCAGCATATAATTTAAAAGCTAT
This sequence comes from Rhea americana, assembly GCF_003343005.1. Lineage (NCBI taxonomy): Eukaryota > Metazoa > Chordata > Aves > Rheiformes > Rheidae > Rhea > Rhea americana. Next base: position 6,062,186 of record NW_028185705.1, on the reverse strand, counting down.
TGGGGAAGGTGGCTCTGTTTTACTTCTTACCTAAGAAGTTGCAGGAGCCCAGCAGATTTTTAAGAGGAATAGGGAGGAAATAGGGTTATCGCTACAAAGCCAGCTAAAAAGTATCTTACCCTAGAAAGGATGAGGGTGTCCTCAGCGCACACAGAGTCCTGCATTTCGTCTGTAGATGTTACAGAGGCTAAAGTCTTGATCTACTTCAAACTGACTAGCTGCTGGGCCTAGTGATACAAACAGCTCGACTGATGTTAATCATCATTGCACCACAGACATTGCATCCATTCCTTACCAGCAGGTTGCCTAATCTGTGAATTTCTTGTCATTTTCCACATCGGATTAAGTCCATAGGACATCAGATTAAACCCATGGTAAGAGAAACACAGTATTTAAGGGTTCTCCARAGTTTTTAGACTTTTGCCTGCTCAGCGCAAAGGAGTCTTGCCAAAACGTGTCGCATGAAGAAATTCCTGCCATCTATGGGAACATTGCTGTCTTGAATATGCCCCAAAAGAGAACACATCTCTAAGTTTTCATGGTCAAATCTATTTGTTTCTGCAAATGGGAAGGTATTTATTCACTAGAGAGGTCAGATTCTGAGTCTAATTCTGACTAAACTCAGACACATCAGCTTCCTTCTGTACCCTGAATTCCCTTTGGTGTGCAGTGCAGAGTCATTCAGGGTCTGCTGTTAGGGACAGAAGAAATAATACAACTGAAATGAGATGTGAGCAGGCCTTGACATTCTTTTCCTGGACAGATGAGTTCCTTAAGTATATAATAATATATATAATATATAATATATATTATATTATATATAATCAGTATATAATCACCCCTGCCCAATATTTGCACCATCTGATCACAAACAAAACTCCAGACAGAGTTTCTTAGGACGTCTAAGAGGATCCATTTACTTACTTATTAAGTGAAATAACCACAGATTCTACCTACCACCCATTGTATAATATGTATAATAAGTGCTTGTTGAGCAAACTTGCCAAGTCTAATTATTTTCCCTGCAGACTACTGCTTTTTTTTTTTTTTTTTTGGCACTCCTACAAGTTTAATGGAAACTGCAGCAAGCTTGCTCTTGTAGAGGCCGTGTGGGGAAGGAAAGCTCTCTGATGTGGTTTGTACTTCCAAGATAGTCCCTAACTTGTCTGCGTATGCATGTGCTAACACATCTTACAGATCTGAGGGGAAAATCCACAGGTTATAGATCCTTGCATGCAAGGGCTGCATCTCTCCACCATCTCCTGGATGCAAGTGTCCCCTRTATTTGCTACTGGAAAACGCCTCTGACAGAGTTGTGCCATTGGACTGCTCCTGCTTCAAGGCGCCTCCTTCTCTGGAAGGACAAGGGAGCAGAGCTGGTCCCAGCCAAGGACTCTGGCTTGTGTATCTGACTTGTTGGAAGTTATTAGACAGGTCACTTAATTCCAGATTTTTCTGCTTCAGTTTTTATAGATAAAATGGATGTAACAGCATTCCCCAGTGATGTTAGGATAGATGTGTTAAAAGGCTGCAAGTCACTCTAATTTGATGTAAGAGGGTCCCTCAAAGTATCCTAGGTGGAGCCTAGCCAAATGCAGCTGCAATCTGAAGAGAGCGGGGAGCTCCTTCCAGCACTGACTTGTGAAATCAAACCACAGTCTGACTGAAGAGAGAGCACAACTTGCTCTCTGTGGTTGGCCTTCCTCTCTACTCTTTCATCCAGGACAACCCCTGTAAAAAAAAATTGTTCTCAGCTCAGCAGCCTGGGGGATGATATGTGGTGATACATATTTCTTCTTTGTTTGGACTGAATTTGTTGAGATCTCTTAGCATTACTCCCAGAAGTCAGCTTAACACTGAGACTGTAGCTATGTGTAGAATGACTCTGGAGCACGTGTGATCCTTCCTGAGGTACTGTGCTCTTCATAAAGTCTGTCATGAGTCGATTTGACAACAGTGCTAGTGGGATGATATGGTTAAGATGAATGGGTCCTCGTATCTCATCCAAGTTAATAAAGGAGATTGGGCTGATTAATTAAGACCAGACGCAAAGCCTCCCTGCTGCTCTGTGGGTGGGCTACAGCTTTGTGGGCTTCTCCCACTTCGAGTGCAAACACRCCATCCATATTACGATATTTAACCAGAGGGTTATGATGAGAGAGAGTGGTAACATCACAGCTCTAGAGAAAGTCTCCATCTGTAGACTTCCATCAACAGAATAGCTTGGAAAATACCAAATATCCAGAAGCGTGCTTGCCTTTACTCGCTAAGCTCATTTTGCAAAACAGTCCTGCTATTTGGATTATCTTGATTTTGAAAACCTCTCTCTATGGTTCAGCATAGGTCACTGAAGTTTAACCATACAGTAAATGAGCAGTATTTTGACCAGCTWTCAGCACCTCTCTCTTGGTAGACCTTGGTCTATGTTATTATCTATTATACACAATATATGTTGATAGATTGCAGTCATTCCAATGAAAAAGTGTTACAGGAGAGGCTTGCCACGTGGTTATACATATTATTAGCTTAACCTCTTTTTAATCTGCAGCCACTTCTACAACAGAGTTCTTCTGAGCTTCACTTAAACATATAATTTGTATAAGGAAGAAGCCACACAGTGCCTGAAACTTGACTGAAACTCTCACTGCTTGCAAGACCACATTTTCTATACTGTTTTCTCTGCTGTTTTCTATTCTTATCCCACATTTTTCAAAATCTTTGTTGATTTTTCTGTTTTTGTTATTGTTAGTAATCCATTGCCAAGCTCTTAAAAAAAAAAAAAAAAAAGACGGAGTACAATGGCTAGAAATACATTGAATTCATTTACTCAGCAGACAATTTTCCTGTGATTTACATGTTACAGATACACTTCAAAATACAGTATAGTGTAGGTACATTATTGTATGAAACCTGAGGGACATTGTATCATCAAGTAGACCTCTCAACTAGAGAAGATAGTAATTACACAGTATATAAATAGAATTGCMGTGAAGCAGCTTTGTAATTACAGTGTAACAAAGCTGCAGCTAACTGACTTCTAAAGTGTGTCTGAAGTTAGTAATTAGGGCCAGTACATGATGAAACACTAGCAATATACTTGCCTTCACATGGTGTATTATTTTTCAACTATATCTATCATGAACCTGGATATTTTCCTGGGATTAATGATAGGCTGTGAAAAGTTGATAGCCTGAAGTTCAGCACAGAGCCATTAAACTGGCCTGGTCATTAATCCCTAGAAAATACCCTGCACCAAGGTTGTTATAAGGTGAATACGGAAAATAGCTTTCCACACTCGTTGACTTTTGTCTTAGCTGTATGTCTTTGACAGCGTGTAGAAACAACGCCCCAAATGCCCACTATGGAGCACATCGTATGGAGACACCATGACACAGGACCCTCAGTAATTCCTACACTCCAGTAGGCACCTGTCTGAACTAGTCAAYAGGAAATCCAGTGAAAGAGTGAAGCCTAAACCACATCACTTTTGGGGCCATTTCTGGGACTTGTATATCTAACCCTAGACGAATGGAAGTACCTTGCTCCCTGGGGAGTCTGGCCTTGCCCACTGCCTGGAGGTGACAGCTCTGTGCGGCTTGCCCATGGACAGTGCACTCTTTCATGGATTGCTCCAGCATTAACATGCCAGAGATTCATCAGCTTAATTATAGGCACCTTGTGGGGAGGCCMTGGCATCCTTGCTTCTATGTAAAGTTTACAAGGAGTCAATTTAAATCTTAAGTGAACTTGCACTCTTTGCAACTGCTCTGTTGTATACAGCCGTATGTAACGTCAAAGAGGATGAATCCTCCCTAAGCTCACCATTGCACATTACCGAAGAATGTCAGCAGAAGACCCTGAACAGACAKCTTGCATTCTAGCACATCTATTTTAGCCACAGTCATCTGGCAATGTTTGGAGATTAATTTTAGACTGAATCTCCAGTTTCTAAAATATGTAATTCCAGCTTCTCTGAACTGAGAAACAACACTGGCAGCCAAGTAAAAATATCCATTACCAGGGGAATATGTAAAAACACTGTTTCATCAGTCATCCTGCTCACACAATTCCCTCTCAGAACTGAGGGTGGTAATGAAAGTAATTTAACATACATCTATAATTAATTTACTACATTCTTTCTGCTGATGGCAATCATCTTACCTAGGAAAGTTCATGAAATTGATGTTAATGCATGAAAATAGAGATGGAAATGTGTTAAAGGCAAGTAAATGTGGTTTACTTCTAAGCAAGTAAGCATTTAAGCACTCTTTGAAGAAATGTTTTGGGGCTCATTTAACAAGATACATTACCTGTGAGAAATGACTGCGAATGTATAAGCTGAGCCAGGGCTTTCCCCTTGACACACGCAGTTTGCAAGTGCTGCTCTCAGAGCAGTGGGTCTTGGCCCTGGCATTGCTCCCACCCTGCACAATAGGAACAGAAATATGAGCTAGGTTCAAGGAGGCTTTGCACAAGGAGACAAGGCTGCTGGACCACTGAGGAAGCATCAGGAATGGAAACTGCACTGTAAAACAACTCCTGGCTGTTACTCCAGTGCCATTTTAAGGCATGGGCCCATGAGGACCCAGCCCTGTGCACCCAGTCTGAAAGAAAGGTTTAGTTAGTGCACAAAAMGTCCAGGGGCAGATGTGTCTCACCCTCTCTGCATGCACAACACAGTTGATCTGTGCATGCATTGTGTACAGAGAAGGTGATGGAGATTCCTGTGTATATATGTGTGTGGCTGTGTCTAGGGCTTCCTAGTGGCTCAAAGCACCCTGGGTTTGCTCGGACGTCACTGAGCAAGAAGATATTTCAACTCAAGGTAGGAATGAAATTATTGTGCCCAGTGATTTAAGATTAGCTTYTAGCCTGCCTCTGTCCCCTCTTTCCCACACCCTTCATTTATGCCAATAACTCTATTTAAGGTCTGTGGMAATTAGCTGTTACCATTTCCCCAATCACAATGCCATGATTTTTCTGCMCAGCCATGAATGCCACACTCAGGAGGGCTGGTGGCTTCTGCCCTTCCAGTCCCCTTCCAGTCCTACAGCTCCTTCAGGTCAGCRGAAGAGCACCGTCAGACCTGTAGAGATTTATAGTCCTATTTATAGATCACATTCACCACTCCCTGAGATTCTACTTTAAAATGCAGGTCATAACGTCATGACTTCAGTGTAAGCTGGAATACCTAGAAAAGCAGAAGTCCATACCATAGCATAATTCAGTGCTATTGTAACAGCTATATAAATATGCACATAAATAAGTAAGAAGGCTTTCAAGTGTGTCCTCCATCACTGTCACCTGAGAACAAGGAACTATTTTAATGGGCACAGTAACCTTGCCTGGAAGAGGGGGTTAGTGAAGAAAGAGCTACTCCACCCTTCAGTGCCCCCAACCTTTCCTAACTGCACCGCGAAGGAGGAAGGAAGCCCTGCATGGGGAAATGTCATATGTAAAAGACCTAGATGTGTGAAAGCAAGGCAATTATTTTATTCTCCAATACCTGCCTATGCAAGAGAGTCCCTCAGATAGACCCTAGGCCCTGTGGTCTTTGTAGCTGGGGTTGCTTTTTGCRAATGTGTCCAGTCAAGGATAATCCYTCCACATGGCTGAGTTAGGGACATTTCCTGCAGGTTGCTTTCTTSAAGTGCAAAGCTGTTGATTGGCTTCTCCTTAACGCCAGAAAGAACAAGATTTGTCAGGCCCTTGCTGTCTGGAGAGAGGGGCGTGAATCAGCCTAAGGATCTGTGCAAATGGCAGTGGGTTGCTGTAGAGCTTTTATTGCATGTTGGCTGTCAAGCAGCTCCTCATCACAAGGCGACAAGTGCTTTTAGTATTGGCTGCTGGAGCCATGAKAGTGACGGCCAGCAGCAAAATGTGAAAAACAGGTTTGAAGCCAGCCAAAACCATACAGGGGTGCTTTTCAAATGCCAGGATGYGAGCCCTGGATACTTGCTCTTGCTGATGCCTCTGAGCTCACCTGCAGAGAGCATCAGGGCACAGGCAAGGTGAGTCAGCATGCAGAAGACTGGGAAAATACTTCTTGCATCACCAAAATCTGTTGTGAGCAAGGCACAGAGGTAGCTAACCAAGAAGCTATGGGAAAGGCGCTGAAATTGGTGGACCTTCTCTATGCAGGTTTTCACTCTCAGTATATACTGGCATTACCATGACTATTTGCAGGGCCCTCCTAAGAGAGCATCCTGTGCTTTAGAAACCCCTTCCAATTCCCAGGCCTGTCATCTGACTATCTAACAGCATCAACTACTACRTCATGCAAGACTTGGCACACCTTCCTCCCTCACGGTCATTAGAGAAACACAAAAAAGCCCTGTAGCTAACAACTTCATTACAGACCTGGAGACAGCTCTGTGACACACAGGCATTGCCTGGAAGGGGTGAGACCCAACAAGCCCTTGCAGCAGGGGTGGGTGGAGACTTGCCACTGCTCTCCGAGGAACAGTTTGTTTCATCCCATAAGCAGTTATGAGACATGACTGTAGGGATCAGCCTTGCCCTTGCCAGGGGGAAGAGATTGTAGCAAGAGGCAAGAAAACTTAGATTCCTTGGGCTGAAAACTCAATATGGGGAACACAGCTCTTTCTCCAGCTGAAATATGGACACTGAAATATTGTGCTGCTCCTGTGTAGATGCATCTCCCTGAAGAGATTAGAGCAATCRTCTGGTGTCTGTACCTGAGCAACACTGGCCTCCTACCAAGCGAGAGGGGCCCTCAGGCAGTTACTCCCTAAGATTACAACATCAGAGGGGCTGTGCTTGCCTTTAAATCAAAGGTGATCTTATCAGTGAGCTTGGTGGGAGGAGAATTAGACTAGCACTGGGCACTTGAAAAAAAGAGCCCTCCTTTTCTACACATTCCCGTGGTTGCTCCTTCCTACTGTATTAGTGCCATATACTGATTAGCTGTTTCTATCTTTCCTTGAAGTGGTGGTGTGTTGGGTGTTATTATTATTAATTGTTGCTGTGAGACACCCAGCCGGGGAATAGATCACTGGATGTTAGCTGTGGTACAGATAGAATAAAAAATGCTGGGTCTGGGACATATGAGATATGCAAAGCTCCCTTGAATGAACAGTGCTAGATCAATTTGAAGTATTCTTAATCATATCTTCTTTAATTAAAGAAAGGTAATTTTTTATTCGGGAAAAAAAATCATCCTCTGTTTCAAAGGACAGCAATGGATGAAGTAATTTTCTGAAGTTTGCAGGCTTTTCTCTCTAGCCTTATGCAATGTTCATCAGCAAATGTTACTAAGCAATGATTGCTAGTGGAACATACAGAAATATCCAGCAGCGATATACATTTTATCAGCTAATAAAAGAAAGYGCTTAGATTAAGGATATGTGAAATTAGAATAAGCGGTTCTCTGAAAGAGTAGTTCACGTTTCAATGGCACAAATACATACAGTAAATGAGAAAAGCAATGGAATAATCACCATTTGTCTTGTCACTTAAGAGCAAATTAACGTTTTTAAATGGGACATCACAACCCAATGGAAAATGACTTCTCCTGAGAATTTCAATATTATGTATTCCTTTAAAATACAAAGCACTGATCAGTTTTATTTATCTATTTTACTTGTAAGGTTTTCCAAAATATTCCTTGTTATGCCAGGCCAGTGAGACAAGGTCTTTCTTCCATTGKTTTCAATGGCCATGACATGGTTATTTAATGAGTTAGAGAGGAAAGTGATACATATACTTTTCTATTTACAAAATTTTACATATATTTCTATATAAWGGTAAATATATATATTTCTATATGTATGTCACAGCTATAGTATATACTTGCTGATTTTAGAATGGACATGTAAAACAGATATATCTGTATACATAAGTTCCTAAAAATCAAATAAAAGACCAAAATAATCTACATTTAGAAGCGTGTTTTGGATTCCTTCTTTCCTCCTGGCGCCCAGCAGTTTAAGACGTTTAATTTTCTGAACTGCCCTTTTGGAGACTCTGGCTGGGACCCAGCAAATATAAATGAGGCACGAATAGACGGGGGCACATGAGCAGGAGCCGCTTCGTTACCTGGCTGATAGCATGAGTGTGCGCTTTGCTTAGCGAGCTGTATTTTCCTATTGGAGAGGAATCATCCTTTTTTATTCCAAAGAAAAAAATATGTTTTAAAAATATGTTTTTCTTTTTTTTTAAACCACACTGCAAACATTATGCTTGAAATGCCACCACTTTTTCTTTTGTTAAAGCAAGAAAGAAAACTGTCTAAACCAAATGAAAAATCCTTCAGGTCTGCCTTTACCTCCCCTTTTGTCACCTTTCCTCCTTTTTTGCAATCACAGGAGGAACATAAAGGGAAACCACAGAGAAAGTAAAAAGAAACCAAGTATCCAACACAGAACAGAGAAGAAACACATGATCTGAAGTAGTATTTTCCCCTTTTCAATGTGATTAAAAAAAAAAAAAAACTACAAACAGATCCAAAACAATATTCTCCTTTTCCCTTCGCCAAACAATTGTCGTTGTTAAGTGGCCCAATATTTGAGAAAGAGCTCAAGGAACATTTGGGACAGATGGGGCTGCRATAGAAATGGCTTCTTAATATGGGAAAATATATTCTGATGTGTTATTCTAAGGAGAAAAATGTCAGGGCAAATTTTCACGCTGCTCTGGGTGGCGGTGCTGGGAGTGACAGCACCCGTGAGAGTCCCCTCGGCTCCGAAAGCAGAGGCRTGAGGATCAAACCTCTTGTTTTGGGGGGTTCATTTTTTCCCCCCAAGGTCTGTGCCACGCGTGCAGTGACGTGCGGGAATGGGAAAAGGCTGGTTTTACCCGCGAGGCCCCGGTGCGAGCGGTGCTGCGGAGGTCTGCGGGCGGCAGGCTTCGCCGGCAGCCGCTAGAGATCAGCCTTGTCCTGCTCTTCAGCGCCGCGCTCGAAAGCTGCGGCTTTTCCCTTGCTTTCCTCGCTCTGAGCCTCACCTTTGGCTTTTCACATCTGACTTATTTATTTTTTAAATGTGCATGTTCTTTCCATTGAATTTCCAGACTCCCCTGTGGTTTTTCCCACTGCTCTCAACTCAGGTATCGTTAATTAGCTGAGCGCAAGACAGATACACTTTCTTGTGGACAAATTTTGTGCAGTTCTCTACAGCAGAAATGCAGAACTCCTTCTCTTCCCTCAGACTGTTTGCTTTGTTTTAGCTATTTTTTATACCATGCTAGACTATGCTATACTCTTTTTTTTTTCAGACTCCTATCTATCACCCCCGGCACGTCCGCAGCCAGCGGCAAAGCGGAGCGCGTGGCCGACCTCCGCCAGGATGAAGGCGGCAGCTGGGTCCCCAGAGCAGAGTGCGTCCAGTGCCCGCTTAGTGCCATGCTCAGGTTTCACACTGCAGTTTAGCTTGTAGTTTCTTGTGTCTCGGGTCTTTTAGAATTTCTCTGCTCATCTCTCATTTGGCACCTTGGAAATAAATTGAATGTGATGTGCCAAAGTAACCGGCCGTGACAAATTATGGCATGGAGATGTGGAAGGCGCACGCAATGCAAGGGGATGTGGCGCGCTGGAAGCTGGGCTCCTGCTCAACTTGTGCCATGGGGGCCTCAGAACAAGTCCGGTTCTGCTCAGGCAGAACCATATTCACACTCGGGATTTATCCCAGAGCTTTATTTAACAGCTGGGATGGTCTTAAGTGAAGAGCAGCAGATTTAATGTGTGCGTATGAGAGAGAGAGAGTTCATGTATGCGTGTGCATCTCACATGTTGTGCCTATGTTTTTGTTGCAAGCTTCACTATAAAGTGAAATACATAATTTGCAACAAATACCTCTAATTAATGGTAGTCTCACCCGGCAAAACATTACTCCTCAATATGCCACACTGCAAAGACCTATCTATGGGCTTGCCTTAATGCACTTGCTGATAATAAGCTTTAAGGCCTAAAATGCTAATATTTGCTGATTAGACTTGTGATGAAGAGGATGGCTTTCTGATAAGCCAAAAATTGACAGCACAAATCTGCAAGATCAAATATAGGAGCCAGCCATTCTGCTGGAGCCACAAGACACTAACCCAGAAAGATCCCAGCAAACTGGGACAGGAGCTTGRGGATCAGAGACAGAGTGGGAGGAAAGAAAACTGAGAGAACGGGGAACAGTGCAAGAAGTGTCATTTCAAAATAGCCTTTATTGCTACCCGGACTGCGCGCTGTATTCCCCTTTCCCACATGGAAAGTGGGCACGTGTTATTCTCATGCATGTTTTTAGTGTCACCAAAGTCCTTGTGACTGCAGGGGAGACGAATGGGCCTGGCATTGTAATTGCCACTGCTGCATGTGCACACATACAGAAGACTTTGTAAGAGATGTGGCAATATCTGAGAACCTAATCTCTTTCGAAGAGAGAAAATAACCAGGAAACACTGGAGTGAGTCCCAGAAGAGATGTCACTGCATTTAATGTGTATTTATGCAGCTATTTAGAGGCAAACGAGAAGCAGTGATTATGTATAGAATAAAATGGAACAACAAATTGAGATTGTTTTCGCTTCCGCTATATCTGATTAGCCAGGAAGAACAACAGACTGATATTCTCTGAACAAACAAAAATATGCTAAGCTTAAATGCTTTAGTCCTCGGGGGATTCGTTTTTATTTACTGTGTGAAACAAAAAGRGAGAACAAAAGAAATTTGTTTCAAATCAGATGGGAGGTTTGGCAGCCCGGGCTGAGCCAGTCCGTCTGTGCACCTACACGCTGCTGAAGCTAACGGGACTTCTCGACGCCACTTCTCTTCGCTGAGGAGAAGTCCTAAGTTACTTATGACACTAACAATGCCAGCTTTGCAAGAGAGCCACGGCTTCAGTGGGAATCGTTGCGTGAGAAAAGACTGCAGCACAAGGCATTCCTCTCCTAAGCTCAGTTAAGAGCAGAATRTTAGGCTGAATGGCTGAACCTGATGCCTCAGGGTCCCCTGGCTCGGGTGTCTGTTGGCTGCTGTGAGATACAAGTCCTATCATTATGGATATAGACAGAGAAAATGGAAAGCAGTGATTTACAGGGACAGACGACTACCTTCCTGAACTCTGCATGCAGCAGAGTTGTGGATCTTTGAGACAGCTGACACAATCATCACAACATGATATGTAACTGCAGAGACTTCCAGGATCCAAGTTTTAAGGGACAAAGCAAAGTCTAAGTGGGCATGAGCTTCCCGCTAGAACTACTACATGACTTCTCAGAAAGACCCAAATYGCCAGCCTGGAGCTTGGGTCTTGTAGAGCCTTGACAGATGCACAGAAGAGGTGTGTTTGGGATGAGCAGGAGCTGCTGGATGAACTCKTTGGAGCCTCATCATTTCATCCATCTACCTTGAGCACATACCACCACATAACAAACCCTTAATGAGCAGCATTGCTCAGTGCACCAGATGCAGTGCAACTCTCAGATAAGTGACAGGGCAGTTGGCATAATTAGCTGGGTCATAAAGGTTAAGGTTTCACACCTTTTTAAGCAGCAGAAAATAAAATCCAACAAGAAAGTCTCAGTGACATAAGTCATAAGTGACACTACCAGATCAGGCAAAAAAAGCTACACCGAACAAGTATTTTGTGTACGTGCAGTCACCAAACAAACCTTTCATCCAGCGGAGGAGGTCAAGCTAAAGCTTTTTCACCYTCTGTTCTCCCAAAGGGCTGTGTGCTGACTGCCTGTGCTGCTGCTGCTGACTGAGGTGGGCACCCGTTGGAGCGCAGGTTTAACACAGCAGCGAGAGAGAAAATTAATCCATCACCCAGGGTGCTCAGAGCACTCCCTCCCTGCCTGGCAGAGGTGCTGCACACAGGTAAGGAAACCAGAGAAAAGCGCCTCACTGCTCTAAGGCTGCAAAACAACTCTGTCCGACTATGGTTGAATGAATGACATTSTTTTCTCTGATCAAAACACAGGAATCTGAGTCTCACAGCCTCTATTAACTTATCCCTTTCTCCTTAAATGTTTTAATAATCTTTCAGTTTCTCATTTATGTTTTATGTGGAATGAGAAAGTAAGATTTCTYCACAAAACAAATGCTATAAATATCATTATAGCTATACTTAATAAACACGCTGACACAGAATAAGAAGTGCTACTCCTACTGAGAGTCAATGGTATGATTTTCAGTTTGGGAAAAGATCCTGTTAAACATAAAGAAAGGTCAGCAATGTATTTCTTAGTTCTTCTACCCCCCCCCAAAAGTGAGTAGTCATCCAAAAAAAAAAAAAAAATCTATGATTTCTGCAAACACACTTTAGCAAATTTTGAAATGAAGAATGGCAATAATTTTACAAAGCATGGCATGAAAAAGGTCATTCCCAGAAAGGAGAGCCAGTAATAGAAAAACTGAATAAAAAAGAAGCAACTTAATAGACTATGTCAGAAAGGACTGTTCAGCTCTGGTAATACCAAGGCTTCTGCATTTTAGTATTTTTTAGCCTGTTTTCCAAGGAGCTGAGGTTCAGACAATCATATTTCGTGTACCACTATGCGTCTATGTCTGTTCTCCCCTAGTAATTTTTGAACCTGTCATGCTTCCTTCACAAAACTGGAGAGGGAAACAGCAGTTTCAAACGGATCCGAGATCCTGTGACTTGTGTGACAGGTGCTGCCATCCCTGCTTAGGGAAAGGCTGGAARATGAACCGATCCCCAATCAGCTGTGGAAGAGAAACATGTGGACGGGAAAAGACGTTACCAGCACCTCAAACTCAGTGAAATGTTTTGACGCAGTTTGCCCCTTCCTGGCTACCAGCAAATCAAACTACAGAGTACGAAGCTGCAAGAAATCAGATTTTATTAGTCCCACTGTTCAAGGAGCTAAGAAATTCAACTAAAAATTCAGCTTTCCTAAGTTTTATTAGGAGAAATATTTTACTTCTGATTATTACTCACACATCTGAAGGCCACTGCAATAACCTGATCTCAGCCCTGAGCTAGCACAGCCACCTCACCAYTGAAAGCCAGATCTGCAGAGGACACAGGGAGAGGCAGAAGTGGTGAAACCTTTGCTGTAGCGCATGGAGTAAAGGAAGCGTGCATAGGGAGACCATCCCCAGGAACAGCCACAGCCCCTGCTCTCCCATGGATTCAGTAGCCCAGGACGCAGCAACACGCCTTTCTCTGGGGCAACTTCAGAAAAAGCACAGGATTGTTGCCCTCCGTCCTAAAGGTYGCTGGGAGTTTTTGAACTAGATCCTTAATCTTTGCAGTGAGGCAAATACAGAGAAGGGTGCTGACCAGACATCCTGGCCTAACTCTTCCTTGCCCTGACTTGTCCTCTTCATTTCACACTTCACATGTGTATAACGTTCCCTTCTAAGCTGATAGCTTAGTGTCTCCTCCATTTAACCCTAACTTCCTTAAGAGGCTTTGGGGTATTTGAGGGTTGAATGCTAAAAAGCCAAAATGAAGCAAAACCTACCCCTCAAAAGCCATTCTCTCTRTTTCCCAGGTCCCCATCTGACACATGGGGATAAATGCATGAAGCTCTATGAGATTCTCAAAGACCACATAGAAAAACACAGATGAAAATGGGCAGAGAAAAGGCTCAAGGAATTCCAGCCATGGGAWAGTACGAATCTCAGAGCTATGTTTAGAAAACAAAGTAAGTTTAGCCTGTCCTGAGATACTGTCCTTCCAGACTTGAGCTACCTCTTCTACAGGGTGCCCTGTTGCTCCATGTGAAGGCTCCCATTYGAGTCAGCATTGGGTTAAGTTTCGTGGTGTTGTGCTATGCTGTGCAGTATAAACCTGTCTGCCAGGGTTCCCAAGCTCCCCACGTGAGTGATACCTTGCCTTCCCCTCTGTTTTGGAAAGATGAAGACAGCCATCTGGAAACTATTAAAGTATCACAGTATACTTCTGTATGATCCTCTGCAGGCAGGGGGGGGAAGGCTGGGAATGTTATTTGCAGGGGTTATACGAGACTGAATGAACTGAGAAGCAAYGTTTGTAAACCTGATTAGAGGAAATGCCTGTGTTGATCATGGCATTATACCTGCCATTTATCTGCCATCTCTTCTCTTCTTCAATTGGCCAGTGATGTTTTACATTGGTGAGATTTGGCAGGCTTCGCTTTATGCATTTATTTTTTCCTTGTCATCCTTGCAAAAAAAAAAAAAAAAAAAAAAAAAAAAAAWGCCTGGGCTGCACACACCACACACCGACTAGTTTGTCTATATAATGAATACAGACTATCATCTCTCATGAATGCACGAAAAAGCTCAGAGTATTCAGCGTGCATTGCAAATCAGGACCAGTTACATACTCTGACAGCACCAGATGTCACCTCCAAAATGAGCTGCATCTGCTCAGCAGTACGCAAGCAGCAATGCACACGGATGCATAAGTCAAGATTTTGCATGTCCCCTCCAAGCCAGGGCTGTGAATGTGCGTTAGAAATGCAACGAGTCCATCTGCAAAGACCAATTTGGACTTCTTTCCTAGGACTTGTTGCTCTGCTTAAGCTGAAGTGAGAATCAGGAGCGCAGGTAAAATATACAGCAGTGAGACAAAACAGGCGACCTCTGGGCTGGCCTGAATGTGCCAATTCCCTTTTCTGGTGCTGAGCATCTCAGGTAAGCCCCTGTTTTCCCAACAACTCTTTCCTACTCCAGATCTCCAGATCCTTTTACTTGGCAGTTAAGTGATATTTTCTAATGAGGGGCTCAATGTATTGTCCTAAACAACTTCTTACTCAGCTTGTTTGCTGGAGCAGCTGGCTGCTTTGATCAGCTTTTGGGAAAAGGAGGTGTTTCTCCTCCTAAGCTTTCCAACCCATTGCACAGGTGCCTTATGGCACTTCAATGAGGAGGGGGTGAGGGGACAAGTTTTGCTGAAGTTCAGAGACGCGTTGCACTTCCACATTACCAGATCAGTTGCAGTGTTGCCACAGTCCTGCAGAGTCTTTCTCTTGGAGGACGCTCTTTCACAACTGGCTTACTGGAAACATATAGGAAGAAGTACTCCTAATTCAGTCATCTCTGGATACGCAATCCAGAGGATCGTGGTACATAGTGTGTCTGGAATCATCCTGTGGAAGGGGCACCTGGGCTACGCTGTTATTAGTATGCAGGAGACAGGGCTGGTTTTCACAGGTATCAGGAACCTTGTTTAAATTTTATTTAATTGCTGTTTCAGTACAAAATGACCTGCCCATAATCAGGTCAATGGGAGCAGGATCACGGTTTTGAAGCAGCTATAGAGTGCTGTACTTTGCCAAGCAGTTCCTTCAATTAAAAGTTTTCTAGTATATTTGCAAGCCAGCTAATTATCACCCTTGAGATATCCCTGACCCCCTATAGATTCACAACCTCTTCATTTACAGTAAAATGCTAGGAAATAGGTAACCACTATCTACAACAATAATTTCATAATAGGTGCAGTAAAGGAAAAAGAGGAAATACATTATCTATTTTAACATTACTTGTTGACAAGTATTAAAAGACTTTGTGAATTTTAATAGCCATGACACCTTTCCTGCTGTCCTTCAGATGAGGTATGATGTTATAGACTTAAAGTGGTTTCCTTCATGTTGTCAAAGCTGACTTTGAAAAAGCCACAGGGGTAACAAGAGGTTTGGTTACACCTAAATCCTGTTAGACACTGCTCCATTTTGGATTCACTTATCTTAGGATCAGGAAAGGGGAATAAATATACACAGGGGAACAGAGCTGGCAAAAGCAAGTGTGAGAAAGAAGTGGAACATTTTCTTCCTGGCTGGAAGGTATTGGTGTTGGATGCAGGTGTGGAAGGGATGGACAAGGCAGCGAGGGCTGGACTGCGGCAGCGCACCGCCAGCCACCTCCATATGTCTAACTTGGAGTAACCAACCTGCATCTTCTCCCACCCCTTTTCCCATCACAGAATGGGGGAGTTTTGAGAGACATCCAGTGATACATCCAAGAAAACCCTAGAACTGTGAATTCTCGCGTCAAGTTTTCAAATAGCATTTTCCTCCCCTGTGTCAGTTTTTGATGCCAGGTGGAAAAGCTGGTTTGGTACCAATGACAGGGCAGGACTATCCAGTCCTGAAAGGACTGTTGAAAGTCTTAAGTCATATATTTTGACCTAATCTTGSTGCTTGTGAGATTTGTGAAATATATGCTTGCTGAACATGATGAGGATAATTTGGCTTATTTGTCTGTTTGCCTTTTCAAGGTAAGGGCAGGAAAGGTTTTCCTTTCCTCCCTTGCACACTGCACCTGACATGATAAATCTTAGAACAGTAATGAGAACAAGTTAATATGGGACTATATTTTCTCTTCTCATAATGAGCTTTGTCATGGAAATGGATTGACTTTATGTCACTTTCTCTTCTCTTTGTAATTTTTATGGGTAGAAGGAGGTAGCAAAATTTTATCTCTCATAAATTCAATATAAATTTTCCTTAGCCTATGTAACTCAATATTTATTTTGGCCACCTATTTCACTGCTCCCCTGTTTACAGCCTGGGAAAGAAGGAAAATAGCCAATCAATCARAATATGGAATACTGAAAAGGTCACAGCCGTCCAGCACATACCCCCGTCCCTGCAGCACTAAGCATTTCCCATCTGGAGTCATTCCCATGGCTCCAAAGGAGMCCAGCTCTGGAGACCCTGCAGTTTCCTCAGGCTCTGCAGAAACCAGGGAAAGGACGCGCTTACCTACAGAAACCACAGCCATAAAGGATGGGGGAGAAGGAGTTTTCTGCTTTCCCTCCCACCACACCAGCTGTCCCGTCTAGCGCACTTCTGGCAGCACGTCCTGCTGCCCTGAGCCGCCAAGCTCACACGCGGCCAAACTCCCATCGCACATGTGGCTGTTTACTCTGTCACTCACTGGCAGCCCCTCAGAGAGAAAATATTAACTATTTACCATTTTCMYCAGTTGCTCTTCCCTAGAGCTCCCAAGCTGGAGACCATGGRTTGATTCTGAATTATTTTCCTGTAAATGCTAYGCAGCTTTGTCACATTCTCTTCCAAATTCTTTGTATACCACTTTYTTTTTAATTTATCCTCTTTCGATCCAATTCAACAGTTGGCACTGTGAGGAAGAAGCAGTTTTCTCCCAGGTACACTTAAAGCAATAAGAAGGTTGAGYTTTAGGTTTTCCTCCTTAGTATTCCTACTACAAGCAGGTATACTAGTGAGTGCTCATATCTCATTGCATGGATTAATTGCAACACGAAAAATCTCCATTCAGAATGGAAGCATGCAAATAAAAAAATATTTTCATTTTGTGCAGTTGACTAGGCAAAATTAACTGAAATGATTGGAAGTAGAACAACTAGCTTCCTGGGGCCCCAGCATCAGGGCAGCAGATAAGGRGCATGAACCAAATCAGTCTCGGTGTGTGCTATGGATTTACACGAGTTTCTGTCACATAAGGATCTGGTCTCTAAATGTCAAAGTGAAGGAACAGTTTTTGGACCCACAATGGAGGTTAGCTCAAGCCTCTGAAAACTGAAAGCCATTGAAGTAAAGCTGTGTATTCCCATAAGTGCAAAAAACCCATTGCTTAATGGACTTTTGGATGATATTTTTTTTCAAAAGGGAAGAGCACATAGGAGAAAAATAAAGCAGAGGAATTGCAACTCTGCATTTTATGTGATAAAATCCAGCTTTGCTCCCATTAAGGATCAACATCTGGAGATAAGCATTTAAAACCCGCTCCAAGTCACTGTCTTGGCTGCGTATTCACAGCTTACCAATCTTATACTGCTTGTTTCCAAGTTATTTATCCTGAGCACCATATGTTACATTATCTTTGCATCATGGCACAGCTGAAAAGGAGAAGATTCTGCAGGTACAGTAGATTGTCTTCTCCGTGCTCTCAAGGTGCAGGACCCTCCCCTTGCCTCTCTGCAGCCCTGTGATGCCAGCACTGGCATGTCAACATCCCTCCACCTCCCCAGGCAGAAGAGTTTCAGCACCTGTCTCACTGACACAGCCATGAGAAGCCGGCGGGTTGGTACACAAGCAGTAGCGGATCAGAGAGCATCGTGGCTCATGATCAGCCCAGATCAGGCACACTTACTTCAGATCCTCTCCCACCTGCCTTGCTCCTCAAATAAAAATGATACTCCACTCCAATAGAAATAACATCCCGCTCAAACTATGTAAAAGWCTCCTCTGCTGGRGTGCAACCCCCTCATTAACTGCTCCCTGCCAACGTGCCAGGTATGCGTTTCTGCTGTCATACAGTACTACGCAAGAAGTGCYTCTGAGCGTCTCTCCATAACAGTARCTCAGGATATGCTCCTTTGCTCGCGTTTACCCTATGTGGATATACACTCACTATGTACRTATGTATGTATGTATGTATCTTTGCTAAATACCCCCTTAAGACATCTCAGGAAACAGGAGGCAGCAGAGGCACTGACCAAGTGACGTGCACGGGAGGTCAGTGATGAAGCTCAAGACTTGGTGCTCCAAGGGCCCCCATCCTGCAGCGAGGACATCCAGCCCAGAAACCACAGGCAATCAGAGCAAGAAGGAAAGGACCTTTCCTGGGACCACAAGGTGTTAATTTGACAGAAGCAGCCAATAATATGATCATAAAGTTTTAGTTCTCTTTTCTGGCTACAATGCGTAAAGATTCCTTCTAGTTTCATGTTAGAGCTGTACATTTGAATATAACTTTCATCATTTAACACTTCATTGAACATGGGAGACATTTATTTGCCTTCCTTTGGCTTTCATTAACATCAGTTTTACTGTTAGATTTGTTTGTTAATCCTACAAATGAAATTACACCAAGGCTGTTATACAGAAAGGGTTTTCATGGATGAGATCTAGTAATGTCATATTGTGTTATTGTATATGAAATGATTAGCTAGTAATTGGTTTAATGGTGGAAAAAATAAACAAAGGCCTCTATGAAATGGGCATTTCACATGCCATGCATGGGTGAGGCTATGCTAACTGTGTTAGTAGTATTAGCTACCTCATGCTGGGCACAGGCTTGTTCCCACCTAAATCAGCAGAGACATTCCCGCTGTTGGGAGCAAGCTCAGATCTGGTCTGTCATGCACCAGAAAATCAGCAGTTGCTGCAATTCACCGTGGCATTACGGATGCTGGCCCTGCTGAGCCGACATAGCGCAGCAGCGTACTCCGGGRAGGAGCCCAGCTCTTTGCACAAGGTGCTCTGAGCTGAGCGGTAATATTCTACTTTTTTTCCCCTGTTCGTGTGTGTAACAACAGTCTCTACAGATCTGCTTTCATTTGCCACAATGGCAGCTGTGATAAACGGCTGGAAATCTTTCACCCCTCTGCCTCTTAGAAGGCACTTTTTTTTTCCACTATCAAATTTTTAAGCACTATTTTGGTTTGGTGTCTGATTAGAAATTCCACCCTGCTCYGTTAATATCAAGGGAACCATGTTAATTTTCCCCAGTGGAGGATTTGTCTCTTGTTTTGATCAGTGGCATGACCAAGATATTTGTGCATTTTCTGTTCCAATGGCGGGCGCCTTGATGACATGCACAGACTATTATTCAATAACGATGCCTAAATGGAGCTATCAGAAGGGTTATTATCAAAGTTATTAAAAAGCAATTCTTTCCGCTTTCAGTTTAACCATGAGTTGCAGAGCTAACCATCGTCTAGGTGAGGATGTGCGTATTAATCAAGTGGCTTTCCACAGTCTACCTAGATATGCTGCGCGAGGGTAATGATTGATTTACTCTACCCTACGATTAGCACGCAATCAGCGGGGGCGCCGAACATCTGACCGGCGGAGTTAATTCATAACGCTTGGCACCCGTTTTGTAATTTTCTCACATCTGTTCTTTCTGGCGGAGACACTAGATTTCTTTTAGGAGCCCAGAAAATGGCACGGAGAGAAATGTTTGTGGTGCACTATTTACCGCTATCAAATGGTAACAGTCCTTGTAAAACCACTTTCAGTTCAACACTTTTTGAGGAGAAATAAGCCCTCCATGTAGTAATACGCCAGATGGTAAAGTGAGGAGCATGCCAATAATTATTTAGCAATCATCTGAAGGCAGCCATATAAAATTGCATCCCTATGCAAATCAAATTTGACCAGGTAAATTACTCATGAGGTTGCAAGCACCACTTGAGTCACCAGCTTTCAGGGGATGCATTTAATTTCACTTCCCCCTAAGCTTCAGTAAAGGGCAGCTCAATATCACTTTCACGTGCTCCTAGCAAACCCTTAAGTGCAATGCCACTTACATCTTTTGCAGCAATTTCTTTGAACATAAGTATGGCAATTCAGCTGGCGCTGGTCTTTTCTGCCGATTCTGCGCTATCAAAGAATACATTTTGGATTTGGCAAAATTCTCAAAACGCTGTCAAACTAACCAACACATTTAGTATTAAATGGTTTCCCATTTGCTGTTATCATCATTTTTGCAGGCAACGTTTCAGCTTTGCTGTGCACTTCTAACTCTTGCAATATTGCTTTTTGCAAATGAAGAGACCAGAGATGCCAAGAYGCAGATATATCTGCTCCAGCCCCTTTCGAAGGCAGCCTACAGACGGCAGAATGAAAATTAAAAATGGTCACTAAGGCAGACAGATTTCTCTCTGGTCTGTCCCTCAGTTACGCTGTCAAAACCATTCATCTTGTCTCTGGAAGGTGTCAAAGATGAAGTGTGCAGAACAAATGTGAGGGTAGATTTAATAAAGAGGCTTCAGTGAAGTTCTGCTCGCACCATCAATAAAAAGGTTCAAAGAGGCCTCAGGGCTTTTGGACAAGGAGCTGAACTTCAACAAAATGAGAGATACAGGTACTACACAGAGAGTACCTGTGATCTACCTGTCTAGACTTAAGCTTTATGTAGCAGGCAATGGTGTGCTGACAGCCGATCCTGTAATGCTTTTTATAACGCAGTTCTGATGAGTTACGTGATTACATTGATTTGGAGTAGTGGCCTGAAGTGTCTGAGAAGAGGAGGGGAGGTATCATTTATATATAGAAAGACATCATTTATTGAAAGCAAAGAATATTCTGAATATTCACAAATTCATGGAGAGAATGAGTATCTTCGGAGCAGGATTAACTGTAAATTGAGTGGGACTCACCAAAACTACTCAACTGAAAGCACATGTGGGGACTTGTCTCAAAAAACTGAAAGGTAGCACACCTATTCATTGAATAATTTAGTAGTGGAAAACAGGTTTAATTGCCTCTTCTGCTTACAAACCAAAAACCGTTATGACTTTRTAGCTCTGATGTTTTGGCATGCACCTAGAAGAGCAGCCTCTCCTCTAGAGAGGATTGAGCAACGCTAACGGGCAAGGAGAACCACTTGACCCACAAATCCCTACAGCGTGCAGCCCAGTAAGAGCTCTGAGCGCCTCAAAGACCGGCACAAGTTTAGATGTATCCTGGAGAAGCTGCCAAACCTTTGGCTACCTGCGAGCAGAAGCACCCCTGAGGCTGGGTGGCACTGGGGGGAGGCACTGTGTGGTTGTGGTGGAAGGCTTGGAGCTTCTCACCATCAGGAATTGTCCTCGTCCACCTTATCGAGGCAAAGTGGGCTCCTGTAGCCTGATAATTTATGCCGTGCTATGTCTTACCGCTATAATTCACCAAAATAAAGAATAACACTCCTATAACGGAGATTAATGGCTGTCAGACTGCAAGGTAATATTTCAATATGAAATGGAGCAAAACTTACATTTTTAGCACAATTTCCCACTTCACTGATGCACCTGGTAATAATTATGATTTATATTAACCATAACATCATCCTTCTAATATCAACTTGCCTTAGTAAAGAGTGAAATAGGCCCTTATTAAATGTTTCATGAAATAATTCAAATTACGTATGCTAAAATTCCCCAGCTCCCAGTATCCAGGGTAGAAATCAATAAGAGTAAAAATTATTTACTGTTACTAAGGCCCTGATTCGGCATTAAGAATTAGGTGAGTGCAGCCCGTAGAGCTCTCATGGTTAAGCCAATTGTAACAAAAGTTAACAGAAACTTAAAGCCCAAATCAGTGACGCAACTTCAAAACTCCACAGAGTTTCCACATGCTCAAATTATGTTCTGGCTAACTTTCTCCTGCAAGAATTAGCCTTTAAACAAGAAAATCCCACTGTCCCTGAAGGCAGCAAAGTTCAAGCCTTCAAGACCACCTAATTAATTAATTTCCAGACTGCAGAAAGCAAAGAAGTCTGTAACTTAGTCCTTTGCTAATCTAGGGCATGAGTGTGTTTCTTATTCTCTAAGGCACTATGAAACAATTTTCCAGTGGAGTTTCCTGCCAATATATAATAAACAATCCCACCTACAGCAAAACCAAAGACAACATCCTCTCCTTGGCTTTTGTAGGGGATAAAAAGCATTTCCAAGCTAAAACATTTCAGCAAAAAAGCACTGAAAGAGTGTGAACTATTTGCTTTKTAAGCACAGATAAATGAAACGCAAAATTAATGCACCCCTGAAGAGCAGGTAAATCCGTTTGAATAATAGGATTATGATTTAAGAATTTCCTATTATGAGAACGCGCTTCGATTCTACAAGCCTTAGCTATGCATGAGCTTGCACTGAAATTGCTTTATTCCCGTGCATGAAGCCTGGGGAACTGCAGGTTAGGTGCAGAGACCTCYGGTACCGTGCACCGGTGAAGGCTGCAGGCTCGGCACGCACTGAGCAGATTTTCGAGGGGACAACGYGAGCAGGATCAGCAGGAGACACCTTTTCCTGAGCCCTGCTAATGGCACRTAGCCATCTGGGTAGTGGCAGCCCCTTCTCGCTGTGCTGGCTCCAAGCTCTGCCCCGGTTTTGCCCAACGCTTGGGCACTACCAGCTGAGACAGGCTATAGCTTGGTTCTGCTGCCACCGCCAGAGTGAAGTTCATCACTGAATCATTAATTAGGATGACTGGCTACTCTGGGATTTAAACCAGTGATTAATAAGCCTCCATGGCCCTAGTGCCATGTGAACAATCTAGTTCATGTTATATATAATTTATTAAAAAAAAAAAAAAAAGTGTCCCATCAAGACAGTAAATCTTGGTTAGAAGAATTAGTGGAGGAAGAAATAACAGTCGCACCACATACATAACGTTGATTGCAAATTTATATTCACACTAATTCAAAAGCCTCCTTCAGAAAGACAATATAATTCAGGCTTTAGAGAATACTTTGAAAATCTGTTTAGGAATGGGAAATGGTGAAGAARACAGTGTGGCAGGGTAAATAATATAGGTAGGGTAAGCAATATCAAAATAATTCAGAATGAGCAAAAATGCAGGGTTTAGCATTTTTCTTAACCATGGCATAAAGGTCCTGTTTCCTTTGTAGTGCATAAGACAGTATACTCTGCTAAAGCAATCAATCTTCCCACTGTTAATTAYATTACAAAGTAAACTTGGATTGTACTACTCACATCTTTATTCAAGTGTTGAGCCAACCTAGTTTTTTTGATTTTTTTTTTTAAGCAAAGGTTACATTGGAGAAGTACACGGCAAGTGCACTGGAAATACATTTTCAGATTCATCTGTTGAGAGCATTAATCCACACTTAAGCTTCCTTCGCTCCCGTAYGCTACACAGCAATCGAAAGCTGGGATCGTGACTGTGTGAGCAATGCATCCCCTTACATCTGCATTCAGACACCATGAACTCAAAGGCCACCAGTCTTAACTAATTCCTCTAAGTACATGTTCAATGATCTCCCTGTCAAGAGTCAGTCCAGGGTCTCTTCAAATTTCCATATGTTTGAAGTTTTTCTCTCTTCTTTTATCTTTGTCTGAAAGCTGTCAAAATGCAGCTACGATTTCATAAGGTAATGAGGAAGAAATTAAGGAGCATATACATCTGTCACCTAAATATATGCAATAAGACATAACATAAATWAAATTAAGGTGCCATGAAAGCAAAGAGCAGCAGCTAAATTGCACAGTTACCTCCTTGTAGTGCACAAAATGTAGCTCCTGCRGCATTGAGCCACAGCAGTATAGCACCTGCACGGGGCACAGCTGCCCATGGCGAAGCCTGGACTCACACGAATTTAACCTGTTGGCAAGCCAGCCCATGCCCGGACCTCGCCAGARGGAGAAGAGGTCATGCAGATGCCTTGGCTTTAGTTCTCGGTCATGTAATCTAGGTGGAGCAGGTCTGGACCATCAACCAGCAGCTCCTCCTAAAGCACTACGGCAATTTTTATTGTGGCCAGGCTCATATCCAAGGCTGGAGATGGGTTGGGACATGGAGGGGGTAAACTCTGCTTCCCAGGCCATCACAAGCATAGCCAGCCTAAGCAGCTTGTGGTGCTCCATGCATCTCCTCAAACTATGTTTCACCTTTCATTTAGCTGAATGGAAACCCTCGAGTTTCAAATTAGCCATAAATTCCAAAACAGAGTGTCCATCCCCAGCAAATTAAAAATCCATCAATGTTAAGGTCAAAACATTGACAAGCTTGTTCTTTGGGGTTGCTACAGTAGCATCTCTGGAAATAATATCATCCCTCACTTTCCAGTGTCTCTTCATGAATGAAGATACCAGCCCAGAACCTGTTCATGGGCAGGACAGCTCAGGGTACATGTGATATGTTGTTAAACCACCAGAATTAGGTTTTCTGTAGGGCTTTCTCTATGGGAGGTGATGGAGAAAATGAGAATGGGCTAATTATCTTCAGGCTTAAGCAATAAAATTCTGGAAAATTCTCATTTTCAACCTTTATCTAGAAATGGTCGAGCTCCTAAATTGTACTCATTCTCACTCAAATGAAGACACATACCAGTAAGCTAATTATGTTTCTTACCAAATTCGTGAATAATTAAATATTTTATTGTGATGTTACAATTTGTATTTATTATCCTTAGCTAAAAAACAAAATTAAACATAATGAGGCCTGTTAGTGTCTCTCTTCAGCAATGAGCCCATTTTACAGRAACCTATATCGTTTGTACCAGTGGTGATTAATGGGTTTAATTTACTTGACTTGCATATGTTGAAATCTGTGAGGGGGAGAGAGAAGGGAACTCAGAGTGTTAAAATCCTTTTAATTAGACTAATAATGCCAAGTTTGCATGTGTTAACTGGGGTGCACTATTAATTAGTTTTAGTAGACTGTTTTCTGGAAGGTGGCATTGTAACATTTAAGCATGTCTTATGATCCCAGGAGAGCTATTAAGATGACAAACAGAGCATGACATTACACATAACTGCAAACAAACAGCCCTTAATCTTTCTGGATGAAGAATTGGGGGTAATTGATGGACAAAATGCTTTCTGCACTGTGGCTGCTTCTCCCTCGCACGGTCTTTACTAGACATTATTCAATCAGCCGGGGGGTGAGCTTTGCAGAGAGGTCCAGCTGGTGGTGGGGCTGCACACTACTTTTGGGCTTTGCAAGCTGCAAAGGTGACAGCTGTGAGCTTGGCCTCAGCTATGCGCACAGCTATACTTGGGCGTAGCTCTTCCTCCTCCAAGAGGCAGCAGGCTGGACAGATTTGTCCTCCCAACTAGAGTCTTCACCATGGGCATAATGGTGACAGGGCCTCCCTGCAGCCATGCACAAGGGCTTGGGGTTGCCCTCATGTTGCTGCCTTGCTGGAAGAGCAAACTCTGCTGTGCTGGCTGCTCTAGCAGAGGGGCCAACCGGGAGATAAGGGCCAGATCTGGCCTTTGCCCAGACAGCAGGTCAAAGCAAAAAGTGGCATTGTAAAAAGGGAGGCCAAACTGTCCTGGGTGAGTCAGGCAGGTGTAAAGCACTGGCATGATTTGGATCTCAAYAGCATGGGCCTAAGAAATGGGTTTTCTCATCCCATTTGACTGCTGGTTATCAGGCTGACCTTCTTCAACCACCACAGCTCGGCACTCCTGCACAACAGATCAACGCGGAGGTAAAATTATCTTCAGCTATCCTGCTCAAGCAGTTGACATTTTGATCTGTGAGTACCCCTGACGCCCCAGCTGGCGGGTAGGACCCAAGCCAGTGCTGAATGGCACTCAGATGGAGCACGGGCCCCCAGGTCTGGTGATCTGTGCCAGCCAAACTGTGCCATCACAAGCAGCCCTGGGAGTATCCCTAGACTACAGAAACTAAATTCCTGCCTCTGCTTCTATGGACCTGGCATTCAGCTGCATGGCACACTTACAACAGCACAGCTTTACTGGTCATATGGATGTCTAAAGGATTAAAGACATCATTTTTCTCTTGGCTTTCTCTGTTCATATAAAATAGCCTTCAGTGCACTTCTGTGTGGAAGTTACATCAACATTTGTGGAGAAGTTTTGAATGAAGAGCAAGTGGAGATAGTTCAGTAAGGATACACAGCATGAGGGAATGGCAATGACTAGAGGATAAAGGRGTTCCGTCTGTTCTTGCTACTGCACAATCATACTATTCCCAGGGAATAYGGGTGAGCCCATGGTTAACATCCTTACAAGCTCAAGGTTAACTCAGCTATAACAAAGGAAGTTTTCTTTTGCTTAAAGACAGCAGGAGGAGAAAAAAGRCATTTTGGCAGGTGGGCCAAATCAGACATCCAAATCCAGTGCAGCTCTGTGCAAGTGGAAGATGTGTTTTATAGCTAAAATCTAAAAATGTTAGATATCAAAAAAAATCTGCAAATATAAGGCAGTAAAAACTGTGGGAAGTTGGAATTACCCAGCTTGGAGGATTAGCTCTACAGGACTGAAGGAGAGGGGCAYCTGGAGAAAATCTCCCTCTCTCCAGATCTCCTAGGAGCAGCATGGATTTGGGTGGCTAGAGTCACCATGTGGACCTTGGGCAGAGGAAACACTTAGGAACATGGACTTTTGGGGTTGTTTCATGACTTAGACACTACCAAATGGATGATATTGAAGACATATTGTTACCTTCTTAACAAAACCACCACTAGAGGCAGGAGGCAGGGAAAAAGACAGCACTCTSCATCGATAGGTGCCAAGGAGCACACAGCCTCTTGGCTAGCTTCRCTGCTCCTAGTTTTGCTGGATGTCTTAGATAAGAATTATTGCTGGGGACATTTCTTGCTTTGTTGCCCATTTACAGGAAC
Source organism: Rhea americana (assembly GCF_003343005.1). Lineage (NCBI taxonomy): Eukaryota > Metazoa > Chordata > Aves > Rheiformes > Rheidae > Rhea > Rhea americana. The sequence goes on along the minus strand of NW_028185705.1, from coordinate 6,035,201 downwards.
TGCTCACGAGCCGGCTTTGAGCAAGAGCCTTGCTCCAGACCGAGCGGCGGCTGCTTCGCCCCTCGCCCGGCTCGGCAGGGCACGGCCGTGCCCCAGCATCCCCAGCCACACCACCCCGGTGCACCGAAGAGCTGCCTCCTCGCCCAAAGCTCAGCACACAAACGGATGGTTTGCGCTATCTTTTCAATCATTAACTGTGCGATCGGCAGCAGTTATTGAGTGCTGCTATGTTTATGCACAAATGTCTGGTCTCACCAAAAAAATCGGAGGTAAATCTGATTTCTGTCTCTGTAAATGGCTGCAACTGCAAAGGCTACACCAACACACAGAGGACAAAAAACAGGAAGGAGAGGCAAACCTACAACACCGTGCACTGGAGCCTGCTTTCAGAAGAGGGTAGCGTTTCAAAATTACTATACTGCTTTATAAGCCGTGGAACACACTCCAGAGTAAACAGTTACATACAATCATTTATACTTTATCATTTCTTTCTTCTACCATTTAAAAGTCTGCAATCTAGGTCAGAACTAATCTCCGTCTAGCCTAGTAGCCTCTCTCCAAAGTGTCCAGTAACCAGTGTCCTATTTTTTACACTATCTGCTTGGCCGTGAATTATCCAATGTCCCCAGCTGCTAGAAATCTGCAGGGATGTATTTAATAGCCTCCAATGGACTTTTCTTCTATTAATTTCTCATTGCTTTTTATTCCCTTGGTTCAACAGCATCCTGCGGCTATGAGTTCCACAATTTCATTATGCCTTACCCGAATTTCAATTTCTGCTCAATAGTTTCATGCAATATCCCCCCTCCCGCTGCCACATTTGGGAGAAATTGAGAATAATTGTTTCCTGAGATTTGTAGAAAAACATATTTACTTCTTGAAATGGAAAAAATAGATTATATCTCCATTGAAGAGTAAGATCAGTGACTTAAGGATACTAAATACATACAAATTACCTGACCAAATAATTGTTTAATGTACATTGCTTGATTCTTGAAGGAATGGGTATTGAATCTGAGTATTATAGTCATTCAGGGATTCACATGAAATGAATGGTAGGTTTTAAGCATTTATTGGAGGTGAAGAGGCAAAGATATCAAAAATCCCTATGGTTTGACTGCTGAAGCATTTTGACAGGCCAAATAATGTAGTGTTTTAAGTGATAGGAAACCTATGAATTTATTGTTTTTATTGGCAAGAAGATCTAGAAGACATTCCCTTTCTTCATGGAGGTGTCTAAACAAGCTGTCTGTGTTGGAGGATGCTTTTTAAAGTGAGAGATAAAACTAATTTACCTGAGCAACTTACTGTACTCCACTGTCTACAATTAACTATTCCTTTTAAAATAACTTTTACCATACCTCTGTTTCATGATCTCTARCGTTATGCACCCACAGCCTTCAGCACATTTCAGAAGGGAGTCTACAAGAGGAGACTGAAGTTAGTTTTGCAATGTGAAGCCTCACTCTGTGTCTCCTGACACCCGGTTGGACCCCCTGTGCCCACAACACATGAAGYAGTAAACTGTGCTTTGGGAAATGATGTAGCAAAGGCAGCTCCTCCACGAGCAAAGCCACTCTCCCCACCATCAGACGAGGAAGGACTCTCTGCTACTGTTGCAGATGAGTAGGCAACRTGTCTTGCAGGGTGGGATTCGAGCGCTGCCGGTCAAGTTTCCAAGGACCTGTTTATCTCAGGTGCACTTTTTCTTACTAGTTTTATTAATAATCTTTCAGGCAAATCCTTCCAGCCTTCTAGGATCATAACTTGCAATAACCTGACCAGCACCACTGAAGCTAAGTCACATCTGAAGGGGACCAGACAAGCTAGGAGTAATGCCGTATTCTACCTCCATTTCAACTTATCCTTGCATCAAAAAGAACCAGAAATGCAGAAGGAGATCCTCCCCAACAGAAGGACATAAAGCTTAAACTGAACTTTTGCTGGTGCACGTCCCTTCACTCCCTACTCCCTTTGCATCATGTCTGACRGACACAAAATGCACTTCCAGCCTCACTGCCTGCCTGGGTGAGGATTCCTGTCCTGCCTTACCAAGCTGTTTGCAGGCAAAGCAAAGGCAGAGGAGGCAAGCAAAGCCCCAGAGCTCAAGCCTGAAAAAACATCATGCTCCCACTCGAAAGCAGGAGCCAGGGCAGATGCATCTCACAGACKTCACAAAGGTTGTCGAATAAATGARACGTTTGAGGGAGAGGAGTGCACAGCTGGCAATATCACTTGATCTATTTGCTCATCTGTGGCTGGCAGCCCTCCGCATTCAAGCACAGTTTTTTCCAGCATGCCCCTGCCCTTCCCTCGCAATTTCATTGTCCCTCAGAGAAAAGCAAGCACTATCATCCTGCTGACCGACTGCCCTGCATTGCCATGACGGTCAGTTCTAGGGGAAACACCTACATTTTTCAAGCACTTTCATTCATGCTTAGCTAATTCCCTTGTTTCCTCCACCACATCAAGTTAGCCTAATACGGAGCCCATCAAAATCAACAGAGAGCCTCCCTGCCGCTTGGATCAGGTTTGAGCACAGGGAACCTGAACTGTGGGTGCACTGTGTCCATGCCTGCCATGCTGTGTGGCTTTTATTTAGTCTAGTCCATAAGTATGCAGATATTTCCAGCTGAAGCAATAGCTACAGAAGAACAAAACCATAAGAAAAGTGGGAAAAAGTGGGAGGTGTGAAAAGAAGGCAGAGAGAAAGCGTCAGGACGTTTGCACGTCCCTCTCTCTGTGCCCCTGTCTCTGCCGGGGCAGCCTGGGGTAGCAGCCGGGCACCAGCTCGATACCSCCACGGCTCCGCTCGTAAGTGGCCACTGCTCAGCCCAGGTAAGGATCACGGCTGAGCCAGGGATGCAAGTCTAACTGCCACTACAGCAAACCCTCCAGCAACACCTTATTCCATCTTGTTTGAATGAATACCAAGTGACCATCAAGATGCTGTCTGACAAGGGACGTGTCCAGGCAATACGGTGGCAGTGCGCTGGCTTCCTTCGGTGATGAGCGGAGGAGTTAGTGGCAAATACACCTATCTTTTTACCATTTACCAACGGCTAGGCTAGGAGCTGGCTTTTCAACCAGACTGCCAGCCTAAATAGTAAAACCTCACTCYGAAATAGCATTCTGGGATTTGAAAGGAGAACTATTCCAGAGTCTTTGAGGAAAATTGGATACAGGCATTCATTTCTGCAACAAGCACTGCAGTTTACACCTGGTGCTTTGCACACAGCTACCATTTAAAATCTGCTTTGCAARTATGAACGAACTGAAACACAAAATAAATATGGATAAAAGTGTGTTGCGTTTATCTCYGGTTCATTAGCTGGCTGCAATGAGGCTATTGCCATAAACAAAATACCCACTGCAAGAACAGATTGCAGACTCATGATAAATATTTCTGGCACACACTGTCTTCAGTAGGCAACCTGCAAGGTTGGCTCCATGAGCATTTTGAGCAGTCTGAGACAGTTCATCCTGAACTTGGATAAATTGATCACTCAGAATTATTTTTAGATATTAAGAAAAGTTTCAGTCTGAGTCAGACAACTATTGAGCTTTTTGATAAAGTTATAAAGGTTTGGACTTAAGAACAAGCAAGCCATTGATCAGCTTTCATTTGAAATCATGGTGTCATTTTACATTAAAAAATAACTTTCATCTTAAAAACAACAGAGTGAAACTTAGTGTGTGTTTTTGAAGTATATTCAAATATATTCTAGTAATAAAGACCCATGGAGCTCACAGCTTATAAAAATAAAAACAACCCACACAAACAACAGGAAATCTGGTCCTGGAGAACAAAATTTAGCCTAATAGGTTAAATCACAGAAAGATCAGGTCCTTTGACAWAGATTAAGAAATATACTTATTTTTAATTCCTCTCGGCAGGCACAAAGTACCTATCATAGCAGGAACAAAGACATGCAATGGAAAATACCAGAAGGTGGTTATGATAATAAGCTTATTTTTGTTAMAATAGGATTATGTTTTAAATCTTTGATTAGCCTTTTAAAATTTCTGAACATGCTTCTTCAATCCCAGATTTTTAGAAGACAAAAGAAAAACAAGAAGAGAAAGTAAAGTCTTACCCTTGTGGATGAATCCAGTTCCACTGCATAGAGAAGAACTTTTTATTGTAAAGTTATTTAATTAYGTTCAGAGGACATCTTTAATTTTGATTATGACTGGAATCATGCATGTCTTAATTTAAGGAGTCCTATTGGAATCTGTGTCCTAAGCACAGGCTCTTTGAAGCATTGCTAAGTGGGGTGATTTTATTGTATGAGTTTTCTTGTAAAAATTATTGTCTTTCTGGATGTCTAATTAAAATAAAAATGTAATAAAGAATTTATGGTTTTAATTAGAACATAGATCTTAAAGCAATTATAGTGTGATTAATAATTCCTTAACAGGTTTTCTTACACAAGATGAATAAAAAAAAATTTGAGCCCCATGAAAAATCAATATGCWTTACTCAATTACATTAACGAAGCTACACAAAGCAGTCTAGGTCCCAATTAAATTGCTCCTCATGTTAAACTGGCAATGGAGTCTGGAGTTATTAATGAGTCTTGATCTATTTGTTTAGTCATTGTGGGGTTTTTGAGCTATAGATTCTTTTTATTGAAAAGATGCTGTAACGTACAGATGCATCTATGGATGCTTGACTAGGGTTTCAGAGAGGATGCAGTGAACAAGGTTTGGTCCAAAATCAGGGCAGAGCTCAGACCTTTTCTCCTGTCTTCGACCTGCGCTTTGCCCAGCTTGGCAGCTGAGCAGATGCAGTGCGGGGTGTCATGCTCTCCCAGCCTCGGCCACCTTGGGCATCCTCCACGCTCGGAGGAGAGGCTCGGACCCCACTAGGGAACGACCTGAGGGCATCAGGCTGGCGTGCTTTTTGCTACCCTTCCGGGCCAAACATGCTGCTCACTTCATTTCAGACATAGGAAGCCCTCCCAGGGCACCAGGTGCCTAAAAGGTCAAAACAAGGACAGGCATCCATCTTCACTGGCTACAACTCCAGGTCCTGAATACAGGCACTGGAAGCCACCAGGGCACCAAGGCAGTGCTTGGAAGCAGCCCCCCAAATGCCCATTGCTGGATTTCCACGGGGAAAGCAGAGCACGGGGGGCTCCTGTGGACGTGTGCGCGCAGCAGACACCAAACGGCAGAAAGCTTTGGCTCTGGCTCAGGAAATCACTTTACAATATGCTTAATTTTAGGCACATAGAAGTCAATAGCATTATTTATGCTCCTAAAATTGAAAGTAAAATGACTGAGGGAGAACATGATATAGAGCTATAATCAATGGAGAATCAAAGCTGGATAAGAAGTGATCATTCGCTCTTTCTCATAAAAGCAGGAACCCTGGGGAACCCAACAAAAGCACCAGGGAACAGCTGCCAAACCAACCAAGAGAAATATATTTTCAATCAAGGACATGGCAAAACTTCCTGCCAAAAAGGTATTGCGAAGACCGAAAACATGAATTGATACAGAAGTGGAATGGAGACCACACTCTTCTGCACAGCAGCTCAGATGCCATTTTGCTGAAGTCCCTAATGGATCAACTGGAGTGCAAACAGTGATCCTAGACCTGCCGGGCCTTAAATATTGACTTTTTGCACTATTGGCACAATTATTGGCACTATATTTTTTGGGGGGAGGGGGCGGAAATGAGGGAGCAAGATTTAAAACACAGCTTTTACTTTTCATCACCAAAATTTCTACCAAACAATTTTACCTTTCATTAATAACCCAGCTGAACTGACAGGAGCAGGGAACTAGATAAATTAAGATTTTTAAGACCATATTAACTCAAAAAACAACAATGCAACAATATATTAATTCATGCCCAGATGGCTCCTCTGCGCAAGTTGCCCTGCAAATGAAGCCACACTAATGTAAATGTACGAGAGRGGAAAATGATCTCCTAAGAAACTTCTAATCTGTCATTCTCTAATGCGGATTGTGGCTCAGTAACTCACTAATTGATCATTAAGATCACGTTGTTAAAAAAGGTGCATTTCTTGGTGTGAGGAGATCAAAAAGCCTGAAGCTCAGAAAGAAAGAAACCACCATTCTGAATAAATCTAGAGGATACTGACGTTTTATTAAGTTCAGTCCCAGCTATAGTAGGGCATAGATTTATTTTGGCCCGAGATGTCACTGCTGTCTGTGAGTGATGCAGTCCTACTTCAGCAGTGCACAAGGGTAAAGACGCTATTAGAGCTACCTGCAGTTTTCAGCATCAAGTGAAACTTATGTGTTGAGCTGGATTTCATTTTTCCAGCACCTGTCCTGTTTAATTTCCTTTAAAAACGCAGGTTCATTTGGCCAAGTGATTGCACAAGTTCATGTCCTTTTCAAAAAGTTGGTAAAATTAAATAAGAAAAGCATCAATAATAGCAATAGAGAAGAGAGAACTATTTAATTTCAGGGTAATGTTGTGATTTGAATGAATGTCTTACAGCTGGTTCCTTGAAAACCTTTACAACACTTGAAAAACAATAYAGTTGCTCCTAAGGTTTTTCCGCTTGTGCCATAGTGTCTGCTGATCATCACTGGGTTTTCCTAAGGCTGCAGCATTAACTGTATGGAGCCTCACCAAGGCTACAGCACAGRCAGGTCAGCAGCACATATTCTACTTGCAGGATGCACATCCAAATGGAGATAGCTGGCTGTGCAGTTCCCTTTTTCACCCATCAAATCTGAACTAGACCATCCTAAATGCAGGGAKGCAGGTGCAGGAGAAGGGCTTAGGGTGACATCCTTGTTCTCTAGATAAAGGTATAGAGGAACTGAAGTGGAAAAAGAAAATCCATGGACAAGTGAACTGATTAAAAAGCTACAGACATGTGACAGTCATTTGTATTTAGCTTTGACTTAATAAAGACAAGATAGCCCTAAGGTGAAGAAGGACAGAGGACAAGTGGAAGTTGACCAGATGCAATGTAACTTGCCAGTCTGGAGGTGGTGCTTGTGGGGAATAAAAAAAAAAAATCAAAATGAGCTAGACAGGGATGGGATCTACTCCAAAAATCCTCCTATGGCCTCTTTGTGCCTCCCGCACCGGGAATTTGGGACTACGGCTGCTGCCCAAGGGAGGACGGGGCTGCTGCTGTATTTGCAGCCCCTACGGATCCTGCAGTAATGCATATGAGACTTGCTGAGAGCACTCCGACGAGGGACTGAGGCTGCCRTGTCTGCATCCACCACCCTTCTGGAGGCACATAAGGACTCTGTAGGTCAAGCTGAGATGAGAAGGTGCCACGTAAGTCCAGGATCCTTCCACTACAGGAGGCTCTCAGTACTTGGTACTTTGCAGGGTTATGTCCCAGTTAGTAAAGAGATTTTTATGGACCACTTTCTGCATTAAACCCTGTGGAGATGAGTTATGGCAAGGCTCTGCGCTCAGTCCTCTGCCTTTAAGTGCTGTCTTTGCTTAACACACACCTTGTTCCCATTGTTTTCTTTTCATATCTCATTTTCCATCAGGAAACCATTTACCTTGGCATATTTTTTTATCTCCTCATTTACATGTCTCCTGCAAGGCTGAAACCTCAGCATTGATTTTACCACAAGATAATGTTAATAGGATCGATAAACCGCAATGGCTGTATCAAAGTGTCTGTTCTTCACCCTCTAGGACTGTAAAAGGTGCTTCAGTCTTAAAGTATGTTTAATACACTGTCCCTCACTCTTCTTGGTCTACTCTTATGCATGAGGGACTGTCTGTCYGCCAGGTAGAAAATAAATTATTAGCTTGCTGAAATAATTTAAATTTTAATACCACTTCAGAACATATAAAATATTACTGATGCAATTAAAAAAAGACAATCAGTTCAATGCATCTAAAAATGGGTGCTATATGCCCTGACAGGAATAAATGAAGTCTGTTGGGAAGGCTATTATAAGTAAGGATTTCTCCTTAACCCAAAAACCACATATCCTCAGCTTGTAAAATCAAGTGTCCTATTGCAGACAGGTCAGCCAACATTTAGCAGTATCGCTAGGGGAAGATTAGCAAAAACACGGTTCAAAACAAACTTGGTCTTCTGGGGATGCCCATAGGGGCAATTTTCAGCGGAGTAAAGGAAGCTATCTATGTTTTTAAACCAAGAGCTGCCCTTTGGTCTCTTGATTAGTTATTTCATGTACTATTTTAGATGGCTCATTTCTTAAAGGTCACAAAGTAGAAAGTGTCTCGGTTTGCTCTGCTCACTTTCCAAGCCCCATGCTGTGCTCACTTGCAAGCACTGATCCCAGAATGATCCTTGCAGCCAGCTGCTGAAGGCAGCTGCAAAGGCAGTGGAACAAAAAGTTGTAGCATGAGGTGACGAAYATTTGTTAATAGTGTTAGCAGATTAATGCTATCTGACATTTTGATACAAAATATTTGCCTATCCTTTTTGTTTCTAACTAATATCTGACACTTAAATTCAAAAGATTTTACAGAGGGCATTAAAAAGACCTAAAAGTAAGCCTAGTTATTTTCCTCAAGATCAAATAAYAYATTTTAGTGAAATCATAATGACTTTGTTCATTTTGTAACCCAAATAWYTTCACAACTAAGTAGGAAGCCCTATGGYGCTGGTGAGTTTAAGGAGGGGGATTTAAAAGAGGGTAGTGTAGGGTCTCTGCACAGAGGAACTTCAAGCTGCTCAAGGAAGTCTTGCTGTTGGTGGGAATGAGAACCAGATTTCTACCTCAAATGTTTTGGGTTTTTTTTACTGATTAGTACAGATAAGCAAGCTTTACTCCAAAGAGTCATAAATGTTGTCTTTGAGGYGGCTGATTTGAAGATAGCCTGGCCAAGAAGCAGTAGCTAAAGGTCATCATCTTTCAGGAGACAATACAAAAGGCAGGAGAAGGCTCAACCCCTTTCCCAGCAAATACTTGCCTAGAAAAGCCATGTAAAAACTTGCTAGTYTGAGTAAATCAAATCCAGCAGACTTCATTTGTGAGACTTTACTGGAGATAAAGGGTGAGATTTACAAAGCACCTATGTAATTCAAGAGCACAAGTGCTACTGAAAATCCCTCCCTAAGGGTTCTTGTAAATCCAAACCCTTTAAAAAAGGAGATTCTGTGAGTTTCTCSGTTGATTTAAATGGACTTTAGGTGATCCCCAGAGCATTTTAAACTTATCAATATATTTTTCGAGTTYCGTTTATATATGCTGAACAAAGCAAAGGCCTTAATATTATCCCTATACTTGATGAAGCAGATTTATTCTGACAGTTTCAGTTTGCTTAAAATTAAAGCAAAGTTTAAAACAGAGYTTTAAAAGCCCTGTCTTCTATCATCACATGCTAGAGTGTCACTTTGCCTACGTAATCATCTGTTTTCCATATCTACATTCTTACAAAATTATCTGGAAGCTTCAAAAATATAATAGTACTTCTATTCGAATATTTCAGAGTACCTGTTACAAAAAATTGGCCCTAAGAGTGAGCTGGTCAGGGCAGCTAGCACAATGTGCTCAGTTACATTGATGTTCAACATAGAAGTGTTGGGTAGCAGGGGTTTATGGAGGTCATCTAGAACGACCTCCTGCTACAAGCAGGACTACCACAAACACTGGATCAGGTCAGCTGTGCCTTTGTCTAGCCAAATCTTGAAATCTTAGAATGACTTATTCGATAAATTCTGAATTTATACTGGTTTAACTGGTATATTACTGGTGATATTTAGATTGCAATAGTAAGAAATTAATCCATATTAAAAGTAGATATCTGTCTAAAGTGGATTTGTTGTTCCTCTAAAAGTTAGATCAGTGAGGTAACATATGCTTCAGAAGCTACTTGAACCCTTTTGTGACAATTAATGACCATATTTTTTGTCTTAAGGAAACAAATTTAATTTCCTATACCAAACTATTTATATTTTAGATTAGAATTTTATCTGAAAGTCTCCAATTAAACACTCCAAAAATATTGTCTTTACAAGTCTTTGAAAACTTTCAATCCTTTCTCTCATCAGCAATTCATAAACACAAAACAGCTTGCAGGCTTCCTCCTGTCTCCCWTAGACTTTATTGAAAGTAAGAGACCCACTCTCTTCCACAGGATTAGCCCAGTAACTAGGGGCTGGGACTTAATTTCATTATAAGAATTATAATTTCCCTTTATTTACAGTAATGAGTTAGCTCTAGTTTGGCTTCCTAATGTCATCTTGACTGGCTTAAGAAAAAGAATGTGACAAAACAAGAACACACTTGACACACTCAGCTAAAAGGCAAAATGTCATTTTAGATCAAGTCTAAACAATGGGGAAGACCATGAAGTAAATTAAAGCCAATTTACATGAGAGGTGACAGAGGTTGCTGTTTCTTCTCCTCCCCCTTCACCAAAATAAGCATGCTATGCATTAATATGGCTAGCATATTGGTCCCAATAAAGAAGACAAGCACTTATCAATATACTGTAATTCTTAAAGAATTGCAATAATCTCTTTCCCAATTCCTAATTTGTATTTTTACTGCACCTACAGCTAGACAAATCAGATTTTAAAAGTACATTTTTAAAATGTCCTCTGGACATTTAATTACAGACACCTTAACCAAGAGTTTTGGTTTCAACTGATTTTATAGATTTAATGTCCTTATCCAAAGATGAGAAACTCTAGAAAGTTATAGAACTGGAAAGGGCAATAGGAGGGATCAGAGGAGGGCAGCGCTCGTGCCGTGACAGTCTCAAAGAGTACTCTCTCCTGCGCTGGGGGTCTGGCAGATCACTGCGTTAGTCCTCGAGGAGCCCGCTTGCGTGCCAAGGAAGATGTTTTCAAACGTCGAGAGAGCTCCGTGGGGAAAGCTCTGATCAAAGTAGTGATTAAAGGGGGATCTCACAGGGTCAAACTGAGCTCCTTTGTTCTTTAGATTTTTTTTTTTTTTTTAAAAAAAAAAACATTTGCACTCAATAAACCTAGCTCTTCTCTTGACTACATATTGGCARGTAAATGCTTGCTTGGCTAGCTGGATTGTCTCAGATTTGTTTCAGAATAATGCGGAGGAACATGGTGCATCTAAATTCTAGTAACCTGTATTCTCTCCTTGGCATCCACTTCTGCTCTTGTTGCAGAATCAAGCAGTTGAAGATTTATATTAAGCTATATTTCTAGAACTGCATTTGCAAAAAGGCTGGATATACTATTAAACTAGTGAAAACCTTCCATTTCTCAGCCATTCTTCACACTCATTACAAACATTTCAGAAAATTCATTATGTTCTCCAGTCAAAACTAGAATAATAAAAAAAGCTAACTATATTATAAATGTGGCAGTACAAATTGCATTCGAAGGTGTTGCACCCATGAGGAGTTTGACTCCAAAAAATCTTTACATGAAGTGAAAATATGTTTTCTGAATACACAAACTCTAGAGATAAAATAGGTCTAGTAACCTGTGCATATTCAGGGAATGAGTTGTGATTGTCACATGAAATGTCATTTTTTAAAGTGCAGCCTATCATATGACTACTGTATCATCCTGAAGATAAGGGAAAAGAGTACTAACCTTATCCAGCAACTTTGCATTGTAGTAAGTGATTTCTGTTTTCTAAAACCTTCTTTTCCCACATCAGAGCCTTAAAATGCCCTGTTTAGCAACATCCTTTGCAACTAGTCACCTAAACACCTATTTCATAGATCAGGAAAATCTTACTTGAGATACTACGCTCCACCTCAATGATACTTCACTGTTGACCCAAGCACTCAGATATAGGATACAGTAGCCAGGTTAGAAACTCATCCACAAAACCAGAATCTTTTCCAGGTTACCYGGATTTCAGTCTTCCGTATAGAAGTTAACAAGCATCGAATAACCACTCTGAAGTCACAGCATAGGGCACTCTACTAGATTAAGTCCCTACCAGAGTAGGCATAAAGAGTTCTGACGTATGCTGAACTTCAGAAAGGTACTTGCAAACTTCAACCAGGCAGTTTTTTACTTCTCCAGAAAGCAGAAGTGGGTAAGTGGATACTGGAAAATAGCTTAAATCTCTTCCTTCCAGTTCTTGCACACTTAAAAGACAGTCTCACCACTACACAAACAGCTCAATCATGTGCTCCCTCCAACYTGGAGAAAATTTCTTAGCCTAGGAGAGACATAGCAGACAAGAAGCAACTAGCRAACATTTGCAGATAGACCACAATTCGATAAGGAAACATTAACTGTCAGAAGACAAAACCTTGTTATCCAGCTCCAACCATGAAGTACGGTACAAGTGCAGACTGAGGTGTAAGGTCTGCTGAACATGGGGTTTGGCACAGGTTGGCTTTCTCTTGCTACCATCATGAAACTGTGTAATAGCTTTTCAATATACAGAATCCATTTGCTATTGCCCGTGGCTTTTCTTCACAAATTACTTAAAAATCTAACAGCAGCAGCCATTTTAATCACTTATATCCTTTGAAGACACACTAAAACTTCTAAGATTTTCTTTCTTCTGCTTTGGCAGACTTCCCAATCTGTATATCTTTGACATAACATGAAATGTGGAAAGGCCTGATTGTATCCCATCCTGATACAATCCATGAGAGAAAATATATTATTTTTCACAGTGTTTTTATAAAAAAAGTATTAGTGCTAACTGGAAAAATATTTTAAGCTACATGCCAGTTTCAAAATATCCCATGAGAATTTTAGTCACAAAATGCTCAACGAGACGAAAACCATGCCTCTTAGAAAGCTTGCTAAAGCATTTGGCCTACTAACACCAGMTCCCCAAACGCATCACTGCAAGAGCAGAATTATTTAAAATACGTCCATTCCCACACATACGCAAAACTGTTTGTATAAAACCTCTTGTCTCGAGCCTTCAGTCTTTACTCACTCATGGCCCTCACAGGGCTGCTTACAAAAGTAAACTGCTTGCATGACGGCTCATTGCCCATAACGAAAAGTCACACAGAAGTCAAACGATTTCAACAAGAGCGCTATTAAATTGGAGTAAAGACTGACCTTTCACTTTGGAATGTGATGCTCTCAAGCATCTCTCCTGCTCCACCGTCTGGGAAGACCCTGCTTGGACCCTGCAGACATCATGCTAGACTAGGCATCTGAAGGTCAAAGGAGGGGACCATCTTTCTCTGAAGCCTTTAAATAGTAGAAAATGGCCAAAGATGATTGGTCAGGAGTGGGGTGAGTTGGTCACATGGGATTGGTCAGGCAAGACAAGGTCAGACAAGTTGCTTTACAGCTCCCTGGTGTTTAACACCAACACCTATGAGAAAGAAACACAACCCATTTTTGTGCTCCTTCTGAGGGCAGAGTCACAGAATCACAGAATGGCTGAGGTTGGAAGGGACCTCTGGAGCTCATCTAGTCCAACCTCCCCCCCCGCCCAAGCAGGTTTACCTACAGCATGTTGCCCAGGGTTGTGTCCAGGTGACTCCTGAATATTTCCAAGGACAGAGCCACCACAATCACTCTGGGTAACCTATTCCATTATAGCAAAGAAAAATTTCCGTCTGTTCAGATCCGGTGTTTTAGTTTGTGCCCATTGCTTCTCATCCTGTCACTGGGCACCACTGAAGAAGGTCTGGCTCCATCCTCTCTACACCCTCTCTTCAGATACTTTTACGCATTGATAAGATCCCCTCTCAGTCTTTTCTTCTCCAAGCTGAACAGGCCCAGCTCTCAGAGTCTTTCCTCGTAAGAGAGATGCTCCAGTCCTTTAATGATCTGAGCAGCCCTTTGCTGGACTTGCTCCAGTAGCTCTATGTCTGTCTTGTACTGGGGGGCCCAGCACTGGACACRGTACTCCAGATGCAGCCTGGAGTATTAATTAGTGCAAGGTAATATTGTCACAGGCTGATTAGGTGACACAGCAACTAATGCAGTTCTTCAGCCAGCCAGTAGCTACAATGAAGACACAGCATGATCCCCTTTCACTAAAAGCAAGTATTAAAACAACATTCATTATGTTTTCATGAAAAGGAAAAACAGTGACCTTGGCAAAAAACTTCTCTTTCTCCTTCTCCATCTTGTAAACCAAGGCAGCACCTCTCCACAAACCCATCAAAAGGCAAAGCCCCCAGCAGAAAGAAGCAGAGCCTTTTCAACTAGTAAAGATGCTGTAAGATGGGCCTTTCCTACAGGGATTTCAGAAGCTCCATTGCAGCCATGGCAAGCAAATGAAGTGAAGCATGGGCCACCGAGTCAAAGAATGAGAGAGAGCAGGCATACTACAGCAARCTATTTTAAACCATCATTGGAGATCTGTAGCTAAGCTCTCCAGTGGCCTGCTTCTAGCTAAAAGGCTTCCACTTGAGTGCTTCAGATCATGTAAGTTTGTTTAAGATGCATAATTCATGAAGAGTACATAACACCATCCTTGAATAACTTTTCACTCGCCACCTACTTGATAAGAAGAGAACTGACAGAATAGTGTGATTTCAGAAATCTGGCATTATCACGCTATGTGTCCAGGGAAGGGACATGGATCACTCCACTATCCTAACTCCTTCATTAGTATGAATACCCAAGAAATCCAATTGTACCAACTAATTCCCTGATTAGGACTATTTCCATCCATTATCACTGCCATTTAAATAAGACAAAGACAAATGACATGAATGACTTGCTTTATATTCTTTGAAAAGGGTATTTTTTTTAAAAAATCAGTTTTTCTAGGCTTCAGACAAACAGTTTTATAACTGTTGTACACCAAAGGCCGAATATAACTGTCCCTGCTCAGGTTGAGTGGTACTTTGCTACTCCAATAGTCCCACTGAAATCAATATGGGATTATTTAATGTAAGAAAAGAAAACCTGGCACTTTAGTAGCAAAATAAGACGTGTAAGGAGCAAATCTTCAGCTAATGCTGGTGAGATTTGCCCCATAGTGGCCAAAATAACTGTGCCATTTACATCAGCCTGGAGTCCACTCTTCTAACAGTGTGCCTAGCCTAGAGTACTTGAGTTTTAATTACCATTGATAAATAGTACATCCTTAAACTTTATTGACCTTATATGTTTGCCCTACTTTATTCTGTAGATAAAAGTCCAACTGTGGCCTGCTAGGCAATTTAAAAATGATTTATGGACTTTGTCTGCTGTTAGTAATAGTTTGGAAGTTGCTGTGTGACAGAAGGGAGGGTTTTTTCTAATTTATTTTGGGGAGATCACTGTTGGAGTGGAACTGTCACATTTTGCTTTCCCTTATCACAATGCGACTGCTTTTTCTCTTGCAGGGCTTTATAAAGAAGGGGGAAAACAATACAGGGTAAAACAAGATATAAAAAGAACAACAATAGAAACAATTGATGGGATGAAGTATCTAGTGCAAGGCTGAAGGAAGAKCACTGCTTTCATTATTTATACTGTGGGCCAGTCATCCCAGCAGTAAGCCTCTTCCCACTCCCACCTGAATCCCGGGTTATTCTCCCAGGCACTCCATTTATTTTGGCTCCTTCACCACTGAAACGTGTCTCCTGCTGTCAGACTTGATGTGACATTTGGATAAAGCGCTGACACCTTTTAGTTCCATTTAAAGGGCAGAAAGAGCAAACATACATGTACACACAAATCAGGACAGTTTAATTTTAAAAAACAGAGTATATTGGGACTATAACCCCCTTGGACACACAGCCATCTAAATAAACATTTCACATAAAGCAATATTTTGCCTCCAGTGTACCACAGAGCAGTGAAGAAAAGCAAGGCTTTGCTCTGTGTGCACCCAGGGCACACCCATTTTAAAAGCAAAAGGATTTTCCTCCCTGGAGTTCAGAGTTTTGTAATTGGTGGCTTATATGACCCCACTGTGATTTCTGCCCTATGCCAGAGTATGGTGACTACCTGAAAAGTAATTTGTAAGTCAGACAGAAATAGTGAAATACATGGACCTGGTGTATTGATATGCATTTTATCCATCCTTCTGTTACTCTGAAAGCTAGCATGGTTTTCTACTTTATAAGGGTCATCTGAGTGTTGTATTTGAGTGAAATCCTGCTTTGGCTTCCTGTAGGGTATACCGGAGAAATGACACTAACTGGTATTCTCTAACCAAGCGACAGAACTTATCCCTTCTCCCAAATGGGCCCATGGAAATGTATATTGAAATAGTCTTTAGAAGTTTACAGAGTATTATGAGATCAGTACAGATCTGACCATTACTTATTAATTGTTCATTTTAAGGAATGATAGAAAATGATAGAAAATGGATGGAGATCTGGGAAATGATGACTTCAATGAGATCTCAGTGACTGACATTTGGAAATATATTATTTTCTGCAATGTGGCACTGAGATTTCCCATTATTCTCAGGCAAAGGAAGAGCACCCTATGCTCTTGGGTCAGTTCATATGCACCCAGCCCTCTACTAAAAACAGAAGAGGCTTTGGAGATGGGTGAGCGTGGTTATGCTCCTCACAGATGAGGGGTGAAAGAGCCTAGGGCATCTCCTCTTGAAGCCTCTTTTCCTCCAGTTACCACTACCTTCTCTGCCAGCTCTTCTACCTAGCTAGCTAACATGAAGCAGAACTGCATCAGCATCTCAACCATTTAATTCCTTTAGAGATGCAACACGGCCCACAGCAAATGAAAGCAAGAGTGTGCAGCATCATCTTACCACTGTGCATTCAAATAGTAGGATGTGTGGAGAAGTACATATGGCACAAAATGGCTTTAGGCACCAAATCTGGTATGAGGATACAAACAAAAAAAAAAGCCATCTGTGGCCAAGACATGAAAAAGAAACATATGTTCAACCATCCAAGGAAAAACTGAAGGTAAGGTAATGCAAAATACAGAAGTACAATGCAAAATATATAAGTATAGAAACTGGGAACAGCAGAAAGTACAACAAAGCCCAGAAAACACATCTTAGCCCTAGATGGCTGATGGAAAGAGGTCTTCAGGCATGTCCCTTGGAATCATGATTCATCCCTCTAGTGAAAGGATGGATTAGAGGCTACTGTGCTGGACCTTGAAGGCAACATGTATCTCCTTCCCAAGCACAGATTTCCAGTGTGACCATGAGAAAGGCTTAGACATAACTCATATAAAATTCCGTCTCTTTGGGACTTTGGGGAGGCTATTGCTATATCTGAACCTAGAGAGAGATTAGACCTTCCTTTTCCGTATACTTTTCCATGGGATGCATTACTCAGAAAGTGGGCAAAAGCCCGCATCTTGCCCGTGTGCAGTTTATACAAGGGTGTTGTGCAGAAGAGAACATTCATCTTTATGTGAGAGTGTCTTAAGGCTCCTGGCCACTGTTGTAACATCACTCAGCTGACACCGCAGCAATTAAATAATTATCCCACCTCAGCAGGTCACTCKGTGAATACAAGTAAATTTACACTGCTAAATGCAGAAGAAGGAATAAATACAAGCAAAGGAGAAATAAAGTTTCTGCACACATCGATGCATGGAGCCTGTTTTTTGGCTTCGCTCCTCATACAAGTTGCACTTGTAGACATGCCCAGCCCACGACCTCATTTGTGATGAAKAGCCATGTCGCTCAGCTACGTGGGGAGGGAATTAAGTCCATGTCCGGCAGTCTTGCGAGACGCGAGGCGAGACAAGGCGAGACAAGATCAGATTCCCCATCCTCAGCAGGGCTCCGTTTGCAAAAAAAGAGGCCAACAGCGTGGCAAGGCACATATTCTGCACAGAGCACCACAGGTGCAGTAAACCTTGACATACAGCATATATCCACATAGCCGTAAAGASGTTAAGGCTCTCTTGGTAGGAACCAGTAGGCAAGAGCCTCAGGAATGACTATTTTTCTTTCTTGACTGCCCCCATAAGAGAACACAGGCAACAATTCCTCCTGCCTCAGTTAATAGTACTTCACCCAAGAGTTTCGGTGCCTGATTGAGAACAATATTGTTTGTACAGGGACACTGTAGGAAGAGATGGCACCCAGGCTCTCAGCATCAGCATTAGAAGTGACACTGCAGCAATTATACAGCTAACTGAATATAAATTGCTTGTAATTTTCATGTAAGCTCTGCTGTATTTTGAGCTTTCATTCTTTGATTCCTTGGAGAGGTTGCCAAAGATTTACAATTTCTAAAAGCATCGGGCTGCACTGTGTTTCCTCAGGTCCAGTTAAGGAAATCCGGTAACACTGGAATTTTGTGCTGTGAACAAATACGTATTTCTTCCCTTGTAATGTTTGGCCAGTCAAAATGAAACTGATAGCAGAAAATGAGTCTGCTGAGGAGACAAAAAGGAGAATAACTTTACTAAGACTGGTGTAACCCGTTACCTAAGTATTGCAGAGTAGTAATTAGCTCAGTGTGCCACACCGCTCTGAGGAAGAAGAGGAGCAGAAGGGTCTAAATGGACAAGGAGTTCAAGATACTTTAGTTTTAGGTCTGCTCCTGCGGATGATCTGTTGTATGACTTGGGTAAACACACTTTTTCTCTCCAAATCTGTTTCYTCTTTCAGAGTTTTGCTTTATCCACTGAAATCAGGAGCTCTTAGTATGGGGATTTGCTCCCAGTGTGTGTTCAAACAAAAGCTGAAATGGAGAGATCTTCATCTCTGCTGTGAGTCTCAAGGTGCTACAGTAATACAAACAGTAATAAAAAAGAAAGAGTGATGCAGTATAACTGCAAGAACAATCTGGCATCTTTTAAGATCATTCTTCCTGCTGTATCATTTTTGTGCTAATAAGTTCAGTTTACTCGGGGAACGTTCAATAAATAATAAACAAAACCAGAGGCCGAGACTTTCCCAAGCACAGTAGATAATTCAGACGTATCATCCATTAACATTAATGCAAAGAGTGCATCTAAATCCCTTAGCATTCTCAGAAAATTCTTAGCTTGAACGTTTAGTTTTTAAGTTAGGCAAAGAGGCAGGGTGCTCTCCGTAGCCAGCGGATGGTGTGGGAGGAATTAAGGGGAGCAATGGAAGGTACTTGGGTGCAGAGCTCCTACTCTGCTCGCTCTCTTTTACTTCCGAGTCTGCAGCTGCCTTGGCATGAGTAGGTGACCACAGGGGATTGGGCCGCATGATTTTGCTTCATCTGGGTTCTGAAGATGAACAGATAAGGGAAAGAAGGGAGGATTCAAATGGAGAAATAACACCTTCTTGCCGTGCAATACCTCATCTACCTCTTTTACCCCCAGGGTTACTTCATAAGCGTGTTGTCTGCTAGAATGTGTGATGCAAGTGCAGAAAGGCAACCAACAGGTCCTGAATCGGTAAGGTGCGTGCTCCAGCCTGAAACTGTGCCCCAGAGATACTCCCTACAGATCTGCTCTCACTTTTGGCAAGGGTCAGTGGGGACACATGGTGCGTCAAGTAAATGGGGAGTTTGAAGCAACACAGAGCCATCTTCCCTCTATTTCTCATCTCCGAATTACTTAAACCGAGTACAGGAAGAGAAGAACATCATTAGACTTACTGTGAATGCCACATCAATATGTAGGACAGAACTGATGTGCTTTGAAAGGTGCTCACTGCAGCTTTGGTAGAGCACTACATCTCTGTCAGGATGATGGATAACAGCTTCCAGACAGGTATGAGCACATTAAAAATACACTTCCGGCTCTGAGCAATCACACATCAGTACAGCGCTGTCTCAGTATGGAGAAGTAAAGGCAGCCACAGCTCTGGGAAAGCGTACAAACATCCGTGCCTGGTTCAGCTCTGTTTTTCACTATTGTTCCTTCCTGACAATTTTGCCATCCTTGATGAAAAGCAGGGTGAGAGGCAAGAATTAAATGAGTTCTCTGTTGCATGCATACATTTTTCAGCATTTCTGTCACTATATGTTAGAGTTGCAAGCACTTTAATGATGCCACTTAGTTCCTTGCTTCTTGTATGGCATCAGGTGGTAATATTAGCTACGAGGTTTCAGAAGCTGAACAAATCTTCCACTTCTTCCCATCTCATATTCACCATTAAATTTATACTACCATCAGAATCACAACAAAACCGAGAAGTTTCTATAATTCCACAAGGAAACGAGGCTGACAGGATCAGAATAAAACACACATCATTATCGCAGCCCTGCTCATAACACACAGCACTGAATATTCATATTCTATTTTTGAAGGACACGAGGCCTAAATTTGGAAATGTGGGCAAGCCTGGGCATCAGTTCTCAGACCTTCTGGGATCAAAGCACCAAGGAAAAATAACAGCTTTCAGTGTCGTTCAGGTTATCTTTCTCTCAGTAAATAAGACAGTGGCAAGTTTCCCTACAAAACAAAAGGGCAATGGACTCACATTTAAGTGACCCTTATCTCACTTTTAAAGAAGTGTATCATGAATATTATGAGGCTGGATTCATCATTAGAGGACAGAACAGATGGTGGAAGCTCAGAGTATAATCCCTGTGCAGAGAGATTTCTGCAATTGCTTATTAACAGTTATTGAAAGTTCCCATACACATGTAAATCCCTCCGTACTGAAATAAGAACACCCTTTAATGCAAAGCGTTACGTCCATTACAATAAGTAGCACTAGCATGAATAGCTAATAGTCATTGCAATTAAAGTGGAAATCAATTTGGCTTGCCGGTACCTTGTACATWAAGTGGAAGTTTTATGATATCTTTTATTTAAACAGCACCTTTTGTGTCTGAGATACCTTCACAGATATGAATAGCAGGGAAGTCAAGTTATGTGTATACCAGTGAGCCCCAGACAAAATTTTCATGTTCAGAACATGGTAAGAAAGCATTGGTCTGGTTAAAACTAGTTCATGTGTATACTGACATGTTTAGTTCATATGATTACACTTACTATAGTTTCTTTTTTTAAAAAAGAAAGTCAGTAAAACTTGAGAAACATCACTGAAAGCCCAGCTGAAAAAGTCCCAAGYACTTGCCTTCAGCAAGCACCGGTTCTTCAGCAAAGCTGTTAAGCATTGCTCTAGGTAAGGGGTCATGGACTCATAGGTCCAGTTGCCAAAGACTCCCTGCCTGACATGCAATCTGCCTTTATGTAACTTCCCAAAAGATATTTCGGTGTGTATTTCAAAGCGATATTTCTGCTTAGAAGTACATCGTGTCTCGGTGGGACACMCCGTGTGACAATGGCCTCATTCTCTCTTGGCAGCTGTGTAACCCACCAAAAGGGAYTCCCAGGCTAATCCCAAAACTGTTAGCCAAAGTGCTCACTCTGAATAGCCCTCCACAGAGATAAGGCTAATTACCAAGGACCTAGCATGGTCCTAATGTGGCTGTATAGTCTCTGAGACCTGTGCTAGGCTTTTGGATCCATAGCATTGTCCCTGAAGGCACTCTGGTGATAACTCTGCTGAACCTACCTGGGTATTTCAAGAATAATCTTTCATGGCATGAAATAGATAGGCCACACCTAATTCTCCATTTTTTAAAAAAAGAGATGATGCTATTTCCATACTGCAGTGCATTTTTGGGAGGAGAAATTCAGTAATACACATAAGATGTTACTACAGCCATGGTGGCAATACTGATAGGAAAAATATACTTGGAACCTACCTCTAGTTACTGCAAAGATTTSCAATTCATTTAGCCATTAAGCCCATAAATGGTGCTTCCCTCTGTTACAGTCTATTGCTTCAGAAACCACCAGCCTGAGAACAGTTGTGTAGCCCACGTTACACCCTCAAGCAATGGTTCTCAATCTCAGAGATGTCAGTATATTCTGCAGAGAGTATAAACAAATCGACACTCTAGAGAGAAAATATTTAAACATCTGTTCAGAGCAGAGTGTTTTATAGTCTTTCCACATCTTGAACTACTCCAATAAAATTAAATATTTTCCTTTTTCCTCATTTTAAATCTTTCTGTTGCAAACAACATTGAGTTACCATTCACTGTACTGCAGAAATTTTGCGATGTCAAGATGAATTAAATTGTGTTGTAAAATTCACCCCAAATCCCATATTAAAAATAYGTGCAAAGTGAATTCAGATAATACAAACCCAAGAAATTGTCTGGAATGCTTTAATCCATGGTTTTTCTTGGAAACARAACTGGTAAGTATATTTTGCACTGAAGTCACCATTAGTCATTTCACTGGTGCTATTTATCCTTAACCTCCYGTTAGCAGCATCCCTGGAAAGAGCTCAGCAAACACCCTGCCAAGCCCACCAAGCCCACTAAGTCTGTATGTGAGATACTACTGTATCTGAGATACCACCGAGTATCATAACTGTTTGGCTTGGAGCTCYCTTTCCACCCTGCCCAACTACAGAATTTCATGAATCCGAAACAAGCAGAAATCATACAAACAGCTATTTGTTCGACATCATTTGTTCAAAAGAAGAAGACTCGGCCTCCTCTTTCAGGAGAAAATTTTCCCCAAAGCGAGTTTTTAAACACTGAAAATTGATAAGTTGTTGCTATGGGAAAGCCCCCAAGCAATTTAGTTTCTCCCAGTAGCACTGTAATTACATCCTTCAGGAAAAAAAGGAAAAAAAAATGTGAGAGAGAGAAAAAAAAACAAAGAAAAGCTGAATCCTTCCAAAAAGCCATCACTTACAGAATAAATAAATGCACTAAAATGCATTTTTTTCCCTGAAGAACTCTCAGGCACATGCTTCACRTCAAATCTACTAATATACTACAGATACCAAGTGAAATATCAGCAAGTGAACTGTCTGCTGATATCCACCTGGCTGCTTGCGTTTAAATAAATGTCTTTTGCTGAATCAAGGCTCTTACTGTTATTAATCTCTCTTTCTCTCCTCTCCTGTTGTAGAGAAAATAGACAGACACATGGATGTATGGGCACGTCTTCAAAGAGGTGAGACATTTTCCATAAGTCGCACACAGTGAAAATAAAGATATCTGTAATTTGCTGCAGAAAGACTGAGCTAAAGTCTGCCTTCTTTTTCATGAGTCCACAAATATTTAGCTTCAATATCACATGCTGTTGTCCTGTGTGTGCGCGCGYGTGTGTGAAATGAAGTACAAATCTCTATTTCACTCTAAAAGAAAGGGGTACAAATGGATGGTCATTATAAAGCTGAACATAATACAAGGAAGTCAGCCAAACTGCCCTTCCAGAAATGGCAGTCGGCCCAGCCTTAACGCCTTTTGTGGAATATAAAATATTCTATTACATTATTTTCCAATTTTAGCTATCTCCCTTGTTGGGCTCCAGGGTGGTATATTTCCAAAAGTTCAGAAATATTTTGCTGCTCACCATCTGCCTCAATAGCTGGACATATTGGAMATCAACACTAGGACCAAACATCTGTGGCCCAAGGACACCAAGCAGCCACCAGTATCATACCAGCAGGCATATCCGTGCTCCAAGTCTCAGCAGCCTCACTGACCAACATATTACAGGCACACAGAAATAAACTCCCCTTCCCTTCTCCTCCCCTCGCCTCCTTGGTTTATATGAATACAAACTTTTCAGCCAAATTTGGATGAGCTTGGTCTTAAGAGCAAATGTTTAATCCCGCCCTGCATTTGTGGAAGCGTGTTGTGTTGGGTTTTCTCCTCATCTCTGTGTAGTGTGTGCTGGAAGTTTTCCTTTCTGGGATGTACAGAAATCTTTGCACAGATAGTCTCTGTGATATGTGTAATTATGCAACTCGTCTCTGTGTTGCAGGGCATTTGTACAGCCCTTTCTTAGRGTATGGGCCCTTTACTCACATAAGGACTTTCATTTATCACTCCAAACTTCCTCCCCGCAATTCACATTCACAGTCTGTTGGGATAAAGACACGGAGAAATAAAAACAGAAAGGTAAGAAGACTTAGGGATAGAGCTAATAGTTTAAAAGGACGTCAAGTGGTAAAAACATGGAAACATCTGATCAAGCTGGAGACTCACAGCTCTCAGAGTATTCTACGTAGCAGAAGGGGTTATTTTSACCAGCTCATTTTCTTTCTGCTCCTTTCCCTGCCACTTTCTCTCTCTTTCTCTCTCTCTCACACACACAGAGATCTGTGTAAGAAGTATAGCTAATGSTGTCAGCATCTGATGGTTTCCATCCTGTTTTCTAAAATGAACAGTTATTCGCAGTTTATGTGCTGGACATGGAAGAACACAACAAGCATTTTTAAACTCAGTGTTACCTAGCATGGAGAATGCTGTTCTTTCAAAAGAAGAACGGATGCTTTCAGTGCTTGGTTCCTCCGTTACAACATACTGACCGTCYTTTCTTAAACTATCACTGAGAAGACAGTAACATAAAGGATAACTATTCAGGACTATCTAATCTGCAAATCTTACACTGAAACTCAATATCCTGATAACCCAGAGGTTAATTTAGGAACAGACTTATCAGCCCAAAATTTCCAATACTAAACCAAAACTTAAATAAAAAAAAAATCTTAAGAATTACAGGACTTCACTGAAAGCACGAGATTTAAAAAAATACATYGAGAATTCTGTTTTCTGAGTTTGCATATTTTCTCATGAGATATTGTGTAAAGAACAAACCAACCCAGAACAGCTAGACAGACCAGGCTCCAAACTGCTTTATCCAGAGAACATGATTTTAGACYGGTTATGTTGAAAACATTCTGGTCTAAAAAATAAAATACATTTCATGGCAATGTCCTGCTTTTCTAAAAACAGATCAGTAACTYATTTGATTCAGGAGTAAAGCAGTTGTAACATTTGGACTCTAGATGTTGCTCTCACACAATTTCTCTACTATGAATTCCCTAATTTCCGAAACACTTGCTCAAGCTGCTCTTTGGTGGCTGAACAGTGTTTTTGCTACGTTGTGGAAAGTACCTCTGGATGTAGGTGCAGCTCCCTCCACTGACAGGCCATAGCTCCYAGAAATGGGCCATTTACACACTTCCACAACGGCAAAAAAAGGCAAACTGTGAAGTCTTGTAGTCACTGTGGAAAGAAACGCCTGTAGCGCAACTCCTGCTAGAACAACACTGTTGAATTCAGCAGTGCAACCAAGATGAAAAGAAAACAAAAACAACACCCCCCCCCTAAAATGAAGCTATATCACCCATAATCAACCTGAAATTTCTCATTGCTTGTCTGCAATCCCTCTCCAGAGCACCTGCTAACAAAAAGCACCCCGGAGATGGCTGCATACATGTTAATTGGCCATGTCACCCTTGAAAGGGTCTCTCTCCTCCTCTTAGACTGATATGTGTTGGGGAAGGTGCTGAAAGGATGCAGATAAACAGGTATCTTCTCATTTCAGTGGCTTTATGTTGGTTTACCATCCTGGAGGAGATGGCCTTGTAGGCTTSTTTGTGCTCAGCTCAGAACAGAAGGAGGCTGATAGCTTCCGGCCTGTGTACAAATRGCTATATATAAAATCTGTATAAAATTACACCTATTACTAGCAAATACTAACTGTGATGTAGGGAGAGTGTGGGGGAAAAGTTGGTATTTTCAGGTCAGCTACAAGCTATTCTGTTCAGAAATTAGAGGAAAAAGAAATKTTAACGTAATTTTCCATTTCCCTTGCCATCCCTTAAGAGCTCAGTTGGACGCAGTTAATGTAGACATAAGCTCAGGTCCTGTCTCAAGCTTATATTTCCAAAGGTCACCGATTTCACGCTGATCCTCTGCATTATGCTATCATTTCCATGAGAACCTGAGGAGGGCAACATTAATTGCCTGTGACTGTAATTGGCTTTATGCTGGTTGTCAGACCAGTGGCTGGGAAAACACACCCCAGAACAGCTGTCAAACATGTAACCTGGCAGAAAGTCACCAAGCATCAGGAGCGTGCTCTGAACAGGGATTGACATTTTCAATGCCCTCAGAGGCTCTGCGATCAAGACAGATCTCCTGACTTAATGATTCTCAAAAGTGACTAATCTGAAATAGTTTCAGCTGATGCAAAGCAGGATGCAAAGCATGCAGAGCCTGTCGATAGCATGGGTCATCTTAAATTGCAAAAGGTAAATATGCTCTCTGAAGCCTGTGTGTATTCACACAGGAGCAGGCCATGACAAGATCATCATGCTATCACTGATGCAGCACCAAGATTCTTGGTCACAATCTACTTCAGAGGAGCCAAAACCAAAGCAGAAAACCTTCGGTGCTCATCAGGTGCATCTCATCCAATTGGCATTAAAATTAGACCTGGTTTTGCTTCTACTGTGTCAAAACCAATCCCTCTTCTGAGGCCAAGGAAAGCAACTCAAATTAATCAGAATATCTTCAGACAGAAGCTGAGTTCCGTATCCTACTACCAGAGCAATCAGTGCTGCTCTTTTAGGCCATGCAAAACCAACTGTCCTTCATGTAACATGCACCAGAGTAGACAGGTTGAGCATGATTTTGAGATCTTTATCTGCCAGGTATACAATAGCAGTGCTGTGTTCTGCAGGTAGTCTTCTTTCTTCCCTGCTGGTCCTGTCTTCAGGTTCCTTTTGCCCTGATGGGATTCCTGTTTTAGAGTACCACAGTGCCTAGATCTTTCAGCAGTATTAACCATTGGCTATCAATGTTATTTCTGTTTCAATAGCAAATGCTGGACTTCACTAAACTATGTGCAGAGAAAATCCAGAGTAAGAAGTAGTTCCAGAGATGTAACACTCTAAATAAACCTGATGAGCAGGGGAGGAAAGSGAATGAAAAGCTTTACTCTGGGGAAAAGAGGCATGGGTCATCACGGAACTAGCCAAGATCAGAGGACAAGCTCGCGTTGGAGCTCAGAAATGATCCCAAGGCTCCCAAAACAGGAGAGACATACGGAGGTTTCAACTCCTTTCTGATGGGCTTTTTAGCTAGTATTCTCTTCTTGTCTTATTACAGGATTTTCCCTTGGTTTCAAACAGCTGTTTATGACATTAACGAAGAATCTGAATTGAAAATAGAATGGTTAGTGAAAAACCTTATTTCCTGAAGCACAGCATACAGAAAACTGATAAAAAGCTTATTAATAACTATATATATTGACTCAGAAGGTGATATATTCCACTGTGGTCATGGATTTATTTAAACAATTTGCTGCGTATTTCTTTTTCAATATTCTAGAAATGATAATCAAATGTACCACCTCTCAAAAACACAATTATAGATSCCAATAAACGTCTCAAGCATGCAGGCTCTCAGATACAGCTTCAAATGGGTATTATGATTTCATCTAACTGTGCAACTCAGCAAAGTACATCCAACTGCTAGACTTAAAGGTTAAATGAAATTACTTCTATACACACCTATATGCTTACATAATTGCAGGAAAGAAAATCAACACACTAACCCCAACATCTGCATATGTGCACATACACTCRCTCTTGGAGACACCTGCTTCTAGTGCAACACCCAAACGTGAGAAGTACAGTTGTACTTCTATGTGCTCTCATCCTGAGTCCTACAAAATGTGCAGTAAGAATAAGCTAGCTCATGGATCCCATATGTTCATTACAGTGGCACAACTATTTTCTGTGTATAGAGCACTATATATCATAAGAGCTGGTGCCATGGCTGTTCAGGGAAGCAACATAGAAGACTCAGATTGCTTTACACCCTAGTGAAAATTAATCTTGATTATAGCCATTCACTCACATCATTAATGTAGAATATACTGTGAGGATGAATTTAAGTTACAAGTTCAAGTCAATTTGTACCTACAGCATTTTTTTTTTTTTTGCATGGGTAGGGAAAGCAGTATAAAAATACCACCAAAATGCTTCTGCAGCTTTTTCTCTTTGCCAAAAAAGAATGAAGATCTACCAAGCAAACCTACTCTCAGGCAGAGCTCCAGGGTTTGATACTGTGCTGAGTGAAGCCAATGAGAAGACTCCCCAGCTTGGAGATGAGGCCATGTGTGTGAGCTTCCTATTTGGACTTGGTTTCCAGCTGCGTAAGCTGGAAAACAGAGAAAATGAACAGCAGAGCCATCGCAGTGACCTCTCCATGAACCTGAACCAAGTAGCGCTTTGCTCCCTCGCATGCTTTAATTCATATTTCYGTGCTGACTGTGTACTGGCCCCAGCAAGAATTAAATTAAATATTTATACTTTTGAGATGACACACTTTGTTACCCTGTAAAACTTGCACATATGGAACTCCATTAATTTATGCTAATTCCTTATTTCTCTGGAAGAGCCTCTCTCCTCATTAGCATTTGATCATTTAATACAACTTTACAGCACACACTAAAATGAGGCCCATAATCTCTTGTAATTGAAGCTTTGTGTGCATTCATTGTCATTTTTCAAAAAAAAAAAAAAACAGAAAAAAAAAAAGAGGGGGAAGGGGACTATGCATGGCAGCACTGCCTTTGTGCGGCACGCGCGGCTCCGGCACGTGGTTTGCTCTGCAGGGAGCTGTTTGCAAAGCCAGCTGCAGCCAACAGGCCACGTTTGGAAGGCTGGGCCTGACCTAGCTTCGGTTAAAGAAGCACTTTCTGTTGACCTCAGGGAGAGAAGAGCCAGTCCTATGGCATGCTGCCAGCGCCTGCCAGCTGTATTTGAGGATGGTTGTAGGAAAGGGAAATAAAAGTGGAAATTTCAGCTCACTGGGAAGGCCTGCAACAAAGAGAAACACTAAAATTCACCCTGCTCAGAAGATCCTCCCTCTCACCTTTGTTTTCTGCTGTGGCCCGTTGCAGTCTGCTGGTGCCCACGCCCAGGCTTGCTGTTACATGCCTGACATCATGTTGAGATCATCCATTATCGGGGAGGAAAGGAAATAACTATTTCTTCCYTTACCATAGCATTGCCTTTCATTGTCCAGTTAACCAAATTCATTAGACTTCTGAGTAAGAAAAACTGAAATGAAGCAAACAGCTCTGGCTCGTGCAGAATCTGCCCCCTCACTCCACCATGGGATCTGATCTCTGTTCTGGTACCAGTTTCCCAGGCTCATCTGCTTGAATCCTGATGATGATGTTTGCTCCGGTGCCCATCTATGACCATAAACTACAAGAGGGAARTAAACTAAAGGATTTTCCACTTCAGAAAAGGGAGACAGCAGAGTATTTTCCCCTCTGTTATCTGGCCTCAAGCCRAACTCAGCTGGGGAAATGAGATGCAATGCTAAGTTCTCATCGCCCTTTCTTCCTGATCTTTGCCTTGCCGTGCACAGGTGGGGGTCTTTAACACGTTCAGGAGGGATAGCTGGTCAGCTTCTGTTTTTTTTTTTTTTTTTTTTTTTAGCAGCTCTACAAAGCATAATCATTTATACTTCAAATAACATTGTGAAAATACATCAGTTATCCAAGTAACTGTCAAATTTATGTCTATGAGCACAGAGGAATAGCCTAATGCCTCTTGAAATAGGTTTTGCTCCTCATGGTGGTGTTCACTTTGTTCTATGGTTAAAGGACATTAGCAGAGACCCATCAGTGCCGCAACACACTTTGAGTATATCCTGAGGTCTTCAATGTTAGCGTGTTTCATGCATAGCTATATTAGGCTCAGTTTTATCCTGCTGTATTGTCTATATCGTCTTTTATGCAAAGAGCAGTTCTCACACTTGTGTCCAGCCACCACTGAACTTGATTTGACAGCAGTGGAAGAGTTAATGTGGAAAAAGAGCAAAATATTATGTTCCAAAATACCGATTGCCTGATTTTACTATTATAGATAGTTCCATTCAGGTTTTGAACATTAAGACCTTAAGACAAACCTGTGTCAAAATTATTTTTAGTTTTAACATAAGAATTGTCCAGTGACTACAGACTGCAGTTTGGCTTTATACAGTTCTGACATTTACAGCAATAAGGTTTACAGAAAGCCACTCAGCTCCCACCACCTCAGCTGAGTGATAGTTCAAAGCTAGGGCAGGGCTGAAAGAGCAGAATTCATCCAGCTGCAGAAGATTAATAAGAAGAATGTACAGAGGTCCCAATGCACCTCCAGGGAGAAGCTCATGAGAACTGCTTTAAATGTGCTCCTAGAATTGGTAGAGGGATGTGTTGGACTGAACACTCTCATCTGTTCTCAGGGACACTTTGATAAAGAGATAAACAACAAAAAAGATAAAAATATCTAATGTCCCAGTTTCAGAAAACACCTGCAGCCAGCACAGCACTTAAAACTCATTCGGGTCTCATTGAGCTTGGTGAGAGTTAAAAATAYGTCTACTGGCTTCTCCTGAATCAGGGTGTAACAGACCCTTGTACTCCTGTTTCCCAGGATATAAAGCAATGACTTCAACACCAGGTACTGCAGCCTGAGCAAACAAAGAGCATCAGCAATTTACAACTGAAAAAAAAGACCCTCCATATTTACATTAAAAAAGCACTTCCAATTTATATACCTTTTGCCCACACTGATGTTTATTTAAATTGTCAGTTAATCAATGAAATCTATTTAACCTAACAGTATATCATAGCAAATCAGTGTAATCACCACCTTCATCTTCGTTTAAATTTARCTGGACTCACCTCTGAATCCTGCCCCTGAATAGATACAAGTCAGAAGTGGGGGAAAAAGTATATTTTACAAAATGAGGGTGAGTATCTACATTATTGAAGCTCTCTCTCAAAGAATTAGGATTGTTCTTATTCCAATGTAGAAGGAAAGAGTATGCTAGGCTGTATATTAGAGCCAGCATCTTTTCTAACCATGGGATGATTTCAAACACATCTTCGTGATCCAAAAGGCTCACTCCTAGCATCGTATTTTCTTAAGGTGTGGGTCAAGGAGAGGAAGAGGTCTGATTAAAAATTAACAGCACACCCTAAAACTTGTCTAAAACCTTTATCAAACAGCTCTTCACATTTCCTTTGTGCCTGGGCCAAGCCATGAACCAACTGTATCAATGTTGCAGCAAAATGTGGTCAGTTCTCTATGGAAGTGAATATCAGCTAATAAAAGYAGGGTGTTTCAAACCAGTGCTCTCAGCCAGTTACACTATCTTTTCAAACACTGACCATAAAATTACATGGTAAGTGCCTTTTAAAGACAGTTACCACATGGTTATTGCTGTTTTCCAAATTAGGCTGTCATCACGGGTGTTAAGATGTGAAAGATACAGACAGGAAACCCGTTAGTTCCTTAGCTCGGGCAGGTTGGAGCTCCCATTGCTTATTCATTTTGCATTAGTGAGAAGCATCAGAAAATCTCAGCTTTCTGCGCCACAAGGTAAATTATTCCTGGAACACTGTACTTGGTTGCTTCAAGTTTAATTACCTTGTAATCTGCAGGTTGTGTTATTACTTTGTGGTTACATGATTATTCTTTTCATACCTATTTATATAGCCTATAAAGGAAAGTGACATTGGAATGGATTTTTCTAAATTGGTCCCATGCATACAGTTCTTTCAGTATCTGAAAAAAAAATGAGATTCTGCTCCTGGTAACTCTGTATATTGTCTTAAGAATGAAACACCTGCTAATGCCTTAGCAGGGCACAATGATTTTTATATAAAGCCAGAACAGATACTTCAGCTGATTATTTTGTATTAAACTCGTGAGCCCAAAGTATACCATCATTTATTTAAGGAAGATGTCATATTGTTGCCAGCGCAAATTTCAGTTTTAAATATTGATAGCTGGTCTCAGTTCAGTCTGGGGAGTATTCTCTCTATGGAGATAACCTAGAACAGCCTCRTCTCAAAAGATGCATTCAGATCACCTGTTTAATTTCTCTTAACAGCATCTTTTATGATATTTTCTTAATTCTCTGGTAAAATAGCATCTTCAGCAGTAAATAACAAAAAAAAAAAAAACCAAACAAACAACAAAAACAACAACAAAAACAACAGACTGGTAGCTGAGAGCTAAAGCCTGAGCATAGATGGATGATCAAATTCTGCATCCCTCTTTTCAGGAGTAGCTCCCTCATCAAAACTTCTCCGGAGTGAAGAGTCCTGCACTTGGGACCTCTGCCAAAGACAGCACATGAGTGTCAAAGCAGAGAAGCGAATCCCTCACTGGCAGAGGCAGGTGCATCTCCGTAACGGTGGAGAGATGATGAGTTACAGTGAAGATCTGCCCCACTAAAATGACTGATGTGAGACATTTGAAATATAAAGATGGCWYTTTTTTTGAAAAAAGGATATGAAGTTACTGTAACTGTTGCTGGTGGCCAGTTCTATATTATATTTAATTGTATAAATATTTTACAGCTCTTCTTAATGTACAGCCCACAAAGATATTAACCTTTGGAACAAAGAATGTATTGAATTCTTTTTTGCTGTATGGTACTTGATTAGTCTTAAATTGACTGGCTGATTTTTAATTGTGGAGGTCTCAGTGTGCTATTAAAGAATCTATGATTTCTTACTATACTGGGAAGGAAGTACATATATATGTATATATATATATGCTGCAGGCATCATCTTTAAACTTTTTTTTTTTTTTTTTTTTTTAACTTTGGAAGCATTACTAGATTTTCCAATTAAATAGTCCAGGTTTGTTTAAGCATCTTTTTTTTGAATATTTTGACCATTTATCTGGCTAAGGGAGGAAGAAATATTTTCTCTGCCACAGAATTATAATGATGAAATTTCCATCCAGAAAAAAAAAAATCGTTTCAAACAAATCCTTCCCTGTCAATAGTGGAGTAAATATCCAGCTCACATAATGTTTGGTTTAATCATTGAAGAACCTAGTCACTGAGCTAGGGGAAATCCTACAGGAGGCATATGAATTCTTGATTGGGAAGAAGATGCATTGCACTTTTCTGTGTAGATACTTTGTCTGTCAGAGATTGAAGTTCCTTTTGCTCCCTTAATTGCTGGTTTCATTTGTGTCCTTTTGGATTGCAAGAATCATCCCTGATATGATCTGCTCTGTAATGGTTTGAGCAGCAAATAATCCATCAGATTTATTTAGGATAAAAGATGGCTTGATACGATGTGACTCACCTTAGATCTATGAATATATTTTTTTCCCTCCCTTCTCCCCCTACTTCTCCCATCTTTGTGAATCAGGAATAAGCCCCAGATGCTCTCTGCAAAATGAAAAAGGACTGTGCTTTTGTGAGCAGAATTTCCAAAGGTTCTCAGCCCTGGGACTTCATAGAGTAAATCAGATGCTTGCAGGCATCTGATTTTTAGGGAAATAGATGGTTGTGCTTTTTTCCTTCTAAGCTACAATCAAAAGTGGTAATTTCTAAACCTTGAATGAATAAATATGAAGTAACGATAGCAAGATATGCACAGGTAGAATCTGCCAACAGGACTTTCTGAGCAGAAACAAGGTAAGTGAACATTTTTCTTCTCTGCACCTGAAGGGTTCTCAGTGCTTTTTACAAAACAAGGGATGTCTTCCCAATGCATGCAAAACACTCCAATATATTTCATCTCTCACATTAAGAAGAGAGTCATAGCAAAATCTTCTTGATCTAGCACAACTCAGACTTGTTTCAGGTGCTTGCCAATTGACAAAGCAAGCCTCAAGAGCCATCTAGAGGTTGCTTGGCAAGATACATTTTTATTATTGTAAGAATGTGGCCTGTGCATGCCAGAAAAAAAACCCAATTCCTCCAGGTTTTGTTTTCATGCACAGCATGATAAATCAGGAAGACCTCTAGTTATACTACTGGCATTTCAGCAATGTAGAGATGGTGTCAGTGAAAGAGAAATCACTCCTCTCACCACCAATATAGTTGTTGAGCTAATGAAAAGCTGCATTCATACGCTAAAAGAAAAAATGTTTCAAAAAGTCTTATCTGAAGCAGAGAGCATTTGGCCTAAGGACTGTTGTGAGCCCCAGACATACTCCAGCTGATAATAAAAACTCAGTGAAGGGATAAGCAGATTTAGCCAAAACATGCACACAACTGGGATTTTGTTAATTAGGAAACTAATATAGCCCTGATTCTATTGTCTGATCTGCTCTGGCAGCCCCTTAAGTCTGTGTTGAATCAACAGTGCTTTGCCCAGGGGCAGGGGGTTGCAGGAGCACTGATAGAGAAGGAGGTTGGAAACGGGTTCTGGTGAGTTCACACCTATTATTTTCAAATAGCCAAAATTTGCCAGACTTCAGCTACAGGCACCATCTCTTTAGATGGACCTCTGGGAGACTTAAATTGGAGGTATGCATACAGCTGCACAGAAGTAAAGGAGAGAACGGAGGATGTTGCAAACACACTACTGGCGGGGAAAACAGGTCTTCAGTTCTAGCAGATGTTTCTCTTTACTTCTCGAGTCTTAGTTRGACTGCAGTTTAATTAAGCTTTAGACACCCCTAATCAGAGACAGTGCTATCAAAGATCTAATCTTCTCTCTCTTGGATTCACATCTCTATTTGTTAAAAAAAAAAAAGAAGAAGAAGAAGAAGAAAAGTATCATCTTTCACTAAATCAGACTGAAACTCCTTCCTGACGTGCTTTATCCTCCAGATGGAAGTTCAACAATTCCTTCTCTGGTGTAAATTGCTTTGTTGTCTTTGTTAATCTCTGCTTATCTCAACAAAGAATTCAGACCTGAAAGTCTAGAAGTATTTTGCTAAAAGGAAAATTTTCACTAACCTGATAAATAGCAAATATATCTATTAAAGTCCTTSTAGGTAGGAAGCATGCATWGGTGCAGAAAGTACCACAGCAGGCATATTATGTGTTCACTTTAGTTTAAGGACTATACATTGGGTTTAGAAGAATGTCTCTGATATTTCCTGTGTAATTAGTCTGGAGGAAATACTCAAATAACTGACTGGAAGAGCTGACACAGAGGGGGATGCACTGCTGATGTAGCCATGGTAAAACTTAGACCACAAGCTCTTCGGAGAGCTGGTGGAATCTGTACCCCAGGGAAAGGAGATTCCTGCAACTTGGGCTTGTTTGGATTTTGTATCTGGAGTTTCTTGATGAACCAGAATGCAGGGAGTAGTGACACAGGTTTTACTTCAGATTATTAAAACTTTATAATATATTTCCAAAGTGATAACCCAAACAGCTGCCTAATAGGTTTCCRGGGCTGCACTCTGCAGGCCGATGTGAGACACCTGTGAGATCTCCGCCTGCACAAACAYCACCTTGAGACCCACATCCCAAGTGCAGCTCCGACTCCTGCATTATGGATGAAGCTTCTCATCACTCTCACTGGTTGTGGGCGGAGAGGGGAACTAGCGCAGATGCTGTCAGGGTAATGACAGGGGCTATTTGACTCCTTAGAGAGGGAAAAGAGGTTTTATCAATACATATTACAAATGAGCTGAATGGAAATKTTTCCATAAGGGATTTCTGGCTTCAAGAGGCATAAGCTGGCTTGATCAAAATGCGAAGGGTAGAAGGAGACAACAAAGAGAAAGACTTAAGGAGGCACCACCGAAGAGTATGTGCTGGTTATTGCAGCCGTGTCTGTGTATGTCATTGGAAACACACAAACACTAGAAAGGTGGAATCCCAAAATTACAGCCAAAGGAGAAGGCCAACGGAGAYGTGTTTTTCTGTGCATCTGAGTTCAGAACATCAAGCATAAAAATTAAGAGTTAGGAGCCCCAGTCTTTGGACAAACAACTGCATGATAAGAAAAAGTGTTCTTGTAAAAGATGTCAAAACACAAGTTCAATCAATGACCTTCAGTGCAAGGTATCAGCTGTACAATTAACAAAAAAAGGACAAGCAAAATGTAAGGGAAACATAAAGCATAAATCATGAATATAGAAAATACATACATATATATATATATATTTATATACACGTGTGTAAACACACACACATGCACATACGCAATAACCCTGTCATGCAGAAAACTCTAAACATGAGGACAGCTGCTGCCATTAATTCAGCTACGCTATGTGTTAGGCATTGCGATTTGTAATTTGCCCAGTGGGTGAGACCAAAAAGACATAAAAGGTTGTAATACCGTATCTCTGACATATTATGGCCAAGACTGGATTGCAGAGAAAGGGAGGGCTCTCGCTACACAGCTAAATGGCTTGGAAAGTAATCTTGGTTGGGACATCTATACGCTACTCTAATATAAACATTACTAATTAGATGAATGGGTTATAAATGTTTTTGCTATTTGTATACTGGTTCAGTGAAGTAAAACGCTATAAGCTTTTTTCAGTGAAAGCTGAGAAGAACAGACTGGATGGTCAGAGATCCTACTTAAGAGGATTTTTGCTACAGTGGAATTCTTAACTATTTTTGTGTAACATTATGCAATAAATAACGATGATCCCTCCAACAGAAGCACCACGGGCATTGCCCCAGACAGCCCTAGCCTATTCTAACATTGCTAAATGAAGTGGCAAATTCAGACTCAGTAGCAAAAGGCAATGAACATCAAAGAGTGTGCTCAGGTGCACTTGTCTAAGACTTCAAAATGTTACCAAAAACCTGGTATTTCCACACTTCTCTATTGAAATAGATTTAATAGACATAGCCCCTATAGGACAGAAGAAAAAATTCTGGGAAACCCCAGGCCATTAAAGTTTCTTTACTCCATAACCTCACAATAAGCATGCCTTAAGAAAAAATTTGACTGCCTCCACTGAGAATAAGTAAGACTGAAAAAAGACATTGATGGGCAATAAATTATTGAGAACAAACTAAACCAGCATATAAACAGCATGTCCTCTAAGAGTATGCTTTTGATGCCTTTTGGAGGCTTGAAAAATGAGCTTCTGTAGCCTCGGCTAAGCTGTCCACAGTCTGTTACATGTCTGATCACTTCTGATAGAGGGCAACATTTCAGCACCGACAGAAAGAGTCTAGAACACCAAGAGACATCAGTTAAACGAAAGAAAGAAATGCAGATAACAGAGTAAAAGGAAGCATCTTGGGCTGAATGTTTGCCTCCCCTTTTCTAGTAAACATAGGAACTATCTATAATGTGGTCTAGGAATGACAAGGTCAAGATTTGTCTTTATCACTAAAGAGCAGACTCTTTTTCCATACCTGGTGATTGCTGCTGTCTTTCTCGAATAGTACAATAGAAATTAGTAGGATTACTGCAGAGTAAGGTGCCATTCAACATGTGCAGGTGCATTTATGTCCAATATCAGAAATAATATTTCCTCAAAATAATCAAAAAATGAGTTTGAGTTTTCCTTTGTGTGACAAAAATTAAACATATTATTTTTTAATGTTCCTGTAACACACTTGCAGTCCTACTCACTCCCCAGAGAATACCACGRAGTACATAACAACAGGAAAACTTATGATACACAATCAAAATCTGCAGCATTCGATTAGAAGCATCCTTTAAAATTTGCCAGGCTGCCAGCTACATTTAGCTACATGCTCTATATGATGAAGACCAGTGTGCACATTTTAGAATAGCTATTAGTAAATACAGAACTATATGCTGCCTTTAGACATTTGGTGTATAATTTCACACTGTTTACCAGGCCCCATGTTCATAAATTGTAGTCTAAGATGTGGTCCAAAGCCAGGAAAGTACTTCCGATCTCTGCTACTTTCTTTATTTTCCATCTCTTAAAGAGTAGTAACATGTTCCACGGAGTCCAGCCGTGAGCTCAAAAATATGTTTAAATTTGAATTCTATGTAGCTGACAGACCAAGGAACAGGCAAAGAACAGAAGAATGAAGTTTTCAGTATGTGCCAATATATAAATGACAAGGTGTTGGGACCCTTTCTTTAGACCATGATCTTTGTGACCCTCTGGTTTTGTCACTGTGAACCAGGAATCAAACACTCCAATTTTCCCAGTGGGATGTGAGCAACATACCGAGTTATCTTGCTGAAGGATTTTCATCAGATTCAAATGTTTTCCTCTGCTGGTTTTCATCTGTGGCACCGGGTTGCACTGCATCAGCTCGGCTTCTGTCAGTGTTTGTCCTGTGAGGAAGCACAGCTCGGATGTACTGAGGACACGGTCTGTCCACAGGTGTTTACCAGGAAACATCCGTGTTAGAACAACAATATTAAAACCAAGGCGGAGGGCCCAGGGTTTTTTTAGGAACATGAATTTTGTGGTGTGCCACACTAGATACATTAAACTTTCTTGACATGGATGCTCAAAATCAGTAGCTACATTTTTGTTCTTGGCCCCTGGTGCATCCACACATCTTACTGTTCAGTTTGGGGAAACATTTGCAGAGTTTAGCCAATAYTTCCGTACCTGCAGCTGGCAGTAGGATTGTATATTAGTAGTCATCTATATATTGCAAAATACAATTCACATATATGAGAAGGGATCCTGTAAACGAAGATATTTATGATGCCCAAATAGATAGTTTGCACAGCTGCTATGTGCAAGAATCCCCTAGATTCACGGACTTTGCTTACCAGACTAGTGTCAGCTTTTTCAAGGAAACCTATCAGGATCTTAAGCAACTTAAATCAAGTCAGAGAAGCTATTCATGTGATTCAATTAATTTGTGTACATTGTTTACAACACTGAGCCCAGAATCAGACAAAAAAGAATCACATATATTAAATTCTCTAAAGAAATAGGGTTTTGAAGCAGGGGGATAAAGCTACTCACCAGTTTGGTCCGATGCAGACAAGTATTTTCAACCTCACAACAAAAGATGTTTCCGAAACTTTTGAAATGCGTTGGTCCAGCAGAGGCTCGGTGATGATGGAATGCACTTCACTTTGCTGGTCTCATGTTGCTAACTGGAGCTTCTTCATTTTCCATTTTGAAAAGACTTTTTTGTCATGTAAGATTTAATGTAGTTGTTTTTATCAAACAGCCTGCAAAAAAAAAAAAAAATACATTGCTTGAGTATTTCAACTGAACATAATATTAAACACATTTTATCCATGGGCTGCCCTGAACTGTGTGTTGTGTGCCTGGACACCTTGCCAGACATTTTGGAACATCTTTACTTTTTGCAGCAACCAGAACGAACTGATGACTCAGACAAGTTACATGACTGAGTAAAAGTACAATTGCTAGCAGTGTCAATTGTATTCAGATCTCAAAACTGGGGAGTTAGTTAGTTAAAAAATTGATTTTCCCTATTAGCCAATCAATAAACTAAAGGCAACTTAGAGGTCACTGAAGCAAAAATATATCCCCTGAGTTGTGAGCTGAGATCACAAACAGCAGGGTAACCAAAGCTCCAGGTATTCCCAGTGTTGTAGCCCTCACTGAGCAAATCCCTTTAGCATACAAAAAATCCAACAAACARCGCCAAAGTAGCTTGGGATTCCAAGTGAACAGTGCTCAAAAAAATGGCATTGCACAGAAAATATGTTCTTTCCCCTTTTGCTTTTTGGCATCACTTTCCACTTCTTTTTACAATACTCTTTGCCCAGCACCCTCTTTGATAACCCCCGTGTTAAAGCCCAGGCAGGAATGGCTGATAACGTGATGGAAGGGTAGSAAGAAGCAGGAAAGAGAGCATTAAACCTAGAGAAATTCCGAGCACAGCAATTTAGTGCAGTAGGTGCACATAAAACAGGGGATTCTCCTCAAGAGATTGAATTAGTGGCTCCTGCAACCAAGGCTTTAAAAACACTGCRGAGTCACGGGGAAGAAACTGAACCTCCTGAAGAACCAGGGGCATGTTTCCACTGATGTATCATGTCACTGTGTGCTCAAAAATACCCTGCAAGGACTAGAGTTCAATTCGTCTACCTATTCAGGTGGTTCTACAGCATGGAAATTAAATACCAGATTATTTCATGGATGGGGTGCTTGTCTAGGATTCTGACCCTCATGAAGGATTTCAGAGATTGTAAGTTTGGTTTACTCTGTTTCCTGAGTACCTAAGCATCCCTAAACCCTTCAGAATTTACCATTTCATAATAAAAACAAAGTCACAAAAATCCTGTTAATGGGGGCGTATTGTGGGGAAATTAAGGCATAGGCTGGTAAATGATTTCTGCAAGCAAAACTTATTGTTTTATTTCYTAATTTTTGATCTTCATGGCCTGTTATTTGGGGTGTAAGGTTCCCCTTTCCCATGTACTGTCTAACCTCTCAAGACRCTACCGAAGGAACAAGCCTCTTGAAGGTATAGGGTTAAAAAAATAAAAATAAAATTAAAAAAAAGCACTGTTCCTACACTTTTCTGGAGGAAAAGTAGCCCATTCACATCTGAAGAGTTCACAATTTCCTTCACTAATTCTAGAATCCTTTTTCCTTTTGTTCTGGGAATCTATAGAATAACTGACAAAACAGGTCTTACAGTAATTGATCCTCAGGACTACTAAAAATTTATACCAGCTGCACAGTGAACATCTAAATTGCATGAAGATAAAAGGSAAAAATATGCGTAACATTCTCCAGAAGTTTTCTAAGTTTTTATGGAGAACTTTAAGCAGAGTGTCTGTCATAATATCTAGTGCTGAGGTTATCTTACCTCTTACAGAACCTTCCATGCTCTTTTTATTTTGTGCCAGGGCAGAAGTATTCACATACATTTGATTTACGCACAGACATGATCAATTGCTGCTTTTCTGACAAAACTCTGTCTCTGTAAAAATGTTCCATTAAATGYCAGGTAATACCATTCTATAGATGCTCTATGGAAAAACCAAGCTTCTCTAAGCCAAACTGCTCACAGTGTACCTGTAAAAATGTGAAATAAATTGTCCGTGCAATGTAAACATGTCTGCACCAGTACRTAATATTTTAGAAAACAGAGGAGAATTCAGTAAGTATGTTTGATCCAGACTATAAAAAGCTAGTGGTTATCAAGRAGCCCTGGTTCAGGTGTTTGGCTAGATTGAGATCAGAGATACGGATGTTTGGTGTGCATAGCTCCTTGAAAGCTCTGCCCCCTTCTCATTATTTACTCTGTCAATACCTCRGCTTTAAGAGGATCTAACTGTATAGACACTTTTGGGCGA
This sequence comes from Rhea americana, assembly GCF_003343005.1. Classification (NCBI taxonomy): domain Eukaryota; kingdom Metazoa; phylum Chordata; class Aves; order Rheiformes; family Rheidae; genus Rhea; species Rhea americana. The sequence goes on along the minus strand of NW_028185705.1, from coordinate 5,994,678 downwards.
ACAGCTTCTCTTGACTCTTCTTGCCAAACTCACCAAGACTTTTCCACAGAAAGTAAACTGGAAAGCTTTCAATTGCTTGAAAACTAAAAATGGTTTGGTTTTGGAGAAAAAACAAAATCAAACCCAAGATGTTTTCCATCGGGAAGAACAAACCCATTTTCAAGTCAGTTCTCCCTATCAGTGGTCTCCTCACTGATCATCCCACCTGCCTGAGGGACTTGGGAAGTCATCAAACTAAGCAGACACTTCTCTCTCACCAGTCGCAGGAATTAWTTTTGGTAGCATCTCTTATTCGGCTGAAAATATTCAAAATGACATTTCAGTTTCTTTCTTCACTAAGCTTTGGTTCTTCTGAGTATATCTTGTCCCTAGCCTTTTAGTTTATACTTTGTATATTTTCTCCCACTGTGGTTGTTATCTTGTTTTTCTCTGTGTATGGTCACTGATCCTTGGCTCTTCCCTTATATCTTATCTTTTGGCTTTCCTTTCTATTGTAGTAAATTTACTAAATTCCTATATAAGCTTTGAAACCTTGAGCCAGAAAAGCACAGTGTTTTTGAGAAGATTGTCTAGGCTGTCAGCTTTGGGGTTTAGGCATATATGTAACCAAGTGATTAAACTCCCTACTCTTTCCTAGTCTTCAGGTTTGRAACCCTTTCCCCGACACCCCAATTTTAGAGGAACCTTTAATACTAAATTTCAAAGCTCTGACTGATCTCACTGAGTTTGGGTGGAATTTGGGTAGGGGTGTTTGTTATTCCCCTCCAAATCACGTACATATCGCTTCTTGTTTTGAAAGCATTTCTTATTTAATCTAGTCCAGGAAAACAAGGCAGCTCTTGAGAGAACTGGGATGAATGTACTTGGTAGCACTTGAAAGCTAAGGATTAAGTTCAAGGGCGCTGAGGAAAGCATGGGAAATTGAGTCAGTAACTCTAGAAGCCCTGGAGCTGCTTTAACAACTTCAACCAATTCGCAAGCTGCAGAGATTTTCTTCTGCATACTGCAAGGTTCAATCAGGTGGGCTACATAGCACTTCAACTTCTTCTTCTCTTCTGGCTATTCAACAAATAAAACATCCCCCTTAAGTGATCTTCCCCAAAATCTTTGGGAAAGTTGATTTCAGTGTCCTCCACTGAAAAATTCACAGAATCACAGAGTGGCTGGCATTGGAAGGAACCTTTAGAAATGTCCAACCCACACCTAACTCAACTTCATATGCTTGTGGGAAAGAGAGTTTGCCCCACTGTCTTACTTCCCCATTTATGGAGTGAAAGTAATTTTATTTATTTCCTCTCACTTTATCCCTGTCTATTGCTCTTTTGGATAGAGATTGTACTGCCAATTATGTCTCTCATGGGGTATGTAGTGATTGCTAAGAAAACTGTTTTAGAGTTATGTATAGAATAAGAGTTCAAATGACATTAATTGCAACTGTCACTACACATTGCTGGAAGCACCTTTGAATTTGCTCTAGCAAACCAGCCTGTTGGGAAGGAAATGGATCTGTGATGCTCAGGGGCACATCGCTCTGGATGGCCCAAGGGCAGCACCGTGGACATCCACCAAGTTGCCTAGTCTTCCTCAGGCAGCAAGATGGTGATGGTAAAAGACGATAAAAAAAAAGATTTAAAAAATATCTTTTTTCCCCCAGGGAGACCACATCAGCATGCCCGTTCCCTTGTTGTATGTACGCTACATTTAGCATGCATAGTACAGCTTCACAACTCGCTTTCAGATCAGGGGTGTTTGTGGGGTCTTATGCAAGTGGCTGGGTTCGAAAATAAAAGCTGATCTGTAAAGTTACAATGTATAATATATTAGAAATGGAATAAAATTCTCAAGGGAATCTTCACTGGGATCAATRAGATGATTCAGCTAAAAATGATGAATAGCTATTGCCTTTTTCTCCTGCCAAATAAACATTTCTTCTCTCACTGTTGGAGCTGGGCAGCAGATGCAAAAATACAGCACAAAAAGAGCATAATTTGGCCATAAAAATGTTGCAGTAAGTGTTGTTATATAACTGAAATGCCATCTCCTTTAGTGCATCCACCCACTCACTTTACAATCAGTTAATATTTTTCTGAACTCTCATGTTGTATTCTATCCTGCCGCCTCTGCAATCTTTTTGCCTATTTTTCTGCCAAAGCCACAAGAATAAACCTGTCAACATTGTTACTTAGCCATCTTTCTTGTCTGGCAAATTGTCTAGTGGAGACTATAACCTCCTGGTTGCTCCATTGTATAATATAAGTATCCTGTCTTAACAAAATAGAATTTAAATATTCTTTAGATACAAGATATCTRCAGGCATCTGTGCAGAAACAAGTTAAATATATTTTCTTGACATTTTTTACTTTTCTCCAGCGGGAATGGCACAGACATTCATATTAAGCTGAACACGTATTGACATGCTTAGAGAGATGTTATATGGCTTTGCAACTGAAATATCTCCAGGTATTTGAACTGCAATAATAAATATGGCTGCTCCTGAGGGAAGAAAGAAGCAGCAAGAAAATTCCCCAGAAGGCTAAGATTAAGGACTGAAGTGAGCCAATGGCATACAGTAGTTATGCTTTGAATGTGACTGGGATTTATGATTTCAATTAATGCCAGAGAGCAATTTTAGAAAGTTATTAGCAACCTACTGGCTATATAGAGTACGGTTCATTTGTGTATGCCTCTAGATTAGCTGTATCACTGTATTGTTTATAAACACGGGGCGAGATCCCCTGCAGTATCAATTGGTGCAGCGTGGTCAATGGCTGTAAAGGGGCTAGGCAGATATATATGGACCCAAAATGTGGCCTCTTCTGTAGAGCAGATTTTATTGCATTGGARGAGCTGTATTTCTCCATTTGAGCGATCCAATAAGAGAAACTCATAAGGGGAAAAGGCCAATCTCCTTTCCTCTGCCTTTCTATTTTGTGTCCCAAGAAAGGCCCAAGGCCATGTGACTGGCTGGTATAAATTTACTGAATGTCCAAACGCCAAGGACCTCCTGAGGTTCTCTTGCTATTTAAAAACCAACTGAGGCTTGACGTGGGCGTGTGCTTTGAGTATACACACACACACACAGGGAGAACTGTATATACACATATACCTGTATACATGTATATATATTAACATACGTATGTATATGTGTGCCTGTATGTTCTATACACACAACTCTCCACAGCTGCTTCTTGATTTCAGAATTTAAGTATCATCTATATTTGTTAAAGCCCTGTCTTCCCTTATGCCATACATGCTCGCTCCAAGCCGCAGGCAGGATGCTGCTCATTGAGCAACTCATTGCACACAGTCCCCCTTAGAGAGAGCATGAAAGCTAAGGCCCAGATCCCAAACATGTCTTGGCTCACTGAGCCGAAAGAAGTTATTCATAAAGGCAAAGAAAATCAGGTGTAAAAGGCTGAAGGCTAGGGGCTTAATGAACCGYTCAGGAGGGAAGGACCCAGAGTACTTTAGAGGCAGTGTTGCCCTGGAGAATTGGAGCAGGGATAGGGTGAGGCACAAATACCCTGAAAGCCGTTGTTGCCGATGGTGACAACAGCGGTAAGTAGAGGAGGGCAAGACCATGGGCAGCATGATCCTAATGGGAAGGAGGTAAAGCTACTCCAAGCCTCCACTGGCAGGAGGGTTCCAAGGTTGGCTCTGGGTCGGCTTCAGTCCTRTGGATTGTGTACAGGCTCTGATCCAGGGAGACAACTGGCTTAAGACTTTCTGCAGGAGTATGTTGTGGCCCTCCCCTCCCAGCAGCCATGACCAGCTGGTGACAGTCCTGTTCTGGACATAAAGACCAGCTATTTACACCAAAGCATTTTCACATGTGAGGAGTTCTTGTATTTCCTATTGCACTTCTGTGGGGTCACTCACATTTTGTAATAGGCCTCTATGAAAAGTACAAGGAAAGTGTACATGCTATGATTAATGTTGTGCTACAATATTGTCCTCTTTCATCCAGTTTGCTTGGTCCTCTCTGTTTTCATTTAAATCTCTTCTACACCTGCTTAGAGCAATGCAGTAAAAGCAGTAAAGATCACTTACTTGAGTTATTGCTAAGACACTGGAAGAAATCTTTATAAAAGTCTCAATATGTAGCTGTATCAGTATAACTACTTTGGTTTCTGATGATGATAGTAATCATYCCTCCCAAAAATAACTGCTAAAATCTCTGCTATCTCAGTCATAGATTTTCTCCCCTGTTTTTGGTTCTAGGACAAATACAAGGGACAATAAGCTCAGAACCCCATATTTTCCTGTTGCCAAGACTGCAAAACATTTCACCCAGAGAGGTTGTGGAGCCTCCTTCTCTGGAGATATTCAAGGCCYGCCTGGATGCAACCMTGTCTACCATGCTCTAGGTGACCCTACTGAGTGGGGAGGTTGGACTAGATGATCTCCAGAGGTCYCTTCCAACCTTACTGATTCTATGATTCTATGATTATTTTATATGGAGCAGTTTTCCATGAGAAGCATTTCCCTTTCATTTGGAAGAGCAACTACCAAAGCCTTGCATTGGTTTTGAACTTGTGCTGCGAACATCACTCATGGTTATTCTGGCATGACARCTCTTCAGGCACCACTCTGTGATAATGACCTAGAGTAATTAACTTAAAGCAAACCATTTCAATCCATGCACAACAACAGTAATTGAAACCTTCCACTTGCAGGTGTGCTGTAACCCTGAACCAGGATGTCTGGGCCAAATCATTCCAAACTTTGGGGGTTAAAAATAGGCCACAGTATCCACAGCTGAGAAAGTGAAATCAGAGATTCTGATTTTCAATGGTTTCTGTTACTTGCAGTTCCTGCTGAGGCCTGTGGGAGGGAAACACTGAAAAATAACCACTTGCTCGGAGTTGTTGACATGGCCAGAAGTACTATAGCCGAGAACTCACCTTTTGCAGTCTTGCTTTCAATGACCTTCACAGGTGTCTATGTCTCCCTTCAGCAAGGCTCTTGGACATAGGCTTCACCATGCTGAGAGCTCCATTAATGCTGTGACCATGGACCTAGCAGGGAAGAGGCCGCACACAGCCGTATTTCTGTTCAGATCACAGAACGCCCCTGTGCRAACCTGTTTCTATCCAGAGCAGTGAGAAGTCTAAGATTAAGATTTTGGGGTAAGTGACAGATTTGCCAAAATGTTTCAGAAGGGTCTTTCCCCCTCATATCTGATAGAGCCGCTGGAAACACAAAGGGAAAAGAAAAACATTACATGTGAGTACGTAGCTTTTAAAGCAGAAATCAGTTCTCCATAGCCTCCAGTATATTGTTATTATCACTCTACATTATTTGCTTTACAGTTTCAGAAACGTGAGTAAAATGTTTTTGGCTTGTTTGTTTTTCCATATGGCAAAGGCAAATCTTTTCCCRTTGCTTCCATGTAAATTTGACAAGGCTGTTCTTCTTTCACAACTCATACAGCACCTTATTCTGCCAAGACATCTTTGTTTGTGTACCAGCTCTATCAAATGCAGTTACTACAATTCTGGGAATACCGTTTATTGGTTAACCACAGCTGCAGAACTATCAGATGAAACAAAGCACATTCTTGTTGGAGATCACAGAAATGACTATTGTTTTTCTCTTCTTCTTTTTTTGAAACCTGTCATTTCTTCATGATGGAGTGGCAGACTTCAGCAGAGACACCATTTATTTGTTCAGAAACTACAGCATCTATTACATTTAATTACTCCTCCAGTTTGTTTTTAACAGTGAGCAACATTGTTAAACTGAATTGTTTTCCTCTGCAGCTTACATAAGAAAGTGGCTTTATAACTTCAACCAGGCTGACATCTTGGAGTTATACACGTACTTACATTTGTAAGCTACAGTAAAAGTTCCCCAAAACCTGTAGAAATTAGATGCTTAAAGGCAAAAAAAAATTTCCTCTCACACTATCTTCAGAAATTCCCTTCTCATTTCTGTGATTTGAAGCTGAGGTCCCAGCTGAGCTATAGTATGCCAAAATGACCAAGTGGCCAGCAAGAGCTGCTTCCTCCAAGAGATCCCAGAGCAAAGGCAATGATGCAGCTCAAAGKAGACAAGAGCAAGGCTGGGGCTGTCAGCTGCAACTTAGAACAAGTCCCAGTAGCTTAACTAAGAGGTTCCTCCAGTAAAACAAACACAGAAACCCCCAAAGAACTTTCAGTCTTTTACTTTCTAGCACTCCATATAATGAAAAAGGCATACTGGCATTGTCCCTAATCCTCTTAGTTTTGTGTCATGCCAATTCCCTTTTTATTACAGTCTTCCCATTCTCTTTACAGCCTTTGCTCTGGAGCCTCCACACCTTCAGCTTCAATACCTAGATCTTTTTGTAATCTTTAGGAGAGATTATCATGAAGAACCAAGACCTTTGTTCCAAGGGTYTGGTATCAGAAATGCAATAACAGTTGTAGCCTCCGAACTGGATTTCATTGCCCTTTTCAAAGCTCAGCAGTTTGCCTGTGGTACCATTACTTTCCTTTCTTCAGAAGACAAAGGGATGTAATTGGAAAGTAATGTGAAGTGTTAGGGATCAAATCTAACACTACATTCCACAGGCACATATAGCATTAAACTCAGTGAGTTTTGTCAGGGCTCCTGCTCCAAAATATACTAGCAGAAACAGCTCCATTGAGGAAAGAGAATTAACTCTTCTATAGAAGAAAAGCAGATAGAAACAAAAGGAAAAAAAAAAAAAAAACAATGTGATGTGATTTTTCACTGGAGTTCACAGGAAAGTAATGTGAAGATTTTTCATGGTTGATATATTAAAAGAGTTTTATAGGTTTTGTTTGGAAGAAATTCCAGAGAAATGAAGGCTGGATTTGACAGTACAGTCATGAGATGGAGTGTGACCAAGTGGGTAATAGAGTGGACTACAAAGGAGGAGCATTTCTTACATCTCTGCTATTGCCCTGTGGCTTGCATTTGACTAAGGCTCATGGACTCTTTGTTGGTCAGCTTCCTTCTAAAATATCCCTCTACCATGCTAAACCAACACAATGGTGGAACGGTAAAACCTCACAACACTTGAGTTTTGAATGTATGGAAACATCATGCATTAATCAGGGAGAACATGGAGTTGAGAGAGGAACGTGGTTCTTGCTTTTGTCATGTAGCGTGGAAGTGTACCTGTAGTCACCACACACTATTTTCAGTGAAGCTAGGTGRTGACTCCAAGTCTAGATAGTTTGTAGCATCATGCTAGAGGAAGAATGAAAGTTTCCCTCTCACAACAAACATACTGAGGAACCCATAGTCATCTCAGAGTTCACAGAGCTCTCAGCTGAGCACAGCACAAGATGTGCTCAGTGGCCATCAGTTACACGCAAGACCTCACTCTCCTGAGAGTGCTATTAATTCAGCCAAGGTGTTTTGGGGCTTGCAGGAAAACACAGCACTTTGCTGAACAGCAGTCTGTTCTCAAAAGGAAATGAAATCAAAGCTCCTTGGACTCCCCTCTGCAGGTTCCACCTCTCCCCTTCCATTTCCCTGTTCTTGCTGTGGTGCAGTGCCTAGCCAACAACTTCACCGTGTTGCCCACTCATTGCAGCGCCAAGCAGTACTCAGATTCGTTTCTAGCAATGGATTATAACAGTTTCTTGAAAGTTGTTGCACTGGTCAGGGAAAGACAACGTTGCGGTCTCTCTCTCTCTCCTCCAAAATTTCCCCACAATACCCCTTACAGCACTCAACAAGCTGGAAAATGTAGTTCTACACCAACTACATGTGTCCTTAAAACAGGAGAACACTTAGCTGTCTGTTTAAAGCAACTTTAACCAGCCCTAGGATACAGGTCAGTAAGAAAATAACATACAGCACAGGATCCTTCCATGAGCAGCATTTTTCACCCTGAATATATTACTCTGTGTAAAGACACTGATTTGTGAACAAATGTGGCAAAGGTTTTTCAGAATTGCTGAGAACAGCAGGCACTGAGCGTCTCTGAAATCAAGGCTCTGAGCAGATAGGATCATAGTCTTCCAGGAAATGCTGTCGCTTTGTATTGTCCTAAGGAGACTGGCYGCTCACAACCCAGCACGGAGCCAGTTAGCCAGGTTTATGATTCCTTTCCTGTGCAAAATTCTAACATCTCTAATATTAACATGCTATTGATGCAAAGTGTCACACCAATGACAGCTGTGCAAGCAACACAAAAAGTCTGGATCTTCCAGCATCCTGATCAATTTGAGCRTCTCTAGCAGACATTTCTCTGCACCATGCTCTTTGACACACCTGGTACATCTAAGGCCAGTGAAGCTTGATGCACATAGCTGGCAAAACACAATTAATTCTTCAGTGATACTAGCACTGCCACACTCTAAGCGTAGGGAAAACACTGCAAATGGAGCCCTGCCATAGTGTATCAAATACAGATTTAGGCACTCAGCTTTTACACATGGGAAACAGCCCCTTCCTGAGCAGTAGCTGGGCATCACCTTCGCTCTGCAGTATCTGGTGATGACAAACTCAGTAGAGGATTGGAACCACCTCTCTCTCAAGCATTTTTTTTCTTGCAGAAACAGGAAGTACTCTCAAAGAAAAAGAAAAGAAGGAAACAGTGAAGTCAGAAAATTGATTAAAAACTCACAGAATTCAGGCAGGGYGAAATTCCCACTGTTTCTTCTTCCCGTGACAACATCTGTCACAGACACACTCACAGCCTACTTCTATTTGCGTACTAATCTCTGCAGTGGGAATGTGGGGTTGCACCCTGTGGAATGCTTCCTCAGCAGGTATGTTCGACTTAGATCAAAGGAATCCAACAAATCAGTGGATCTACATCCRGTTGATAACGAAGTCCTGCCTTTTCCTCCCTATTGACTGCTTGCCGCTTCCACCTGCTTTCTAACCTTTTCTGCTTCCTGGCARGAAGAACAGAATACAGTAGCCAGCCTACCAAAGTATTAAATAGTGAAAGAAGCCACAAAACTGTAAGACACATTAAGAACAGCACATTGTATGCAACGCATAAAATCTTTGATGCCCCATTTTCATGACAAAGTAATGTAATGGAATCCTAACATCGCCCACTATTATTCTAATCCACTGATAAACTGCATAACTAGAATGATGAGTGGTGGACACTTAACCTGTTCTCAGATTGGATTTCATACTGGTAATATAAACAAAAGGCTTATAGCAATTTTCTCAGAAATAAATTGTTCTCTCTGAAACAAGTAAATGTGCAGCAGAGAATGTTAAATCCCTTCCATGCAGAAACCGTAAACAAAAAGCAAAATGGTCAGTTTAAATTTATTTGTGTTTTACTTCCGTGTCTAATAGGCCCTCATAATCTCCAAGTGTTTGTGGAAGCTGGGTTTATCAGCTTAAACCATCTTTAATTCAGGAATTCTAGAAACCAATCAAAATCTAACTCTACATCTAGGGCAGATAAATCTTAGAGGACATTTACAGAACTCTCTGCTCCTAAAATAAAATCGCCTTTTATATCCACGTTCTAAAAGGGGCTACTGTGTATTTAGATTTAACAAGGTCTTAGCAGATAAACTGGTATAGTAATATTTTCCAGTTAAGATACATATGTGTGTATTTGCATATATAGACATGCACGCACACACACACACACACACGATGGAACTTATTAGATGATCCCATTAACACTATTTAGAACAGCACAGTATGTTCTAAATGTCACTATATGTCATGTATAGCCAGAGCATAAGATACCATCTAAACATTCCTTATAAGTGTCATGTTTAATTTCATAATAATTACTGGTACTACACTTTATATGATTTTAAATAATTTAGGACATCAGTTTGAACTTCAGTTCTCTCTTAAAAGTTATAGCTCCAGTAATTTCTGATTCATAAAAAAATAGTTGAAAGGTTTATTATGCTTTAGACTCCCAAGTACATAGAATTTCTCCTAGCAGAAGACTTAAAGGGTCTGGGATGAATAAGAGATATGTCTGATTTATTGACTTATAGGGGCATTTGTAAAAGGCTGTTGGCATTTGGCAACCATTCCATGAATCTTAAGATATGATTGGACAGCTTGGGAGAGAGAGTGAGAAAAGGAGAAAAATAGTTTAAATCCAACCGCAGACTGAGGAAGAAGTCCTCCATCTTCTTAATCATTGATCTTTCCTATAAAAAGGCACATTATTACCACAAAGTCTAGAAACGAGTGAGCATAATATAGAAGCAGAAGCTTCGTCGTTAAGAGCGGTAATAACTAGTCAGAGACCCAGAATGGGTTTCCCATAAACACATCTCCACTGACTGCAGATATGTCAGGCAGATATGTTATTATTCTCAGAGACAGCTCCAGGCCTTCAGATTTAAAAGGATTTGAGAAAATTTCTAAAGATACTTCTAACCACTTTTGCATACTTTTGGCTATTTGGAAATAGAGAAGGGAATCCTCAAAGTGACCTAAAAGAGCATGATTTTCCCTACAATCCACTTAAATAGCTCTGGGAAGGGGACCATCCTACCTCATCACAGGTTCAGTGCGTGTGTCTTCTGGCAGATGTTTGTCTAATTTGCTCTTGAAAACTTCCAACAAATGAGTTTCCCATCTTCCCTAAGCAAACAAGTCTGGTGTTCACCCTGTCTTTGTGGGAAGGAGGCTTTTTTCTGGTATCAGTTTACTGGCCACTGATAGGCTCAAGGCTTGTTGTTAAGATTACAAAATAATAGGTCTTTTTTTTTCTTTCATTTTCTTCTTTTTTTCTTAACCTTCATAGCATGCTTGTAGACTGCCTTGAGACGCTTACACATGCGTATGTGGATGTGCATCACTGAAGGGGAGAAGAACTCTCACAAAAGTGATATAGCTCATTCGTTTGGAGGATGCTCACTCTCTCCTTTTGCTAGGATCTGTCAAGGTTATGCTGACTCYAGACAGCTCTAATATATGTGAACTGACAGTAGTATCCAAAAACTTTTCAGCTAGTGCCATGATCTAAGCAGAGATACTGCAGAAGCTTTATTTTCAAGCCATTTTACTTGTCAATAAAGGTATTTTCTGAAGGTCAAGACTCAGACTGGGAACCCCAAAATGCAAACCCTCAGAATGGTACATGTGTCTGGAACATCAGTCTGAGAGTATGTCATATACACTCAAGGAAATCAATGTTCATAGAGGTAATTAAATACCTTGCTTTATATTGCTGTCACTTGTAATCTAGTTAGCCKGGAAATGAAGAATGGGTTGTCTATGCAATTGTTATGAAAAGCATCACAGAATCTGTGTGGAAGGATTCACAATATCATACTAAGTTGCTATTATCTCAATGGCAGGTCTCTCCTCTTGCAGAGCGCTAAGTAATAACTCTTTCCCATTTGCGAAATAAAGCAATACTTGTACTCTAAGGATGTGTCCTGTTAGTTTGAAAATAGTGTCAAAAAGGTATTCTCCTTAGAAAAATCTCCACCATCCAATCATTCCCCAATCACAATTCATTTACTCAAGGCTAGAAAGTAGGAATGATCCTCCTTTCATAATAGGTACTCCTATGTGCAAACATTGACAGCACACAGCCAATTCTAGCTGATTTAGCCAAGTGAAAGGTTAATACTGGGTAACTGCAACCAGAATATTTCTTCCAGCAGGAAGATGTTCAGTGTGCAATAAAAGCTTCTCCCTGGCTACTGTTAAGTCATTGTGCTAGATCCTTACTAAACATGGTTCAAAGAGAAAATAAGCGCTGAAGCACAGGGCCATTAGCTTCCTTGCATCGCACATACTGTGACATTGCACAAAATGAAAGCCAATGAACTTACACAATGAAAATCCTCAATGATTCCGGATTCCCCTTTTGTGCCAAGCTGTACCTCTCTGGCACACCACCAARAAGAATTTAAGATAAAAATAATTCTGTTTTATCCTCCTCAAGAGAAATTGTAGCCAGAGACAGGACATTTTATCAATTATTGCTTTTTTAGCTGTGACCTCAAACACAGCACTCTCAGAATAACAAGGCAGTTAGTGGATACCAGGTTATGCTCTTCAAGATGCTCCATCCAAGGGAAAGTGCTCAAGTGAGTCACGTTCCAAACTTCTTGATGGACAGTCACTGATCTTGCTAAATTTTTAAGGACATCATTGCAAGTTGCAGGGCATTTATCATAACTCAAGCATAGTCAATAAAAAGACTGAATTGAATGATCTAAGGCAAAATGAAGTACCCAAGTTCTTGTGCTTTTCAAAACAAGGATTAAGTTGAATCAACACTCATCTGGACAGATWTGTATATACGCACACTGGTAGGCACTCATATTACATGCTGTAGACACAGACGCAGAACGGTTTCCATTCCCACCAGAGCTATATTCACCCAAGACTCACAGTGACTATCAGCTGCTCTCTTCTTAGGATGCTAGACAGAGTCCTGGCCCCAGTGGCGTGAAGGATCTATGGAGAATTTATTTTTGGTCAACTTTTTGCAGGTGACAAGTGATCTTTGATGTACTGTGTATGACACTTTAAAGACAACTGATCTTTAGAGAATATTATCCAGTCCTCTGAAAAAAAAAATCATTATCTTTGTACTGTGTCTTGTACTGAGCAGCCAAAAACAGATACAAGTGTCCATTGCTCACTCCTGGTCTGTGTTTCGTAAGGCAGAGGCCAAATAAGACATTGTCTTTGAAAATGAATACAGGATGTTTTAAACATTAAAAAAGGGGCARGGGGGAGAAAGGCTAATATTTAGTTGTGGCTATTGAAACTCACAGCACCTTTTCAAGGAGATGACCTTTCCCTTGATAAAAGGTAACCATAGTTGCAATAGGTATAGCTTACCACATGGTCTATCAGTTGCCCTCTCTTCCTCCCATGAGATAAAGCAAAATTGAAACTGCTAATGATCACACAGAGGAATATATTAGTTAGCAACTAGGAAAGTTCTCATATACATGTACTACAGCACAGTTGCGAGTAAAATAAGTTTTTTTTTAAAAAAACAGTATCCCTATTTATTCTGTCATCAACCCAGCATTTTTTTATTATTCTCCCATAACGATTGATAATTACCTAATATATTTCATAAACTGCAAGTCTATTTTGAGAGCAGAAATGGCAGTTAGACACGGACTGACTCTGATTGGCTTCGCCGTCTGCTCCACAGAGGAACGGCCATCATATGACTTTTAATCTCATATGAAACAAAAAGATTAAACTGTCAATATTAGGATGAGCCACCATGACGGCTGCCCTGATGGAACGGCACTTCGGAACTGTGCCTAATAATATGTATGCAAGGAATAGATTTTTCTTTATAATGCATGTAATTAGAGTACAGGACAAAATGTTCTGTTCAAATTCATGACATGCACAACTAATAGAGGAGGAGAGAATGAGGCCCTTGGCTATTTATTTGCATGAAAAGGCTTCAGTATAGGATATACTTTAGAGAAATTAGTTTTTAATCTAGGTGACTAGATGAGATTTTGACCCTGAACTGTTTTTGAGTTGACCTGGGAGAATTTATGCAGAAATAAATGTGATGCCCTGGAAGCCAGACGAGTGTCGCTTTTTTCATTAATTTTTGAATGTATCACGTAGTCCAGAGGAGCAGAAAATCGCTCCTTTTAAAGGCTCACCTTATGCGAATTTGCTTTGATGAGACACAATCAAAAAAAGCAGACATAAATCGTAGCAGGAATGTATTCTTCGTAAATTTGGACATTCAGGGAGTTAGGTACATTGATTCAGCAGTGATTCCCCCTGCTTGACCTGTATAAAAGAGAAACCTGCAACTCTAGCTTTCTATGCATGCATTAAGCAGGGCACCTTACTCTGCCCGCACAAGTCCGTTATACAGAACTATTGTTCTACAGTTTTAACAATAACTCATCCAACTGGTCCTTGAAGGAAGGTTTCAGAGTGCGACGGGTTTTTAAATTAGCATTGTTCATTTAATGGCTGATACAGGAAATGTGTGACAGTGGCAAGTGAAGATTTGGTGTTAGACCAGGGTATAAACCTCTTTGCCCTCGCGCTCCCGGGTGAAGGTTACGCTGAGCACCCTGGAAAGCCACCTGCATGTCCACTGCCTCACATCTTCCTGAGTCATTTATAACCGCATGAAATATGGACAATAATTATTTCTAATGCACTAGACTATTAAATTGTTATTATTTCTGTGTGTTATTATTCATTCTTAACTTGAAGTCAGGTCCACAGAGGTAACTTGTTTTTATACGAGAACTGTCTTTTAAATAAACACTTGCCAGAGTCTAGGGAAGCACCGAAGTTGTCAATGTGGCCATCAGGATGTCGAAGGTGGGCTGTCAGGGTGGGCACTCGCTGAGGCTGGTTATTACTTACCTGTTCCTCTTCACCCAGCACTGCGTAAGAGCTCCAGCAGCAATCCAAAGCCCCACTGCACTAGACTGCTCARTCACAGAGCCCATTGCCCCAGCATCCCACCATTCTGGGTTAACAGCACTTTTCCACTTCAGGGGAGGACTGACCACTGCTGGAATCACCAGTCAAACTCCTTCAGATAGAGAAGGTTTCACCTTCCACTTCTTACTAACATAATGAGCACAGAAGCATCGCAGCAGTAAAGGGCATAGAGCCATAAATTATTTCTGTAAAAATCACCACATTAATTAGGAGAATAAATCCTTTCTTTGTGGTTTTCGGCTTTGGGGAGGTAGGAGAAGAAAGAACCTTTGATAGCTGGAGGAAAACAAAAGGCAAAATGTCTTCTAGTAGCTTGATGGACGAACAGGTCACAGCAGTGGAGGGATAGTGAGTTTTCTGTTCTAGCTGATGAAAAAGGTATTTCTGTGAGCAGTGGCAGAGGTGTTCTGATGAGAAGTGCGTAGGAGGAGGCCAGGGACATACTGGGCTTTGCCTTAGGTTTGAGCGGTTCGAAAGGCAATCTACTTGCAAATATCTGTGCTAATTGCCTGTGCTGTTTTTCAGGAAACCCAACTTCCATCTTTGCTATGCCATGATCTCCTACAAAATGCAGGCTGCTTAAACCCACCTTAGAACACCATTCCTCTCGCAAAAGCAGGAGTAGCAGCCACTAAGCAATATTAATAATAACTCACAGGGGAGCTCTGAGGTAGCAAATGCTACAGTAATAGAAAGAGGGAGGCAGTGATAGATAGTCCTTACACTCGTGCTTCTTCATCTACCATATAAAACTAGTCTATTCCTGATTACTGCTTGTCATAGCTTTCCAGAAGAATGGACTGGTGGGCAGACAGCTCATAAGATGAGGCTAAAGGAGTCTGCCAGCTTCATTCCTTCCTTCCATCCTGGAGCCACCACACTACTCTTCATGCAGGGTTTAGAAGCAGATGGATTTGCTAAAGTGCATGTTTTTCTGCTGGCAGAGATTCATCTACCTCTAGATGAGCCCAGAGATGCTGTCTGTCTGCTTTCTCAGAACTGAGGCATCTTTTTAAATCCTTGGTCCTCACACCCTCTGTCATTCACTTCAGCAGCCCATAGACACTTACTCATCCACTGCCGCTAGGTATCCTCCTAGCCTTCTGCGCTGCTCTGCACCCTGCATATTTCCTAAGGAAGGATGTCATGAAAGTGTCCAGCAGACCATCGCACCCAGGGCCACACACAAGTCCACTCTGCCAGAGAAAACTCTTGTAAACAAATTTACAAAATCTCCAAGCAGTTACTGTGTTAGCTGCAACCAGCCCAGAGTTGCACGTTAACTGTCTGGGAACAGACTGTGCGTCGCCCAGGCTCCACGTGCCTCCACCACTAAGCAAAGGCTTACGTCTTGCGCTGGGTCTACACAAGTTYCACCTGAGCAGCCAGTGGGGAATAGCTTATCAGGTTGTTTTCACACCAATTTTTGTGCCATTGTTTAATGAAAAGTTTTGCTGATATTTGTCACTTACCAAGAGACTCTCCCAAGCCAACTTCTACTGGATTTTTCAATAAATGAATGCCTCAGGAACAACTGTTAAAATAATTACAATAAAAATCTGTAGATTTTCATTCTCTTTTCCAACTTTCCCTTCCACCATTGTCAATAATTTCTGTGAAAATTGGAAAAGAAAAGCCTATTAAAAACTCTAGATCGGTGGAGAAAATAGTACAATCAGTACCTTGTGCCTTGTCCATGGCATCACAGAGACGAGACCAGGAAAGGAAGGAAGTCCTGAAAAGCATCTTTCCTTTTCTCAGGATTAGATCATGGCTTAAATAAGAACCTCCCCTCTAAAGTAAAGGAACATAGAAAATGACCATGAAAGAAAGGTGAGGACTCAGCCTTTGGTGRCAGCAGCTTCCCAGGTCAGTGCTCACCCTGTGCTGCTCCAGGGAGGAAATAGAGAAAAAAAGATTTTTAGGACCAGATCCAGTCTGTATTAAAACTGATGGGCATTTCCCTTTGACAGCAGTGTGCATGCACCAGTCTGTGAAGGGTGACAGCTTTGGGGGAACAAAACACTTGCTGGTTGTTAYGAAATCCAGAAACCAAGGGCTGCTGTCAGATTGAGAGCTGTCCTGAGTTCTGAGCACATCTGTACAGCACCTGACACATCTGGGTGCTGTATTTCATGCCGTGATTACACTTGAGCCGCTTGACACACTTGGGTTTTTGTTTTTTTACAGATGATCTTGGCTGGCGAAAACAAGAAATCAGACAGAAATACATTTATGGAATGGTAATGAGGGGACATAAAGGGTTTACTAATACAGTTCGTACATGCATTGTATCCACAGCTTGCTTTATAGCCTGATTACTATGCAGGCTCATGTTTGGTTTCTGAGCAGGAGGGAAACTGGTTGGAAGGTGCACGCTGAAGCTACATTGTCTCATTATACTATATGCTTCCTCACTTGGAAAAATCATCTGTGACAAGCCACTTTCCTGGGTGCAGAGCTCAAAAGACGCCAAGAGGCTTGGGGCTCGATGAAAGGTATTTGATGTCAATAGCATTTGACATATGCAGGTTTGATATGTTCCTGGCTTCTAAGTGATGCCAAAAATGCAGCTTATGAGAATAATATAAAGAAAGAAGACAGAGATCTAACCTCCTTCAGATAATTGCTCTGAGTTGTGGCAAGGTGACCTTCATCCCCATGCAGAGAGCTTCTTGGTAAGAGCATAAAAACATTTCTCTCCCTTTATTTTATATGGGCACATAAGAGGTAGGTGAGAAAACACTGTTGACCCTACACGCGCTGTGCAGGTAGGCTGGATGGTAGGCTTCMTCTTGCACATATGAGGGTGGCTGCCCTGAGAACTCCCTACTAATTACCACCTGCAGTGGCTTGCAGATCCTTCGGTAACACCAAAATGCATGGTTTGCAACCAGAAATGCTCCTGCGACACGTCAACCCCCCTTTTCCTTCGAGCATCCTCCTGCTCCTGGGTGAGCATCTGGGCATGTATGCGTGGAGGAGCAGGTGCCGAGGGCACCTCGTGCGCCCCGAGCGACCAGGCTTTCGGGGACAGCATCACTCCCGGGCTGTTTCACTGCCGTCTTCCACCCYGCGCATCCACCTTCCTCCTCCTTCCTCCTTCAAAGCCTGTGATCTGTTATGATTAAGTGAGCCCGGGGCTGAGCCATTAATTGATTATAATTAAATTAGAGGCGAGGCAGGACATTAATAACATGGAAATACGTGGTGCCTCCTTGTTAAACAGCCTTGATTTTCGCCGACTGCGGTGCGGGAAAGCCCTCAGGGAGCCCGAGGTGAACAGGGGCTCCCCACCACCGAGGAGACAGCCCTGGGGGATTTGCGTGCCCCCCAGCAAACACGGCACATGCTATTTCCCCATCCCACGCTGCTGGATTTTTTGTTTTCCTTCAAAGCCCTCAGCTGCCTTCCTCTGCCCGGTTCCTCCGGGTGTAGCCATGCTTGGGACGCTCCAGCTTTGGCACTGCGCCTGGTCGGAGATGCCAACACCGAACACCCTCCACGGGCTCTTTGTTGGGGGCAATCAAAACCTGTGGCAGGAAAAGTGGGATTACTCCTAGCAGAGGAGGCGAGAGATGGCTGAAGGGGCCTCCCTCAAGGCAATACAAGCCGGCCGGTCAGGCTCAGGTAAATGAATAGCTATAATATACAGGGGAGGGGGGAGAAATCTTGTTGCCTGGACATTTCCATGAAATTTTGCTCCGAGGTAAAAAACTGCTTTTCACACCGAGCTCCCAAATGTAGAAATAAACAGGAAAAACAAGCTTCTCTTTTAGTGATTCATTTTCCTTGGTGCCGAAGCAGCGCGGAGCCACAAGTCCACAGTATCAATAATCTCTGTCTGGGCTGGGCGATGTCGCAGAGCCCCTGAGCCCTTCACCAACATGCGCAGCAGATGCCATGGAGGGGAGGAAATGGGTTTGTGCTTTTGTTTGCTTGCTCAATATCTTTGTACCTGGGTTCCTTCTCTCGAAAGTCTGAGAGCAACCTCTTCCTGAGTGTCATTAGTTACAGCTGGTCGTCAGCAAATTACTTTGGTGTTTAATGAGACCAGCTTYCACATAAAGTCCCTTAGATTTTGCAGCTCCTATGTTTGGGGCCAAAATTAATCTGCCTCTCTTTTGGGAAATACTTTCTGTCCTCCAGCTGCCCCTGCTCAGATACAGCTGTCTGCTGAAAGCCCTCACTGCTAAAACATGCAGTTCTTCCTAATAAAGACACAGACAGTTTAAAGATGCCTTTGAAGCCTAGTTCACCTAGAAGCTTTTGAAAAACCTACCCTAAATCCCATAGCTAGAAGGCACTGACATGGCCAGCACGGCCCCAGCGGATCAACAGCGGCTTTTCAAAAGATGCTCTCAAGCCTCTTGAGCTGTTCCTTGTCCCCGGACACAGCAGCCGGGCAGTACATCAAGGAAAGCTTCAGGGATCACTGTTCCAGCCCCTACCACTTGCCAGTGCATCACTCCCAATCCAGCATTTTGCTCTTGAACAACAGTTGGCAAAACAGGACCTCCTGGGAAAGGTAGGACCCTCTCTCTGGATGATTGATGTAAGACACTTACTTAAAACAAGAGTCATCATGCTGACCCTTTCTGCGCGGCAAATGCCTGCAAGGCCTCATCTTTCTCTGCTCTTAGTGCAATCCCACAGATACCTGACTGCCGGGACCAGCTTAGTGACSCCAAACCTGGATAAAGCTTAAAAAGGCTTCTTAGTGCTTCTGTATCCCATGCTGCCCTTGGCAATGAAGTCCAGATGACTGACCCAGACAACACTTTCCTTTCCCTGAACCACATCCTTCAAGCGGAGGCAGTCAGYGCAGTCACAGCTTGTAACAGCAGCTCTGGCAGTTTAACAGAGCTCTCGTCCTTAAGAACTCATAATTCGTGGCTGTGTCACCTCCCCAGCTGCAGTGGAGAGAGAGAGTACTGCGATGCTTTCCCAAATCTGCAGATCCATTGGTGCCTTCAGATAGGGTCTGGTCTTCAAGGCAGGAACATGCTTGGCTCCATGCTCTGCTGCAGGTACGTGTGCTGACTTTGAACCTGCTGCACCGCAGGGCTCAGAGCCGCTCCACTTCCCCTTGGCAAGATTTATTAGTGGTAGCAGATCAACTTGAGGCATCAAACACCATCACTCTCAGGACTGCTGGAGGAGGACGAGCGTTTCATCAAGTCCAGACAGGAAGAAAAACATCTAGTTTGGATCRTGGTGTTGGGGTGAAGCAAATTCCTACATAGGGAAGAAGTTTCATTTCAGGTGAACAAAGTGCACACTGYGAAGGTGCTAAAGACAAATACTTGCCTAAAGTTTGCACCTTCTGAATTATATCTGATTTGTCAACAATTTGTAACATCACACAATAAAGTATGGAGGGCCAGACTGAAAGTATCAACATAGGCTTTGGAATCAGGCTGAGTACAGGYGAGAAGTGGTATCACATGCCCAGGGATATCCAGCTAAAATCTCCAGAACAGAAAACTGACATTTTCTACCATAAAATTCTAAATTCTATTTGCATTTTTCTAGCTTCTTTTAGCAATCTGCAATTCCCATCTATTCAAATTCATGCCTTTTCGCCAGTTACTACATTATTTTACTGAGAGATTACATGCTTCTAGATACTATATATAATCTAACTGATCAGAGTCCCTTTGGGCTAGGAATTGTACATACACATAATAGGACGTAATCCCAGTTTTAAAAACACAGACAGATAAATGGTAGGCTATAAAACTCTGGAACAGAAATATTGCATATAGTTTATATACCTCAGATAGATCCTGCAGCAGCCACCCAGCTGGGAATCCAGACGTCAGACCTAGAAATYGCTTTTGAAAACACAGGCCAAAGAAAAGGAGCAACTTGCAGGGTACCCAGCAATGGAGCAAGATCTGCCAAGTGAAGTTAACACGCTAGTCATAAAACTCCGGCTGCTACAACACTTCACATCTGTTTCTCTGGTTTCTTTGTTGGGTGTCCATGCACGCTTCTTAAATATCTTTTAATAATATTAAAAAGAAATAAAAAGTAGGCAGGTGCTTCTATTTATGAGTAAGAAACTTTCTTAGAAGTTCACAAGAACAAAAATCAATGTGTTTTTCAAGGTGCAATAAGTTTTCTGAGCAAGCCTTCTTTATTATTCAATTTAAGCACAACTAAAATATATAGCTGTTTCACATTTGGTTCCTAGCCGAAGCATGCCTTGTAGAACAATGTTTCTCTCCCCCTGTAATTCTGGCTCCACGACACCAGTTTTATTTGCCAGGCTGAGCGAACAATGACCTATCCATCCACGTCATGCATATTATGTCAAATTTATTACGGCAGCTTTTCAGCATATTTCCAGTCAAGGCCTCATTCTTCTTACAGATTCTGCAAATGAACAACAGTTTTAGTTACAAATGCCTCCCCGCGAGCCAGCACTCCTGACAATAGGATTGAACTTGCTGTATTTCTTGCAGAATTCTGACACCGCTATAACCAATCATCATGACACATTGCTGAGAAACACCATTTTGCTCTGCTGTGGATATATTCCCAATCCAAAATGAGCAGGGGGGATAGCGGGAATCATATCCCATTAGGGGGAAGAGAACCCAAAGAAGTGAGCTGCCCACAGCCAAGGCTCCGACCCCTGCGAGAGGTTTGTCCGCGGCACAAATAACGGATAGGTGGAACCACGAGTATCGCGTGTGCACAGAGCACATCCCCAAACAGAGAGCACCGCGGGATGTTCGTGACAAACGGCCGCAGTGCTAACGAGCGCCTGGCCTCAGCGGTTACACTCCCTTTCGCTGGAGAGCGCGCACGGATTTGCGTTGGCCGCGACGCAGCAAAGCGCCAACGCCGGTTGCAGCGAGGCTCGCTGACTGCAGGGCAGCACGCGGGCGGGCGGATAAGCGAACAGGCGCTCAGCGAGGCGAACGCCCCGGCCGGCTGCTCCCGGGCGGCAGGACAAGCAGCCGACAAACACGCCAGTGAAGTACCATCTTCAGGTTGGGAGAACGGAGTCGCTGCTCTGCAAACTCAGAGCTGTGAACAACTGTGTGGAGACCAGTTTTGAGCTCGGGGTAAAGAACAAACTCTGCGGCCCCCTCGCCCGGCCCCAGGACCCGCTGCCCTCTCCTCCCTGACCACAGCTTGTCTCCGTGCATTTCTCCCCTTCCCAGCCTTGGTCTCAGTCCTCCTTTGGTTTTATCTGCAGAGAAGCCTCGAGCCAGCTCTGGGGACTTCCCATATGCAACGTGGACAGCTGTGTCCAGGCAGCATGTGAAGAAATGTTTGTGAAAAGCTCTTTTTCATTTTGCTGGAGGTTAAATTACAGTTTCCAGTTCTCTCACCTTTGCAAGCCTCATGGTCCATGCAAAGGATTCTAGCACTGGAATTTCTGTGGGCAGAGGTACAGCAGGGGTATAAATGTTTTGAAACATTAGTATCTATTACATTCTCTGCTGCTCTACTGATCTGCTCCAAGAGGTGCTTCTCATGAAGAGCACGGGCACACTGCATTATCAGTATCAGACCTAGAGAAGGAGATTAATATGATTAGCCAGAAATGGACTGAGGAAAATACACACTACAGCTCTGAGAAGTGCTTTTGGTTGCTTGGGAAAAACTTGGAAGTGCAAACATACAGAGCAGCAAATAACTATTTCTCTACATTAGAAACATACACCAGAAACTGAAAAAAAGAGAGATTTAAATAGCTGTCAGAAAAACTGAAAAGGCTTCAGAACGCCAAAGTTTTGGAGAAAATAAATACAGCCACTGAGAATATTTTTAAAATCATGGATGAGTGACACTGAATGAGCTAATAATGCTACATTTTATACAACAGTAAATAGCAGTATTGCTCCTCAGCAATTGMAAAATAGGTATTTTGCAAGAGAAACCAATGTCTTTTGGAAAYTGGGAAACTGAGGTACAAAGGAATAAAAAGTTTCTTTCTCTTGGACCCCCAAAGGGGGAATCAGGAGCAAAAGAATTTCAATGCTTTTATTAATAAGCGACACTGCCCATGCACCCAGCTTCAGATCTACTGCTAATGCAGAGTTTAATTCTGCAAGGTGCTGTGCCCCTTCATTGCCACCGGAGTGGGGCTATGGGGCTTGAGTTCTGGTTTCACTCGGGCTGGAGGTCCTCTCTCTTTGGAGAAAGAATAGAGGCTAAGCCACTCAAACGTCCACAGTTGCTAATTCTCAGCCCCAGAGCAGCATTAATTCTATTTTCCAAATCCCACTTGTCCCAGAACCTGTACCAGACTTTCCAGCTCGACAGCAGCTGAGCCCTGAGGATGTGCTTGGAGGGAGGCCACAACTGTGCTTAGAGCGCAGCCCAGCAGAAGACCCCTTATAGTGAGAGAGACTCCCCACCAGGTCAGCTCACCAAATATTGATTCACAGATGTGGATTACCAGTATTAGCTCTGCAGCAAACATTAGACCCACATGCGAGGGGAAGAGGTGCTCCCTTCTGAAGGGAYGGAAGCAATAAACCCTTTGGTGGCAATACAGCTAGAAACAGGTGAAAGTCTAAGAAAGTCCTCAGAAGAGGAAAGGAACAAACAAAACCATCACCATCCATCCAGCCTTTGYCAGGGAACACCACCTCTGTCTTTCGTATTTGCTTACAGCAAAGCTTAAGTGGTTTCCTGCAGGAGGACGTCTTTGCTGAACTGAGACCTGCAGGAGCCATTGATCATTTCCACTAGTAAACAGCCCTGTTTTTCATCAAGCAGAGCACAAACAGATGCAAAAATGCAAGGTGTGGAGTAAAAGTGCAGTGAGCCCATAATTCCAGAGACTCTCTSTGGCCTAAAATTAAAAGTTTGGGCTCTTCCTCCCTCTGACATTCCTCAGGCAGCTCCTTTTTCAGTAATACACAAGGACTAGCTTTCCAAAATGTATCACAGGTAGAACTGGGTATCCAAAGCCTACTTATCAAAACCAGAAAACATCCAGGAAAAAACAGAAGATGGAAAGAGAACAGAAGATCTCTGCTATGGGAAAATTCAGTTTTGTTGTATGAATCAATCAACAAAAGGCAAAACATTATTTTTGTTTCCGAGAAGACTATCGTTTTCCTAACCTTCAGTGAGAAATTAGTATTTCTAATTAAAACCCTCATTAAAAGAAATTTAAAACATTCTATGATCAAGAATGTTCATTTATTCACTGAGATAGCCAAGAGCCTTCAAAACCTTCTCTGTATCTGCAACACTGGAAATCCCTTGGCCCTTTGCATGATTTACGTTTTTCTGTATTCTTCTTTTTTTTGTCAAATTTTTTCTATTTTTAGGCTGATTTCCAAGGCTGACCAAAATCACCCCAGGTACAAGAGTTGAAGGGAAGCCAACTCAAGGCAAAAAGCTGAAATTAATATTCTTCCTGTCGAGACTTCTTTGACTTCAACTTGAGTGAAAAAAGCAGAACAACCTCTGATCTTAGCAGCTATTGAGTATTTAAGAGACCATAAGGCATTTAATAAACCAATGTTATGTTCATCCCAAAATTATAARTTGCCTTTCCTGGAGGTTTCAAAGATTCTTCCTTGAGTGCATCATTTTTCCAAAATAACTGTAGAGATGTTAATGCCTCTTAAAATTTCCTTTAGAAGGTGTTCCTGCCTGCCACTGTCYGCAAATCTCTTATACTTTGGGGAAGGCCTTGCTATAGCCGTGTTTTGGTAATCCCTGGTTACACCATAATTGCAATGTGCTTATACAGAAAAAAAATTACAATTTTCTATTTCATACTGAAACTGGAACCTGTGCTAGTTTACCTGTAACATTACACCCAACCTCTTGGCTGTCCTGTTCTTCCTGTTCATGCCACATTCCCCTTTGCTCCCATGGAAGTAAAACAAACACTAGGGGGGACGGGGAAGTATTTCACTCCCAAGTTTATTGAAACACATCCTTGCTCTGGGCTAGTTTTGATTGGCTTCTGTATAATTAGTTCCTGCTCACAGTTTCTGTGATAATTGCACGCTGTATTAATTGAGCATATATTGTACTCCGTGCAGTCAGCAAGTGATGAAGCTGTCGGTATTTTGCTAGCTATTATGCTGCCTGAATCTTATGGGCTGTTTGATATTAGTAACAAATTGGGCAATTTATACGTCATAAATAAGGTTCAAAAGCCCTGCTTTATCAGCTGGAGAGAAAAATGCTGTTATCTTGGTTGACAAAATGCTTGCACTAAGACTCCCAATGCCTTTTGGCAGGAATTCATCAGAGCAGATGTATTCCTTCTTTTGGGCACCATTTGGTTCAATTATTCTTAATGTTTAATGGCAGAATAATTGGAAGAAACGGTAATATATACTCCAATAAAATACTTTCATCAAATGCTTTAATTGCTGGATTTTCATTACTGCAGTGCTGAGCTCTTTGTTCTGTCTATTGACATTTGACAGACCATAATCTTAATAGGTTATTTTCATAAATCYCTTGATAGTCTTTATCAGAGGTGAGCACTAAACCAATGGAAGTAGGTCCTCCCACGGTAAATGGGCTGGGGA
The DNA here is from genome assembly GCF_003343005.1 of Rhea americana. Lineage (NCBI taxonomy): Eukaryota > Metazoa > Chordata > Aves > Rheiformes > Rheidae > Rhea > Rhea americana. The sequence continues at coordinate 5,969,770 of NW_028185705.1, read as the reverse complement.
ATTGGAACAAATAGGGAAGAGAGAAAAGTGAATAAAGCTGCTCCATCACTACCCTGGGTACTTCTGTGCAGCCACCCAAGGAGAAGGTAGGGTAGTGGTGGCCATACTTACTCTGTCCATCTTTCCCTTCATAGGGAGCAGCTTGTTATTTTCTACTTACTGTGTGTTTTAAGGGCTTGTGCTTGAAGTCATTCCTTGAGAAAAGCTTCCAGTAACCAACAAGAGTTGTAGCAGTGAAAAAATGGGGCCCTGATCCAGACTCCATAGGATCCAGGGCCTGTGCTGCAGCCAGCACAGTCCACGGACAGAAGTGAAGTTCTCGTGCCTTCATGACCCACCATTGCTATTCGGGTTGACCTAGTGACTAAATGAAGAAGAGCAGGAGCAGGCCAGGAGACAGAGTATGCAGGAAGGAGGTGCAGAGTGCAGAGCTAGGACACATCAGAAGGGAGAAGCCATAGGAAGGGGGATGATAACTGTCTTCACTACCTCCTACATGYGGGAAATAAACTTCAGCCACTAGGGACTGATGAGGAGAAGGAATGACTTACAAGTCATGGGAAGATTTATAAGCCAGAGGAGGATTGCTGGCTTTCCAAGGCACTAGCTGACTTCTGTGTTGTTTGTTTGGATGGCAGGTAAAATGGGTCCTTGATCGGGAATCCTAGCTGTCAAGCAATGTAACCAATAATACATTTTGTAATGCATCCAGAAACGGCCAGGAACCAGTGAAGAGAGGGTGAAGCTGCTTTCTTCCTGCTTCTGGGAAATTCTGAGGGTATCGACAGTGATTTTTTTTTTTAACTGGGGTATGGGGAAAACACAGGACTGCCTGTGAGTGGGACCCGCTCTCACGTATTCCAGTGTCCTGACCTCCATGCCACCAAAAGCACAGCAGGCACCACACTGACTTACAGTAATTGCGCCAACTCTGGGACCTGGATGCTCTTGTGCGATCGGGTGACATCCCAGTTTCCACATAAACGAGGAGTGCCAAGAAGGAGACGGCAGCAGAGAAGAGAGAAAGAAAACGGAGTCCTCTCCTGCGTCTTCAAACAGCCCCAGTCTGCCGAGACACCTGTTTTAACTCCAAACACAGAGCAAACAGCAAAGCAGTGCAAAATCCTTAGYGCAGAATTCTGCAACGGATTGTTAGAGGATTAAACAGAGCAGAAGGAATGGGGAAGACGCATTTTTAAAGCTTCTCAGTTAGTTTCTAATTGCTGGCATCCAGCCAATCTGGAGAGGCAGTGAGGGAGGAGATCTGGGGATCCCACAGCAGCTGCTCCCAGCGCAGAGTCCCCCCACGGCCGGCTGAACAGAAAAGCCAGGGTTGCCCCAGCTGTGCGGGCGCCCTTCACACAGCCCGGTCACACATCGCTCACTTCTGTCCTGAAGGCTTAAGTGGGTGAGAGTGTGGGAAACTGGTTTGCTTTTCACTGCAGTCAGGGTAAGACATTTTGCCCTGTAGAACCTCATTTAAAATTAGGTAGCACTGTCCACTATAGGTGTGTTTGTGCCCAGACTGAATGAAGTATTGCATTCTTACAGATGATATTTACTGTGCATAATTACTAAATAGATTTTTTTTTAATCAGAGAGATATTTTGTTTTTACCAACATGTTTTTTATGTCCTTTCTGGGGAGAAGTAGAGAACTGATAGAATATTGAAAGGGAGAAGCGCGGTGTGRTGGAAAAATCCTGCCAGTGGAAGTTTTTATCACAATACTGCCTGTGATGTACACCACAAGGAAAAGCAGGAATCTTTCTGGAATCTTTTGGTTCCAAAAATCCTTCAGTTCTGATGATTCAGTCATCAACAAATCCAAACATTGGCCAAATTTTCACGTTTCATAATTTTGATTTTACCAAGAAGCAAAACCTCTTAAAAAAGCTTTCACACAAACACTTTCAGTCAGCAACAGGAACAAATACACCAAATTGTTTTTCACTTGGCTGTGTGGGTCTCAAAATCATTCAAGCAGTTCCACTGACAGTTCTACCACTCTCCGTGATGGACTGCAGCAAACACATCAGGACTTCGCTGTCATTTACTCATAGTAGCTTGCATGTATTAACAATGAATTCAGAGTAAACGCTGCCGGCTGGCCTATACAGCTGAAAGGCCTGTTATGTCCATTTAATAATGCACATTAATTTTAACATTGATTTTCTACAGCGGTGATATTCCAGCGACTGGTTTGGAGGCACAAAACTGGAGGACACATTCCAAAGGCACCTTTCAACAGTCTTCATCACCCACTCTGTATCAGGGAGAAAGACCCAGGGAGCACATTTCCGGCTTAGAGACGGAACAACTTCACTGAAATAGAAAGCATTTTCAGATGTGACAGGCTTYGGTCACCACTTCTTAGTATTAGAGCAAACATGGTGGTGCCATGGTCAGGAGAGGGAAGGGTGCAAYCTGTAGTACCTGCTCTTGAGTTGCTGAATTAGTGTTTCTTTGTGAATCACATACTCTGAACTGAGTTAGGGATGGGGGGCCTGGAACTGCTGTAGACACCRCACACAGCTGGTCCTGAAGGCTGGGAGTGACACAGAAACATTCTGAACTACCCGCTCGTAATACCCTTCTTAGAAGGGGCCCAAACACAGTGTGCGGGTGGTTCTGTTACATCAGCAACRGAAAGCACAGCAAAAGGGACTGCACATAAAAGTCTCGCTGTACAGGCTGCAAACAAGGGCTTTGCTCCTACATCTTCAGATCTTTGCAGGATCTGGAAATGACTGGGGCAGAACTCAGGCTGTGATCTGAAAAAGCTCAGGCTTAAGGATGAAACCTGGAAATCAATCGTTAGGAGGAGACACAGCTCTGGCAGCCTCCTCGGTGTCTCTTAAAAGCAAGTCATTTTCAAAGGGCAGCCTCAAGAGAATGGATATGGGAATTTCCCAACGAGAAAAGCCAATGCAGCTGTCATGCAAGAACAAGCTGGCTTCAGCAGATGGAGCATGACAGCAAGAATTCTTAGGGTTGCGAGCAGCGATTTCCAAATGGGTATAATSCAGAGGATAGTGAAAAAATCAATAGATGGATAATGTTAAAGAAATCAATAGGACTGAAGCTCTAATGCTGAATTGTATGCACGCAGAATTGACACTGACGCTAATCTGCTGTTGTCCTCAAAACTTCATCTTGATGAAGAAGCATTTGGCATTCTGGACATTGGTGTGAAAGCAGCAGTATCCTGCACTCTTCAAGGTAATAATAATAATAATGAAAAAACATGATTCGTTCTCTCTCAGGTGACATCCTGCATCTCTGAGAAAATTCCCTTTCTACTCTGAGTATTCCCTGAGGCAGATTTGTGGACTGATTTCCTGATGTTCAGAGAACAAGCTGTGGAGGTATATGTCGAACATCTCATCAGGGCTACAAGACAGTAGTTTTGGAAAATTATATGCAAAATAATTTATTGCTTCATTTTCCCCATGTTTTGCATCTGCTTATTTCGAGCACAACTCCAACAGGATTATATCTTCACATGTCAAGTGGTATTTCTCCTGCTGTGCAATATGGGAAAAGCATTTGGGAGAGTACTAGAAAAAATGACTTGGACTAAGGGCTTTCCAGCACCCCCAAGTACTTGGGGTTTTGGCTGAGCAGTGCWCATCAACAAAGCTAAAATTCAGTAAACAGCCAAGTTAAAAAGATCCAGAAAGAATACTGGGAATCTGTCTCACTTTCCATTAATAYTGGTTCCTTTGGACTAACCCTAGCAATTTCTATTAACATCATTCAAGAACTTTCCTGGGAAAGCTGCAGTCAGAATTCCTAAAAAAACAAAACAAAACAACAACAACAACCAACCAAACAAAAAACCCCTCTCCTTTGCTCTCCCTGCACTGAGCTGTCAGCACCTCCCAGTACCAGGCACTTCCCCAGCAGCTCAGGTCCTCCATCCTTTTAGAAGAGAGCCAACAACATCTTATAGACCTAGACGAGAGCRGAGAATTTTAGAACTTAAGTCTCCTACGAATAAAGAAAGAATAGGGATCTACACCCTCGTCCCAGAGTTTGAGCTTGTCTGCACCTGACAGAGAAGTAGAAAARGGCAGGACCTGCGTTCGCCACCTGTGCGTGCTGTGCAACCCCCATCTCACCCCTCGCTTGGTGGCAGAGGGGAGAGGCAAGATGAGCCCTGTGATGTTCAACAGTTGCACTGCTGCTCTCTGATCAAAATGCAGCATAAATCCTTCCAAACCTGCAGGTTTTCAGAGGCTTGGCTCCCCTACAGTCCAGGAYATTACAGCTGTAGGAGACTGACACCACATTACTACTAATATCCTCTGAATGAAGCCTCCGGTCCCATGCAGCTGGGAGAACGGGTCAGTTTTGCTAGYATGCAGCCAGGTAAGGTAGGGCACCAAAAACCATTTATTCTTTGAAATGTGCTGCCTGGCAGGGTAAAGTCCTYTAACGGGGGCAAAGGAAGGAGGGTTGTTACCCTCAGGGACTGAGCTACTGAGTACGGCTACTGATTGGTCATGAGGCCAAGAAGGGCAGTGTCCACAGACAAAATGGCATTTTTTAAACCCCCTCTGCTGACCTATCTGTGAAACACGGGAGGAAACACGGGCAATGCCCTTTCTTTGCTTGTTATTTTCTATTTCTGTTTTGGAGCGGGTTGTGAGCAGCAATCAGCATCAGGCTGTAAGGAGGTTGCCACATGCAATTATAGACAGAAAGTCTTGAAGGACACAATGCTGAAGCAGTGAGACATTTGAAATAAACTTAAAGGGAACTGCTTTATTTAGCCACGTGGCCTTTTGCTGCCCTGTAATTCCTTATGTCGATGATAATAGAAAGATCAGATTTCTCATTTTCCCATCTCAGTATCTAGAGAAATGCAAAAACTCTTATACCTGATCTCTCCGAGCCCTCCTTTCCCAGATTCGCTTACCAATACTTTGTCACTGTCAGCTCTTTGACGACGGCCTGCTTGTACTATGTGTGCATTCAGGAGAGTTGCTCTGGTAAATGCAAAGGACTCTGTTTCTAAATCCCCTCATGCTGCACATCTCAACAGCACTTAATTCACAGAGTAACCTACTTCTGTCAGTTGTTTCCCTCCCTCCAGGCTTGGCTGCCCCCGTTAGATTTCATAACAAGTTACCCTGGGTTTAATTGGGAGTTGAGCGCCAGCCTATTTCTCCATCTCTGAAGATACAAGGACGTCCAGGATGAAGCATCTCCTGTCTCAAAGAGGTGAGAAAAGGGAAYATTGTCTTTATGGCATTGCTCTTCCTTCCGTCCTTTCAATACTATGAGAGCACTCCAGGGACGTGYGGAGGGCTGAGATGAAAAACCATTATAGCTCCAGCAAGTTACTTCCTTCAAGCAGGGCAAGCTGCAGAAGAGATGTGGAATAGAGTTTTCTCTTAGATCTAGTGAGGAAGTGAAACACCTCCTTCCTCAACCAGTTTGGTTGRTTTCCCCAGTTTTTTTGCATTCCATCTGCCCATCAAGCCCATCTAGTACTTAAACCAACAGCATGTGGAAGGGACAGCTCAGGAAAAGCAGCCTACATCTACACACACACACCACAGTAGAGGTGAGTTCTCTCTTCAGGCTGATAATTTGATCCAAGATGCATAGAAAGCCTGTTCCCTATTCAATGCTCCAAGTCCTATGGAAAAGTAATAGCCTCAAGAGATGGGGAGCATGTATACTACGCAGTGCTTTACTATCACCATACCTACTCAGCACTCACAAACAAGGGCAGGAATTTGGAAAGGTGAAAAGGGAAACTCACACATGTACTGAAGATCCTTCCTCCATCTCCAGGAGCAGCTACCAGGTCTTGGCTAAGTCAATCTTTTTTATATCATAGCAGTTATCTCTGAGGATTAACATGCAATAATCCACGTATACTTTTAATCTTTATCTGGTACTTTGTGAGGCTGAACAAAGACACAGGACTCATGCAGGATTCTAGTGAGGATGCATCTGTCTCCGGATGAAAGGATCCTGACATCAAACTGACTTTTCCAGATGGGCTGGAAAAAGTTTCAAATCACTGTGATCAACACAAGTTTTGCACCAAAGTACAAATACACATACCATGATTTCCTCTGGGTGACAGGCAAATCCTGTGATTCTCCTTATGAATGGGCCTCATTAAGCAGAAAAAGAACTGTTGGTGCAACTTGTTCCCTTTTAAATTAAACATATTAAATCTGATAGATACCTCTAATTCTCTGCTTAGCCTTTTACGCATTGCAGTAACACTGCTCCCATTGTTTGGAAAAGTCTTGAGTATGCATAATCTGCTTTTCACTTCCCTGGCAGTTGCAGATCATTCTTTGTAACTAAATTAAAAGCAGTTTYAAGAATCCACCTGATTTCTCCTTTCCTTTCCCTACACCGTACAAGTTAAGAAAACAGAAAAACAAAACTCTACCAACAAGCATAAAATCCTAYCAAATTGAATTGGAAGGTCACCTCATCCATTTTCCGCCTAAGGCAAAAATCAACTCCTCTTAAACCAYACCTGACAGATGCTCATCTGACTCTAATGAAAACCCATTCATGATTTCACAGCCCGTTCCTTGGCTCACCTCATGGCTACRTGTTGACCYGAGTGTCYCTTACCACAACCAAAGCTCCTCACYACCTGACCAGTCCACGCTGGATGTAAAGGCAACTATTTCTTCCCTCTTTSAAACAACCTTTTACATGCATGTCACCATCTATCCCCTCTGTCTTYCCTGCTTTAACCTGAACGACCTCATGTCCTCCAATCTTTCCTATACTTTTCAGTTATCTTTTTGATCTCTTCTCAACATCTTTTCCGAGATACAGTCCCATTTCAGCAACACCTGAGCAGGCAGGCCAAGCGGCTCCAGCCCACTTCCATTCCTGCATTTGTTCTGTCTGGAACTGAGTGGAGAATGACGGAGGGCTATGTCTTACCTTGGATGGAAACGGAAAGGTAGGGAAGAGATGTGGAGCGGACTCTAGGAAGGCTCTGGGGCTGGTGTACAGCAGCTGCACCAGTTTGATGAAGCCTGCTGGTAGCACAGCATTTGGCTGGCTCTGGGATCCGGCTGATCAGAGCACACCGTTSCCCAGGCAGCGGGCTGGATGCTCACACTGCACGTCCCGCTTCAGAACAGCCAGTCAATTTGTACATACCTAGTGGTGTGGTGTCTCTGCCATCTTCAGGAGACACGGTAAGCACCAAGGAAGCACAGGCAGYCAGCTACGCGTATGGAAAGGTGGGGGAAAGGGAAACGGGAATTTTAGTAGAGGAAAAGGACAGACTGGATTGATAAATCAAAATGAGCAATGATCTGCTTACCCCCATCCACCCCTTGCTAAAGCTGGYTTTGGCTTCAAGAAAAACGTGAATTAGCTGAAAGGCAATAAAAGGAAAAATAAGGCATGAAATGTCACAGTGAGTTGCGAGGCTGACAGCAGCACGTAGTACTGGCATTTTACATGTCATGTAATAAAGCACTAAGCCTAGGAGGCTTTGAGGCTTGCAGCTCGCACCCAGCCTTATGCGCACAGACCTCCTCCCTTCCTGCGAGTCCAGCACGAGGGGGTGACGTGGGCCAAGCCGACATGTAATAACCAGAGACGCCCAGGCCTGAACATCCCCAAGGTGACCAAGCACGGCACCCGTGGAGGGCAAGGTAAGCTACAGGGCGCTGCTCTTGTCTCGGGAAACAGAGTCTGCTGTGAAGAGAAGCCCCTGCTTGGGATCTCATCCACTGACAGATTTGCACTGACGTGTTCTTTCAATCACAGCAATTTTGCCTGATACCAGCTGCTTTTACCGATGTAGGAAAGAAAAGGCCTGACAAATAGGATAGTAAATGAATGTTAAGGCCATTACTCCAGAAATCCCAGCTGTTACACTTTTGCTGGGAGAATTTAAAGGTATCTTGTTAAGATATAATACAATGTCAGCATTAGGAGTTTCCTCGTTTTCCTTTCCAAAAGCGCAGGCAAACAGAGCTTTATTAATATTGGCTGAAATTTCCAGATTTAAAGACTAACGAAATACCACTTAAATGTTCACAGAGGGGATTAAGTGGAACTTACTTGCTGCTTACACTGCTGTTTGCTTTCTGCAGAAAGGGCACTTCTCACATACTTCTCCTTTGGGTTTAAGCTGTAATAGGTTGGCTGGAACAGTGTCTTGCACTCAGCCCGCTGCAGGGAGAAGGCAGCAGTCAGGCAGACAGCTGCTGAGGACAGCAAACCTCCTTCCTGCCAGGCTGCGACTCTGCATGCTTGAGCAAAGACAAAAGCATCCCTTCCAGGTACCGTGTTTTCGAGGAACTTGTAACAGCTAGAAGTACAGGAAATGTAACTAAAACTCTTTCCAAGGGAGAACAAGACTAACTTTATACATTTCCATACACACAGAAATGACCTCTGCAAATAAAAACAAATCAGAGCAGAACACCACACAAAGCAAGCAAAACATTCACAGAGCAACTCTGGCTACAGCAAGGGAACAGTGCCTCRGCACAAATGAAACGTGCTGCCCTAAAGCACACCTCTGAAGCTCATGAAGTTTTCCACAAATTAAAATCCGCAAATTAAAAATGATAAMGTTCTATTTTGCATATGGCTTACTGGGAATGAAACTTGAATGTACTGTCACTAGTGTATGTATGAGTACTGGAGAAACAGAGACACAGAGTGATAAAAAGGTATTTTTAGATAAGAAGCATGTGTAAAAAAGTATATTGAGATTACCAAGTTGAAAAGAAATTCATATGCRTTTCATTTCACCCATCCATGACAAAATGCTGAATGGAAGAACACGGAATACAACGGTCAMATTAAACGATCTTCTATTTTATAGAAAGGACGAAGTCATTAATTGGGTTCATTTTTACATTTATTTGACTAAACAGTTGGTGTAGATAGTATTAATCTTTGCAGAATAATAATCATGTTCACACGTAATGGTTTTGAGATCAGAATTTATACACTCAGTGTGTAACCATATTGCATCAACAGTTYTTCCACAGAATGCTTTTATTTTCCAGTATTAAAATACATAAAATAGCGTAATTTTTTTTTTTGTTGTGGTGAGGCAAACATTTCTTCTTTTAAATTAGTGCACTTCTATGCACCTCCACTAGAACTGCTAACAATATTCTTCTCTTTCAGTCAGTCGGTAAGAACATACCTAGTAGCATATTTATTGTTATTCTAATGGTCATACATTTTTGCCTTGAGCAATAGGCAAAGAAAGAATGAAAAAAACCCAAAGAAATCCAGAGTAATTGATGATAGTAACCTACAAAACTTGTGTGAAGAGGCAGAGATTACTGCAAACAATTTATTTTGAATGTAACAGTTTTAATGGAAACGTCAACAAAAACGTATTTACGTTTTTGTAAAAGGGACATGGTATTGATGAGAGCTGTAAAAAAATCACTATTTAGAATTTATTAGACAAATTTTACCTCTCTGCCAATTTACAGTCTTCATATCATAATATTATCTCATTTCTTCACTGTTCAAATTTATTGATGCATTTTGGCATGTAGTTCTTGGCCTGAGATTTGTATTGAGTTCCTTAGTTACATAAACCACTTGGTATTGTCTTCTGTTCCCCAAATAAATGATTTGTGTAACTGTCTGAATTTTGACTGTTACAAAGGAATATGTAATCGAAATATATCTCAGTCAATAGCTAAGTACTGAAAGTCATAATCTTTTCATGTATATACCTGTACTGATGCCTGAAAAGTCAAATATGTTAAAAATTGAAATGTTAATCTGCATTTTATTCCTAAAAAATCAAGATTCCCTTTTGGAAGTTAAATTCTTTGAAGAATAGCCTGTGCTACTGATAGAAAACTGTTTCACACTGTTCTCATCTTCTTTTGAATCCTCACAGCAGTGACATACATATGAAAGTTTATTTTGAAAAGTTAGCAGCTTTTTTTTTTTTTTTTTTTTTTTTTTTTTTTTTTTTTTTTTTTTTTTTTTTTTTTTTTTTTTTTTTACTGGCAGATGCATTCTCCTAGCATTTTCTATATGACAGTGTTATACCTAGAAACACTGTACCTCACCTCTAAAACTAAAAACTAAACTGAATTACATTTCACCTGCTTACGGGTACAGTATAAGAATGGAAGGTCCTTTCACCATCAACGATTCAACCTCTCTTCCTACTGTGAGGTATACTTTTGCATCTTAAAAAAAATTAAGGCAAAATGTGTGATTTCTAAAAAAGAAAATAAACATCCTTCAGTTGAATAAAAATAGATATTGTAAGCACACAAATTTGTACATTAATTGTAAAAGTTCATAAAAAATACATTACCCTATTATTAGTTTACTGGCTCTTCACAATATAAAAAAGAAAGTATTGTTTAAAAAAATACTTGAACTACATGTGTTTGATTAAAGAACAGTCCTGTTGATAGAAGTCAATTATTTGTTTCTGTATCTAATTATGAGTTTAGCAGTGACAATTTTGGAAAGAAAGCAGAAAAAGAACTCTGTGAAATGAAATATTACTTAATGCAATTTTAAATACAAAACCTAARAGGTGAAGATATACTAAGTTTAAAGACAGTAGTTGCAAAATTTCTGAAACCATGGCCTGCATTCACCATGTGTTACAAAATAAGTCTCTCAACACTGATGACTACTCAGGAAAAAAAGAATCCATTAATCCTCTTTGAAATAACAACAGGAATGACACCTTGTGAAACGCATATACTTTCCATGAGGACATCTTCAGGGAGTTATTTTTTGGCAACACTAGCCACTGCCTTCTTTGCTGCATCCTCAAGGTCATTTGCAGATGTGATAGGAAGTCCACTTTCATTCAGAATACGCTGGGCTTCATGAACATTTGTTCCTAAAAAAAAGAGCATTAACTCTAATTAGTAATGAATATCAACTAATAGATGARCATCTTCTATTAAATCTCTAAAAAAGTGCTTAATGCTTCAAACTAGACATCATTTCAGTTTAACGACAGATTCAATGAGCAGTTTAGATTGAGCTGAGAAGAACAAACTCTTGAGTTTAAATGACAGTTTTGAAAGACAATGAAATCTGATAGTAGCACTTGTATCCACAAGAAACTCAATCCAATATCCTCTACAGTCAGTGAAGATATCCAATAAGAGCARTGGATAATGAATCAGGTACGAGGGCTTTGAGACATTTAGAAGATTTAAAGCWTTATAAAAAAAAAATACAGCTATTATTATTAGCAACAATGAGCTATAACTGATCAGCAGCTGGTGAATCAACAATGCCTAAAATTCACCTGTGTTAACTGGAAGATGCAAAACTGGCTATACTGGACRTAAGGATTTGCGTAATCCTGAAAATATAACTGATTTTTAGCTGTTCTTGAATATACTTTTGCCCTTCTGCTAAAAAAAGGGGTAACATAAACAGCTGTGACACATCCAACATGACACTGTTCTCTCCTCTGCTCCTGCACTACACTATCCCGCATCTAGGGAGATGCAGAGTTAATACAGTGTAAGTGCTCTTATTCCGTTCCTACAGAGCTCAAGTTTAGTCAACAGATAACATGCATAGTAAAGGAAAAAGCCTTGGATTAAAAAAGATATTTCAGGAAAGTATATTTCACACTGTTAACACCCATATAAAAGAGAAGTGCATAGTTAAATAGGAAAATGTTGATTAGAAGAGATGACTGATTGTTACTCATATCCTGTCCTGCCCTGTTACAACCCCAAATATTCAATTAACAACAAAAGTGGGTTTTTCTGATCTAATTAATTTAAAAATGGAATATCACTTGGTTTGCAGAACATTCCTGGTGACAATCCAAACAACTACACAGGCTAAATGTGCTATTGATTAGTTCTTTCTTGCCAAAGAGCTTTACAAAACTTAGCCATCATCTGTCATACCCAATGGCTCCCCTTCTACCCTCATCTCACCTCGCAGCCTCCACATCTCYTTTTCACTCTGTTCAGAATGCGGCCCAGCTTCTTTCCATGATGCTCTGATCTCATCCTGCTCCATCTCAACTCTCTTTTCCCAGCTCACTTAGTTCTCTCTGCCTCTTCTCTGTCCCTCGTGTTTTCCTCTCAGTTCATTTCACCCTCCTACTTCACTTTTTTTTCCTTTCCACAATCAAATTACAGTAGGTCTCTGCTCATCTCAAAATCCGTTCCTTTCCAGTTTTTGTCCTAAACTTTCCAAGACTGCTGCAAAAGCTGCCAGGATCAACCCGAGATCCACCAGGCTTTACTGTATTCATTTTGTCAATAAAACAYAATCTCTTATCACTGAATATAAATTCTTTATTATATAACTCTTCCCAGCTTTTATACTCTCTTTTTGCACTTTGAATGGACTATTCTTAACACAGAACAAATGAACCCTATAAAAAACAAACAGAGTTTTGATTTTCCTTCCTCTCTGTCATTAGGACATTATTTATGTCATCTCAGTATTTAACAATCTGCTGCTTCAACCCTCTGACCAACACTAAATCTGAAGAATGTAAGAACACTAGTCTTTTTGAAAGCTACTTCACACCGCTCATGAATGTGCCAAGACACTGCCGGAGGATACAAAGATAAGCTATAATCAGGCTGTCCTGGAAGCGGGAGGAGGAAGGAGAGATAGAAAAGGAGAAATGCTTTTTTCTTTTTATGGAATATTTTGAATTTTTAATTCCAAATTACTTTAGACTAACATACAGGACTTGGTATGTTTTCAAAACATCATTTTTTTTTTCTGATATTTTTAAAATATCAGTTCCAGGTCCCAGTTCCTTTCCAGTACCCCATCACATGAATGAAAATGGATGAAGCTTCGGACCCTTCTACAACAACTGCAGTGCGTAAGACTTCCCACAAACTCCATTTGGGAAGTCAAAAACAAAGCTGCACGGAGAATCTGGGTTTTCCAATCCTCTCTCCAGCAAAACCAAGTGGATCAGTATTGATCACTGATAACTTCTGCACCATGGAAGGACTTTGAGTCATATCTCACCGAATCACTGGAAGCTGTACTTGTGACTAACGATGTGATCTCAAAGCACAAGACCCCGAGCTGCTGCTCTTTAGAAGCAATTCTATCCCCTTGACCACACTAAGTTCCTTGTTCATTTGCCATGCCAAAATGCTTAATTACTTTGTAATTCCTAGACTTAGCAAAATGAATTTTAATTATATTTGGAGCTATACATTAATTATACCCTTAATTATTAACCATGCATTGAACACACTCTGTATTGTGCAGCTTTCCAGAATGCTCATTTTTAAGGGTGAGCTTTTCTTTTGGCGTGTGTGTGTGTGTGTATCAGACTTCATAAAACGTCTGAAATTGCGCAGCAGAAGCAGACGGATTGAGCAGCCTGTTTCAGCCTCGTGCTCAAGTCAGGGTTCGCACYCCCTGCGCTGAGCGGGACCCGCGACGTCTCCGGGGCAGCAGGCCCCAGCGCCGCCAGGACCGCAGAGGCTGCTGCCTGACGAGGAGCACCGGCACTGCTGGGGAGCTCGGGAGCGCTGGCAGAAGAGGTCACGCTCGCCACCGATACGCATACAGGACACACGCTGTGGGACCCCGGCAGCTTGGCAGGAAGGTCAAAGACATCTCAGACCTCTSACAGAAGCGGGATGTGGTTGCGTAGTAACATCGAGAACTGTGCAGCACTTTTCCTACAGAATTTCCAAGAGTATCCRATATGTTTCAGCCATCCTAGAAAACGCAGTGTGGAAGCTGGTAATTACCAGTACGACCTRTATAGGGAAGTAGAAGACACTACAAAAGCTTCTCTGTTAAGTTCCTTCCTTTTTATAGAAAGTTCCATTAAGTCTTGAAGGTTTTATGTATTATTTAGATACAAGCGTGATAAACGATTAAAACTGATAACACTTGCTATGTCTTGTAAAATCTTATGTGGAGAAAGAATGGAGACAGGGAGAAGCTTTCCTGGCAATCTCTCCATAAAGAAAAATGTTATGCCTTTTGTGATAGCCACATATTTAAAACTAACTTTTGCTCTTCATTAAGTGGCTGGTGTTAATTTACTAACAGGTCATTAGATCTATTTTGCACTGCATTGATTGCTCTACGCACTACTTGTCTAACATGCATTACAAAATCAATATACACCACAGTCCACTAAAAAGGATGGGGAGTTTATACAGAAGAATGGAAATATGAAAGCTGAAAAAGAATTTTATAGCTGTTAAAAGCCTAAGGCCACATATTTTGTTTATTAAATATAATACTATCTTCATAGGCAGGCCACACAACTAAATGTATTTTCAGCAGGCATTTCTTTTGTTGTAAATCACTGGGTGTTTTTTTTTTGTTTGTTTGTTTTTGTTTTTTTTTTTGTTTTTTTACATCATGGGATTGGCTTTTTATTCAATAGCAAAGTATTTTTTTGTATTCGATAGCAATAATATTTTAGATAGATGGAGAGCACAGAAACTGTAATGAGATCCCCCTGAAAGCAGAAGTAAGATTTTTAAAATTAAATGTTCAAAAATATCACAAACATTTAAAGGTCTACAAAAGGTATCTGCTTATTGCAGTAGATGCTGAAATAAACAAATAAATAATCCCACCAGTCTAACATTAACCTCCTGCCACTGGATGGTGTCAGAGAACTGTAAACAGAAGCCCATACACAGGCTAGCAAAAAAATCTCGCTTTCATTTACACTGTAACTAACTGAAAAGCAGTGAAAATTCAAAGGAGTGAAGGCTGGGGGGCTTTATGATTGTTTGTTTGTTTTAAATTTAACTACTATTAGGATAATATAATAATGCTTTTCTGATGAGAAAAAGATTTTTTTTTTCCTTTTGTCACATACTACTGTCAATGCCACTCCATGGAATGACAAGGAAGATGTGATTTTATCAGCATATACTTTCAGGCTTTTTATTCTAAGTATCCTCCTTCTGAAACCTGGGACCCAAAACAACCTCTGTGTTTGTGTACATGCAATCTGTCACTTTWWAAAAAAAATCTAAAAATCCTAACAATCACTGTTCTATCTAAGCATGTTTCTATAAGCTGGAAGAGCATACCAGTATATGCACTCTTACAGACGAGTCAATAAGCCTGCCGCAGGCTGAATGAAAACAAATAAAAACCTCTTCAAACTCTACAYCAACAAGATTTTGGAAACATTTATTTATTTACTTGCACTGTCATAAAAACACTAGGAAGAGGCTAAACTGCCACTGTGTAGGGCTTAGGGTGCAAGGATAGGAYGCAAGATTTTGCCATATCACTTCTAGGTTTTCAGTGAAATAAGAATTAAAGGGAGAAGACAGATGCATACACCAAGGTATATTCTAGAAAACAGATGCCAAAAAAATTCTGCGATGACAAAATATTTCATAATATGCAGTATATCTATAAAATATTATTGATGTCAACACACACTAACCATGTTACATTGTCGATGGCAATGGTTCAGCTTTGATACACTGCACTGATGAGCATATTAARAGCCAGCTTTTCCTTTGGTGTAGATTTAAGTTACATCATTTCTGCTAGCCCACAAGCAATATGCAMACTGGAAACTCTAAGGTCTCAAAGACTTGGACACTGGGCAACAAGGGAACTAGACTTTCTTTCTTTACATTCATCACTAGCTAACCCTCAAGTCAACATCTGATCTGAGGTTTGGCTACTGATAAGCTAACAGTGATGATCTTTAACTATTGAATCTAAAAAGTTTTTTGTGGCTTTTGCATTTGGTAGCTGTTGGCTCTAGAGTCAAGAATAGACCAACTTTCACTGCCTACTTACAAGAGATAATTCAAATATTTTCATTCTGTCCATCCCTTTGCCCTTCTCTAAAACTTTTCCCAAAGAATATTTTATCTTTTTCTCTGCCTCTTGTTTACATCCTAATTGGGAAACATGTGCTAAGGCATTTAGCCTTGTGCTGAATGCTGAAACCCAGGATGCCTGAATAGGCTGACATGAAAGAAGTTCTAAATGCAACTTTCTGATATTTGTGCATACCAAACCATATCTGTGCTCATGAGCAAACAGTAGTAAGGTACACAAACTGGACTATTTCACTTCCGTGTAGAAGATTTCTGAATGTATGAGAAAATTCATTAGATTCTGAAGAATACAGAAGGTCACAAATCACATAGCTAAGAATATAATAGGGGATTTTGGATTCAAGCTTTTGAATAGAAGCCAACTTGCTTCTACTCACATTTGAGCATATTCAGTTGCTCTAATTCCTCACAATTCTTCTTGCCCTAGGACCAGAGAAGAGGAGAATTCATTTGTTGAAAGAGAGAGAGAGAGAATGTAAAACTTCCAACACAGGAAGAGAAGAGGACGTTATAATTCTCAATTCTTTTTTACGCCTACCTTTTCATCTAACTTAAAGCTTCATAAATGAGAAACAAATTTTGGCTTCCATTCAGCATTCCTAGTTAGTTTCCACAAAACTTAACTGAAATACATTACATTTTAAAAGAAAAAAAAATCCTGCATAACAATAGCAGATGTGAGTTTTATGTTCTGTAAATGCAGAATATGTGACTTCTCCATTTGTCCATGAGTCTTTTAAATAACAATAATCCTGGGTCTCAGCTGGTGAGTTCTTTACTGATAAGGCAAGTAAATACATGTAATTATAAAGTTACCATTTTCAAAGAAAAGAGTAATCCTTTCTTTATCCACTGGTAAAACAGCTTGTAATTATTATACAACTGAGAGCAAAGATTTGTCCACAAAATCCTGCTAAATCAAGACAGATTTGACTGATTAAAAATCTAGTCACCAAGACATTTGTAATACTGTGCATGTGGGCAAAGAATCTTTAAAGTGCAGGTCACAAATCTGTTAGATTTATTGGAATAATCATGAACCCTCTCTGTTGGAAAAAATGTTCAAATTTGAAATCCAAAAAAATGCGTGTTTCTTTTTCTTCTTCTGAAGTGTAAAACATTATCAATGATGTTTTAAAATGTCTTGGGCAGCCTTATTACTTCCCGAGTACTCATTATTAATTTGAAATCATTATATGTTTGGATAACAGTAACAGTTCAAAGAAGAACAACGAAGATGATTAAGAATCCAGAGAGATTGACTTCTGAGGAAAGATTAAAAGAACTAAATATATATATTGCTTGGCTGAATGATTAAGAAGGCAGAGAAAGCAAGAGTTACAAGCTAACATTTTCTAAGTACAACATCTGAAGGCTGTAAACATCAGAGGTCTTTGTTTAGAATGAACTGATGGAACTATAGGAATTACAGAAGGAAAYAAAAAGCTTTGGGGATAAATAATATGCAAAAGCAACAGTTTACTGTATTATACTGGGACAGTCTCCTAATGAAAACCTGGTAACTCCATCTTCTGAGTCACCAACCAGAATAGAAATGGTAATTACAAACCTAGTAAAGAGTAGGCAATCATTGGAAGATTAAGAGAAGATACTTGCAGGCAGATTAATACCTGCCTTTAACGTTCTGAAGATCCAGCTTTGACCTCTATGAATTAAGCAGCAAGTGACTCTCAAAGGTCCCAGCCCAAGAGGAACGGCTCCACCCCCCATGTAGCACTCCAGTAGTGTACAGAGAATAAAACATTCTGGTGGTATACAGAGAATTAAGCCCTTCCACGACTCTACCGACCACAACCGCGAACTCTAGTTTAAAATGTTGATTTTCCTTGTTTCTCTTATACTGGTTTTTAACAATGGCTTAGAAACAGTCTGTAACTCTCGTTTAGAAGGAAAACTAATTTTTTTTTCCCCATTATTTGCACTTACCAAATAACAGCTATGGCGGACAAGAAGTTTTCTGCAATGCAACAATCTTTTAAAGCTATGATACAGATAAACTTTCTGACAGTTACGATAGACAAGAAAAGGTTTTTTGCCATGACAAAAAGCTAAAGTGACATTGCATAAAAATGATAAGCAATGACATTTCRTATTCTAAACCATTCTTGCCTGTAACCAGTATCCTTCAGTCTCTCATGCACRTATTAAACTATCATTAAGACACTAAATAGTGAAAATCCAGTGAAAAYATTTGTAATTTGTTTCTAAAATCCAAGGTACTGAATTTCCTCTCCTCACTACAGCAAAAGGCTACATATGTTAAATCATTAATTTTTTTTTACGCACACTGGAAAGTATTTGAATACCGGTGATATGCACAGCAGAATGCTTAGGGGACAGAACTGCATGTCACAGTCTGTAGCCTCCCCTGACATGAAACACATCATATGGCACAGCACATATTATATATAGCATGAGAATGAGGGATGGGAAAACTCTGCTTTGTCATAAAATGCAAAAGAACGTCTAAAAATGCATAGAATGCAGAAGAGTTCCAATAGTGGAACTGCGTTCAGTAAAATATGTTTGAAAATAAATGCTATCTATTAAATAGAAACTTGCATCAAAATCATTTCTATTTGAATTACAAATGTTACAAGCAAAAACATCATGCTTTCTTTGCAAAATTTTATTGCTTCCATTACCACCTGAGACCAGGAATAAAGAAATATGTGAGGAAAGAGAGTTTATTGATATCAGGTCATCCTAGGGTTTAAGAATTAGACATACTCTTATTGGGCCAAATTAATTCGTGCATCTTCCTTCAGAGACTAGAGATCAAAGCAAGACAAGATGGTTTATTGTGCATCTAACAGAAGATTATTTCCCTCGAACCATTAGCACTCACCTTCCAGTCTGACCACAAGAGGTACCTTCAGTTCAAGCTCTCGGCAGGCTTTGGTGATACCATTGGCTATAATGGCACAGTTCACAATCCCACCAAAAATGTTTACAAGTATTGCTTCAACCTGYAGGAAAGAAACAGTAGGAACATAATGCAGTGTTTTATAAACAGTGGTAGAAAATCTGAAATTGGGTCCAAATCCTCCTGTTAGGCTGGCTCTTGTCGAAAGAAGTCTACAAGCTACGCCTGTGTGACTCAAAACCTCATCCTGAGTCTACTGCTTGCGTAGCGTGAAACAGTAAGTGATTAACTGTCTTGGTCTAAACTGGTAAGGCAATTTATGTCATAAAAACATTATTACGCAGAAGAGGAAATTTTTTTATGGATAATTAAAACAGATTAAACAGTCTGAATTTTGGATTTTCTTTTTAAGCATTGAACAGATGTCAGAGACTGGAGCTTAGAAAATGCAGTTATGTGAGAGAGAGTACAAAAACACCAAAAACACATGTGAAAGTGCATGTGTCTATAGCTAAAGTTTAAGATGAACCCTACAGTCTGCAATTTATCTGAAACCTCTTAATGAAGCAGTCACATGGATACTTCATAAAACAATTTGTGTGCAATCTTTACTATAAGCAGTACAGAGGAAAAGGTAAAATACTTGCCCTGACTTGACAAAGAGGAGTAAAATCCTTTCTAATTAACGAGAAAAGGCATGTAACAAAGAGAATTCATTACAACAGATTAAYTGATAACAATCCAAAAAAACTGCTATTATCAGTTCTAGAAACTGGAATTTTTGCACCTAATTCACAATTAAATCATTCACCACAACATACAGGACATCTGCAGATGCTCTGGGTCCCCATCTCAAAAGGACAAACGTTCCATGTAACTTTTGAAATTAAATACAGTAATAGTAAAATGTAGTAAGAGCTAAGTAAAATTATTTTTGTCATAAAGATATTAACATAATATCTTTCCACTTATTAAGATATAATTTTGTAAAATAGTCATCTTTGTCGCTATTATCTAATCAGTCATTAGGAAAGTCCTTTTAGATAGGTTATCAAAAGCTGTCAGCCGACCTGAAAACACATTTTCCCTTTCAAGCCTCAATGCCACGCACTGGCCTTCTGTGGTGCGGGGAAGAAAGGGGAGACAGAAGCAAACTGGGCTACAGCATCATACTCGAGGCGGGCCAGTTCCTCAGGAAAGGAGGGGACGAGACGTGACGGCTGTGTTCCAGCCTCCCTCGTCACTGGAAGAGTTGGTCAACTATGGGACGGATTGAACAGTATGCAAGTATACTATGAAACCTAGACATATGTGACACTCAGACACAGGTGGTTCAAGGGCATGGCTTTCACTGCTCTCAGAAGTGTTACTCCGCTTTAATTGTTGCTACAAGCCAAACTTTACGTAGGGTGTTTCAAACCAAAGGACAGAACACAATGCAGCTGCCCTGAAGTTAGCCATGGCCAAATAGCACAGCACAATGTCTTATAAACRTAATTCTTTGGTATGGAAGAAAGATGGTTATGTCAAATTAGCATAATGCTGAACCCAAGTTAATATAGCAGGTTTCCCATTGTAGTTTGTTAAGTCAAGGGGGACACCATACAGATACAGCCATACTGATGCTAATTCTGTTTTGGAACAAATCCACCACATTTTGGGATGCTCRACAATAAGCTTCACTGAGTGTCACAAAAAAGCTTTCCCAGAATCATGTTGACTTGAAACAAGACAAGATAAAGACAGTATTTGGTGTGAAGGAATGGAGTATCACAGAACTGCAGCACCCGTGTCTGATGTTAACCACAATTATGCTTAACTCGTTGCACAAGAACAGATYTACTTTACCCACGTCCAGGCGGCCAGACTCATGCCAGCCCCAAAATTCCCTGCATGTGTATAGCTCTGCACAACCTAACTGCAGACAAARCATGACAATTAACTCCAGTGACGTGCAGTTGCTCATGAAGATCGAAAGCCCACCACTATTAGTAACACTGCTATCCATGATAGAGCAATGAAAAATGGAAGGGAAGGGAGATACTTTACTTTCTGCAAGGGATCAGCTCACCAATAACCTTAAGCAGCACCTAGATTGCAAAAACATTATTTATTATGAGCACATGCAGTCTTAGAATAACTGTCATAAGATTAAGATGGCAATGAAACATCTCACTAACAGCACTCTCCTCACCTGCAACTGCTCTCAACTCCCAAACTTTCCGTTATGCTGCCCCAAAAAAGCATCAAAGTACACAAAGCATCAACTGCTGCACTTCATACAGCCTGCACAGGAACAGACTGCATATGGCTCATGATGTGGCTTCCTCATCACAGGCAGAGTACATTAGATTATTAATTTCATTCTGATACCTAATCAAATCAAAATACACAAATTAATTAATGTTAAAATTTTCTTATAGTTTAGACATAGGCCAACACTAATTGGCTTGGAATGGATACATTTATTGATCCAGGGTTTTCTGGATATTAAGCTGGTGATGTCACTGCAATTACWTATTTCACCTTCGTGTTGTTATAAAAACTTTACCTTTGCAGAAGCTGCCAACAGCAAAACTGCCAAAGGCCCCTTCTTGCTCCTACTACATGTGCACACACAACTGCTCTTGGAGTTAGGAAATAAAACACAAAGATAAAACAGAGCCTTTCAAACTCTTAGGACATTAACCCTTGTAGTAGGGAGATTCCTATGCAAAGGGYGTTGATGTTAAAATATACTGCAGTGTTGTATTCTAGCAGCAGAACAAGTCAGAGATTGTGCCTAATTTAGGGACACCATATCAGGCACGTGACAGATCAACTTAGGCAAATGTGTTTACATTACCAGAGATAAAGAGGAGGATTTTATACCTAGTACAGATATTTTAATTCTTAACACAGACATTCTCATATAAGGATCTGCTTTTCAGCTTTCCAGCTGCATTCTAATCAGGGTTTCTAATCCATTGGCAGCTAAAGGAAAAAAAAATGTTGGAGGAAATTAGATGTAGCTTAGGTAATTGATGTTTGTGTGCTTGGCTTTAATAAAAAATACTCTGTTAAATTAGAGAGGAGTCTAAAAGGATTCAATCAATAAGCAACTGAATCAGGTAGAGAATTCAATYTTGGGTTTTATTGTAATCTTACAAATAAGCCAACAGATCAGTCCTGATAATGTAAAAATTCACTTTAACTCTGTCGAAATTTGTGAACATTGTTTATATTTGCTTCTGCAGCTTGAGTAGATCTTGCATTTCGAGTAGAAAGGATTCTAACATTCAGACCCAGCAGATGGATGAAAAGATTTGCAGTATTTCATGTGCAAGAAGAACACATAATCTCTCTTTTTATTGGCTATAAGAAAAATTAACCTTCCATTGTATATCAGAATCATCACATATTAACGTGCTCGGTATCTAACACATGCAGGACATGAGATAAGATTAAGAAGAGGACAACCAGTCTTCATACACCTTACTTGCTGGTATTATTGTTATAACTACCATTTCTGCTCAACTCCATGCCTTATAAAATTACTTTGTATTTCAGCAATATTATTAAGAAAACTTAAGATATGGGTATATGCACAASTTAAGCTCTGTCCATCTACCAAGACAGATAATAGATGTGGAAGAGCCATCAGATACACTTGCAAATGACTGCGTATTCCTCTGGAGAAATTAAGACAACCCACAGCAGTATGAAGACTTCACCAYCAATGGCCATGGCAGCCTACAGCCTGCCAGTCCCCAAGCATCACTGCTGGAAAGCAGAAGTGTTCAAGTATCACATTCCTCATGCTAGATGTGATACGTGCTAGGTCTGCAATCCTCATTGATCTCACAGCTCCCAAATACTACACGCACATAACTGCARGCATTTAAGATAGCTTTTTTGCTCTTTGTATAAGAAATCAGWCACATTTATGTATAGCTGTATCTATGCATAATCTATACCGCTTCATTAATAAAAATAACACAGTTTTAACTTCCAGTGAGCTACTTTTTTGTTAAATCACCTGCTAGGTGACAAAGCTTACAATCTCACTTTGAATATCTGCCACCAAAAAAAAAAAATCTCCAAAAAAGTAGTTCTGTATTAATAGAAGTAATTGTGCTAAGAGRCTAGTGCAAGAATTGTATTGGATCACTTACATAGTCAAAAGGTTGCTAAGCTCTAAACAACTAAGAGCATCCTAAGTCAAGCAAAARGGACAGATTTAGTGTACTTGCCTACAGTCTAAAAATTAGATATAGTCTGTACAGATTTATTAAATTTTTCTCTTTTTTCCTCTACAATGTTCTTAGTCTTAACAAAATGCACAATGACACCTGATCGTGATACACTTAAGGATAAATACAGGCAGCATCTCTAAACCATTCCACCTTTCCTAATGCCCATTTACAAATCTATACATGGATCGTCTAGATGTCTGCAGCTGCTACAGTCTCGTCTACTGAACATCCTTCAAATTCTACACTAACAATACAAATTCTGTACACCAAAATAGAGCAGACGGAAACTTGACACTTGCAAATTGTTATTTCCTTTCCATTTGCCATCTTTGCTCTCGCCACAGAACAATTAGGACAGACTTCAGCTAACCATGCACAGTAGCACTTCACGTACGGCAAAGCTCCGATTCTCACATACAGCAAAAGCCCGAACATGAAGGCAAATTAACTCAGGCTGAGGTTTCATAATAATTTTAAGATGACCTAAGTTTGGGCTGCCACCAAAGAGGGCTGTCTCCCTCCCCCTGCACACCGTTATACCTGCCCCGTGCTTGCATGAGCCATGAGGATGCCAGACAGGCKCCTCCATCTCACCAACTCGGCAGGCACACGAACACTGGCATTGAAGCAAGACCCACACAAAAATGCCTGGAGAACTGCAAGAAAAAATCATGCCCCAAGTCAGCAAGGGCTTGATTTTAAAGCAAAGACCTAAGACCTATTTTGAATACTACTGATAACATGTATTGGAATATAAGCATTTAACAAAATGTTTATCTCTTAACATTTCAGCATGYATGATGTACAGCTAATTCAAAAAAGTAAGTATTCTAACATTCAGATCCCCTGAATCAAAGTTTCTGCTASTGTACTTCTTGTGAGATCTTTCCAAAACCCATTGCCTAATCTGATGACGGCAGGAAATACCTGCAGCCGTTTTTCATCTGTTATCAGTGCCAGATGCACGCCTTGGTGACCCTGCGTGCTGCTTTTCTCCTGGATGCACACACAGACACATGCATGTTCACACAGTGAACTACAAATATTATTATAAAATTACCAATATTATCTCTGACCTTGCTATAAACTGTTCCTCTGAAGTTCAATCCATTTATTTTAGCTGAAAACAAGCTATTCAGCAACCATCAGTAAAAACTACATCTGCAGCAAATTAAAAAGCTACACTAGCAAAGAACTTGCTTACAGTTTGCTTTGACTGAAATCTGAAAAGAACACCTTTGCATCTCAAGCTAACTAAATTCATTTATTGATCACTCCTAACTCTTTCATCAGCTAAAGATGTATCCATAGAATACAAAGCAAGCAAAATTTTTCAAGTTTTCTACTCTGGGTTAATCACAGGTTGTATTTACATGGGAGATGATGGGTGTGCATGGTACAGTTGGCAAACATTCTTGCCTGGATGCCAGGGTTTTTTGAGGTTAAAACATGTAACATCTCCCAGTCTTTCTGGTCATCAGGGTCTAACTTTGTGTCTGTGAAAATACATTCTTTATCTAACTAGAAAGTAAAGAAGAAAAGCAAGCTGACAGCGTACTGCCAGCCATTTGTTTCAGAGGGAAACTCTTCTCTCCTTCCTCTAGTGAAATGTGCCATCAGTGGAAGGAAGATATCTCAAATAATTCAAGCATGTCAAAGAACAYGGGGAAGATCATCTCTGGGAGGGTGCTGGGACATAAGCACTGAAGATATTCAACAGCAGACATATTCCCAGCCCATGGGAGAGAAGTAACGGGGCTCTGACCTACTGCTGGATCCAGGCGTCCAGYGCTGCAGAGTGCACAGTACTGACAAGCACCATCATTTCAGATTTCCAATCCGATCTTCAGAGGTGCCTGGCACCTCAACTCCCAGTTAAAAGGCAGGGTATCCACTGCTACTAAAGTCAGATATTCAGGTTGCAGTTTCGCTCTGAAAAGATCTCTTGGCCCTCGTATTAATTACACGTGCACAGCACCCTCCCCACACAGCGGGGGGGTTTTACAGACAGTAAAGCATTAAGAACTGTTGCAGTTCAGAGATGTAGGAGGCAAGACGCAACTAAACTGGCCTGAACATAACTTTGCTAGGAGTTGAGCATCCCAGGAACACATATTTATCTTACTAAAGGTAAGACACGCTTCTATTCTTCAAATAGTTAGTGGCTATACATTGCTTTCAGTAAGAAAGTAATATATCTTGAGCATCATCTATCAGAAAGCGAGTCTCCTTGTCACGTGTTTTGGAGAGAGAAACGGAGGCATTTTAGTGCGAGACAAGGAAACTCTCAATACCACGTAATAAAACACTGCTACCATACACCTATACAYCTCCACTCTATCTTTCAGCTCCAACTGGTAAGTCAGATAGGAACATTTTTGAAGGGCTTTATGTTAGTRTAACTTGGACTGCAGGTTAAACGTGACTTTTTTTTTTCTTAATCCAGTCTTGAAATCTTATTCAAGTTCAATAGGTTTTCATAATAGGCACCATCTATGGCTCATTGCAAATAAAGATTAAACTCYGCTGTATCAGAGCACTATCACTTATAAACACAGAAACAATTGCTCAAAATAGCCACTAGAGGACAGTACGATCCAACACGGAAAGGGAATATAAAAATCCCTTTGGAGAGAAGAGCAGGGTTATTTTTTCTACTTAAAGCCAAACTATCTCATTTTACTTTACAAAAATGATGCAGAATATTATTTTGCCGCTTTGGGATGGAACTTTCAAAGTCTGAAGGTGATAAATATAAGCAGAATGAGTCATCTAAAAGGGAAGCAAGAAAGCTTGCAGTCAGGCAAAGAAATATCAATATAATGCAATTTTGAATGTTTTTGACTATTTTAAAATGGGCCAAGGTTTAAAATTCATTAGTAATGCAGCATTATGCCAACAGCAGGAGAAGAACTCTTGATGAAACCTCAGGAAAAAGAAAAACAGATTTTCTAGCAGGGCAGACTGGCTGACAGGTAGAAAAAGCAGATTAAATGTTTTCTCAAATGATGCTTTTTGGCCTGTATTTAACAGGTAAATTGACTCCTGAGGAATGCAAGTCTCACTGAGGGTGAATGCCCTGTTTCTGCTACACCCAGCTGTTGATGGGTTAAGCCCTTTCCTTGGATGGCTGGTGAGAAGACGTTAGTGGGCAGTCCTTTTAGTAACCTGACTTCTTCTGTGCTATGTAAAGAGTTCTGAACACCACATTTTTGCAAAATCAAAACTTTGCAGCAACTTCAGCTTACAATGAGCTTAATTGTTCATTCAAAGATCTCTCTAGTCCTTCCTGCTTCCAGCAGATTCAGGATATAGAATATGATTCAAATTTATTGGCTTTTGCTGGTTTGAAAATGCAGTGATCACACCCTGGGGGATCAGATTGTGGCTGTCATTCTCTGATGGGGTGAGAAAAGGATTCAAGTAGGAAGGCCTCTGCAGCAAGAGTGGATAAATCACTAGGAACACTTTCATCCCTCGATTTTGTCTTATTTCACTGTGGCATTAACGTAAGAAAAAATCTTAAGGGCTTATTTTATTAATGGAATGAGACAATATGAGGATTGGCAGATTACGCACCACAGCGCAATATTGTGAACAGTCCCTGGAGAGCGTCCTGTTACCCAAGGCCRGTGGTTTGGGAGCAGAAAGATCCAAGCCTATGCACTCACTCTTTTTCAAACTCCTACCCTACATCATGGCAGGCAGCAAAGTGACCTTCATTTCAATATGACTTTTTAGTGAGACAAGTCTTGCATTGAGGAGGTTTTGGGATCATCTCCCGTTTTGCAGGACATGCATTGTGCACAGACTGAGCATAAACACATTCATCACAATAATGTCACCAGTCTCATGCAGCCCCTAGGATGCCATCACGCTTCAGATATGTTTATGAAGTTAGATGCAAACTGTCAGGTGCTTCCTACACCTGTGCTACTGCCTGGCAAGACATCAGTCAGCTCCCGTCCAGAAGCCATTTTAGCATGTTAATACAGTCCTGAGCATGAGCTAATTGATCCCTCTTTGGAATACAGGCAGGGCAGGCAGATGAGTGCCTGCAACCACACAGACATCTTTTTCAATGATAATAAGCAATGGGGAGGGGGGAAAGAAAAATGTTAAGATCACAAAGTACTATTTGAAGTATATTTGGGAACCTGCTCACCAGCTTTTGGCACTGTTTTGTGAGTGACGTGCAGCTCACAAAGGAATAGAAGAAAAGGGTAGAAGGAATAGAAGAACATCAATTAAATTTAACTATCATTTTAGTATTTGAGCTCCAACGAGACCAGGACCTTGAAGAGCAGATCACAGTGTAGATCAAAATAAAATTAAGTTACGATAGATGGCTACCTACATGACTGCACACTGTAAGAGAAAAAGAACATGTGTGATCAGGTCTTGTGTGTCAGATGAGGGTGAAGGCATTTCTAGAACTGCTCTAAGCTCTATTGGCTTTAATTCTCTGGTAGTGCCCCTAGAACCAGGGATAGCTGTATGTTTAGGTCTGATTTTGCAAAACTTACATGGGTAAGTATTAGACCTACCCATGGGACATTTTGTGGTAGCAAAAACCAGACACAACCGTGTCAACCAGCTTGTAGGCATATTCAGTAATCACTGGTCATTAAGTACTTACAGAATTCATGCTATTTGTTTGTACCATATTTGCATAAGAAGTTACGGATACCCTCCAAATCTTCCTGCCCTTACCAAAGTGCACTGATTGCAAATAGCTCTTTCACAACTGTGAAAGTTTCATATTAAAATTGATCTAATATTTGTTGAATTTTGCTTCTGCATTTCATCTTAATCACTCGGAGCAACTAGATTACATGCTAATTTTAATCTTCTTAAAATGTCTTAAGTTCAAGTTAGGTTTCTGATAAACAATAATCAGTTATTGTAATAATTAATTTCATTTCAAAAAGGCATTTAAGCAACAGGTAGCATATGTTCCTATTTCAGCAATATGTTATGCCCTGGGGTTCAGTTGTGTACAGTTTCATCATGCTTCATAATGTGTTAAAAGGCAGTAGGTCAAACGATTTTAAATTGTTCAAACTCAAAAAAATGCAATATTCCTCTAAAGAGACAGGACCTGGAGAATATGGAYACATGATAAAAGTGGAACTAGTAAAGTACACATCCATAGGTGTTGCCAGACGAATTTTTTTAAATAGTAAGTTATAGTGTTTAAGTGAATTCTGGTGTGTTACAGAAACTTAATATATCAAAGATGGGGGACTCATTTCACATGCAGATTTAACCTTCTGTTTAAGCCATCACAGGAAAACAGGAGCTGAAATCTTAAGAGGGACTCCACATATTGAAAGATTCMCACTGTAAGACTTCACAACACCATTGGCATTTACTTTTCTTATCATTACAGGCTCTACAGCTTCCTTTGGGTAAGGGACAGATCCACAGACCACTTTTCAAACCACCATGGCAAGAGACTCATTTCCTGAAACCAATACTCATCAAAATCTATCTTCATTTTCTGTTTAAAAATATCCTTAGGGACATAAATATTTTATTTATCTACAGTATCAAAATACTAAGTGATCTTACCAATCACAAGGGAGAAAAAAGATGAAGAACAGTTATTGTTCAGCTCTAAGGACACCGGGGATCTTCCTATTTTGTCACTGGAGAAACATCTTTGACATGTATTCCCCATGCAGAAGAGAAGGAAGTGCTATAGACACTCCTATCTAGGTCACACTGTTTTTCTTACTGAGACAAGGGAAATGTTTTTTTAAAAGAAGGAATTCTGGACTTCAAGAAGCTTAATTAAAATATAAAAATGCATTGTCATGGGTACTGAACTGCATATACACATCTGAAATTTCCAAATAATTAAAAACTGTTCTTTTATGGTAACACTGCASTCATCAAAAACCTGAATTACTGTGCTCATTAGGCTCCGAATTACTACCACATAAAAACTGGCTAAGTATTAGCACATTAGTAAATCAAAACAAAAATAGTAAAACTAAGAAAGATACAAAGAAGGGTGACAAAGATATGGAACAAGCTCTGTATACAGAATAACTAAACAAATAGGACTTGCCATCGTAGAAGGAAAGCTGAAGGAGAACGTAGTAAAAAGTACAAGTAGTAAGAGGAAAAGGAAGAGGGTACAATCACTTTGTTGCTTCCCCCAGGCCATTTTATTGCCTATCCCTTACTTCCTGTAATGTTAGAGATGGCAAAAACAAAACAAAAAACCTCCAACAATAAAAGGGGATGCTTTTACTGTCATTTTAAATACAGCATATATTTATTGTGTGGCACTCATTGCCACAAGATATTGTGTATGTCAAAAGTTTACTTGAGTTCAGAAAGTACAGTAATAAATACATGGAAGAAAAGGGCAAAGATCACGCGCTCGTCTTTTTCTCATGCTCGTCTCTAACAACCTGCTACTAACTACTACTGACTATAGACRATTAGGTCAGGCAGATCCAAACCTTAGTTAATGCATTTATGTTCTCCAATTAAAGCCAAACATATATCCACCATTTCTTTACTATATGTAACCCTGCATTAAACTGCAAAACAGTTAACGTCCGAGTCATGCGTTTCTTCATCAATTACAAGATTACAATACAAATTTTGGCAGTTACTGTTTAATACTGTTGGGATATGCAGCACTGAACAGGTACTCAGAATCAGATTGTGATTACTTCTCATTTTAATACGATTAACTCCTTACTCTTTCAAAGATAGGACTTCTGTCCCAGCAACATCTCTCTTTAGAAGACTGGCATCTCTGACAATACATATTAAACAGTCATTTGAGAACAGGACTTCTGAAAGGTGGATGATGATCTTTATCTTCTGCAAGGTTTATATAAAGCAATTTAAAWTTTTTTTTTTTAAAAAGTGGCGGTTTAAAAATTAATGACCAGTAATAAAATCCCCACAAATAGGATGCTAAGCTAAGAACTGTATTATTGAGAAATGRGATGACTCAGGAGTTGACAAAGCGGTTCTACATACTTTCCGGATTCTCTTGCTATTTGTAAAATCACAAAATGCAACTTAACGTTTTTTCTTTAGGACAAGGAGAATAAAATTAGCCTGACTCTTCCACTTGTACAAGCCAGTGATGTCCCTTTACTCCTCCTAAGAACCTGACCCATCACTTCAATTTYCAGTAAACTTTTTTCACTTATTTTCTCCTTTATAAAAATAGACTAACTTTCCTTTCAGAGAAGTAACTAATCAGTAATGACCTACTGGCTACTTCTCATGAATTCATCACAGTATCTTACAATATAGACAGAGGTGAACATTTTAAGCACAACCCCAAAGTGATAGAATCAGCAAACCTGAACTGTGAAAGAAGCCATAGAGCTATATTAAGAAACAGATGGAGGAAGTGTAAAATAATTGTAGATAAGCCAGCACAGAATTTAACTTCCGAGTAGATCAAGGATGCGCTCTCAAGGCAGCTATGGGAGTGGGGGAGTCATATAAATTAAAATTAACAGGACGTGCATGTAAGTCACAGACTGCTTCCTACATCTCAACCCAGATCTGTAGAGTGACACATGGGCTCATGAGTGTCTCACTTAAACATATTCCCCTTTTTGACAAATGATTTTGTAGTATGGTCACAGAAAATACACTTTTTGAGTTTTCTAAACCTACCTAAAAATTTGGACACCTGCTAATTTCAATGAAAATTAGAAATCAAATTCTTATGAGGATCTGAAAATCCCATATTAAATTCCCAAAACATGTCAGAATGAGACTCATGTTACACACATGTAACACTCAGAACTAAGCACGACCAAGTCTTCCRTAACAAAAACAGGGAAACTAGCAAAAGCCAGCAAATATTCAGTTATAAAACTGATCATCCACCACAGCCAAAAGCTATTACTTGGCTTTAGTAACAGACTTTTTCTAAATTCAGATTTTCTGCAGTGATCAATATCATATTACATTGGCAACTTAAGCATATAAACACAATAGTAATTTCTTGGTTTAGAAATCCAAAGAGAGAGAGAAAAAAAAAAAGTAAACCAAACCAAAACTGTTTAAGAAGCTTAGTACATTGCAAAAACAACTGCAATATTAAATGCTAAACAACCAGACGAGCAAGTCCAGCACCGCCTCACAGCTTTTGGTTTCTAGATCAGATCAACAAGTACATCCCAAGCAGATGAAATCTTCTACAAGTTGGTAGTGTAAAAGCCAAAATACAGGTTTTTCAGTCCCACCRGCTCACTTTTTGTCTTTCATTCCTGGATGATGCATGGGAAGACTGCTCAAATTTCATCACCTGAGTAACGCACCCAGTTCTCACATAGACACAGAAAACCGATCAGCATAAAACTGTACAAATACACAAAAATTCAAAGTCCGTATTTCAAAAGATAGCAGCATAAATGGTTTAAAACAAGCAAGGAAATTAATGCAGGCAGAACCAGTTTAATGCATGTGTTGTATGTGGGTTTGGTAATTACTTCTGAAGTACTTAAGCACAGTAGTAGCTAAGGAGACTCTGAAAGAGAGATCACGCAGGACCGTTCCAAGGGGGGTTTCCTGCTGAGCAGCAGTCCACCCCAYACGGGCGACTGCCCGGGAAAGCCTTGCCTTCCCTTTCTAGGCCCCTCAGGGCCCCCCGCTCAGCGCTATGCTCTCTGGTGAGGCCCTGGTGGGGCAGCTTCCCGGCTGGACTCCACTGGTCCAGAGTGGCTCGCAGCTGAGGTCAGTCACTCTTTGGGCTTCTCCAGGCGCCTCTGCGCGTTTCCCAGCCCAGCTTGCACGTTCGAAAGATGCTTTCCGTTAAGAGTCCCCCAAACCACCCTACTGACATCCTATAGTCATGACAACCGCAAATCTCTGCAAGCCCCCAACTCAAGACCTGACAAAGCGGAGACTATTGGTGACCTGAAACCCATGACTGTAGCTTTCTGGCTCCATTTTTTCTCTGGGCCTCTCTGGAACATTGCGGCACAAGTTCCTATAATGGTTTGAATCCAATTAGTAGCCTGAATGCGAGGAGAGAGGAACATGATCTCTCCATTTCACCTTGTATTATTTAGCTGTAATGCAAAACCATATCCTAAGACTGTGAGCTCTTTGAATTAGTAGCTGCTTTTCTTCTCAGTTGATATACTGTCTACCACAATGAAGTCCTGGCCCATCAAAAGCCAATACAAAAGGGGAAATAATAGCAATAACAACAATAGTAATGGCACTGTACTGTAACAGCAATTAACCTAATCAAGCAGCTGAAAAATGACAGTAGTTCAAGTGAGAACTAATATACTGGCCCAGAAAGCAAATCCACACTTCAAGCTACTGTCTTTTAATTCACTGTAGTTGCCATTTTAGCGCTGCAAATTGCCTCCACAGGAAAATGCAGTGAATGAATGCAGATACTTATACCCAGCACTACAGTAATGCATGACTACTCTTGCTAGTACTGGCCAAATAGTTCTGGGAAGCAAGAAGGTAACACAAGGAGGATATTCAAAAGATCTAATCTAATGCCCTCTGAAAGGGATGGAAACTCATTGATACTCCATGGTGCATATACAGAAGAAGATGGACAAACTAAACATTTTTGCAACAAGTCCCTGCTCCAGAAGAACCTTCTCTTTTGGGTTGAAAACTTCACACATACCCACATTTCTGTGGGTCATCAGTCCAAAATACTTAYTATGTTTGGAATTTTGGGCATCAGCCCAAAGGACCTTTTAGTTGAAGAACTGCTTTTTGAATTTATTAGTAGATATGATCTACTAGATAGGATAATATTAAATAAGCCAAGCTGAGCATTTTTCAAAAGCAGTGTTAAAATTTCATTTAAAAAACCTCCCAAAACAAAACAAAACAAAAAAAAAACAAAAACAAACAAACAAACAAACAAACAAAAATACCCTGCAGCATTTTAAATAGCTCTTACCTTGGTGACACCTTAGAGTGTTCACAAAGAGCAAACCAAAGGATTCTGGTTTGCTTCAGTCTAATTAAAATGTTTAAAAAGAATTTAATTACAATATGCCAAACTACACAAATGTAAAGATCTTTCCTACAGAGAATTAGTGATGAATTGAATGTATTTTTTTAATCAAACTGTTGGCAAGCAATGTGGGCTTCTTGTTTGTAAACAACCACACTAATGCTAAACATATTTATTCACAACTTGACATGAAATCTAGCTCCGTAATTAATCATTTCCCTATCTAATTCAGACAAAACAAAACCCCAAACTTGTACCCCTCTCTTATTGTGAAATAGTCAGTTACAAGCAAATGAATAATTATCTGAATTATCAACTATCTACAGATGCGCAGCTCTTTTCAGCGCCGACAATGGCATACCCCTGGCGCATGTTGGTCATATCTCACACACACTCGCTTCCTTTTTGTTTTAAGTGAGAAAATCTCCTTACATACTAAATAAGCTCAATCATGGGCTATTAAAACTATTGTTTCAAGTTATCTATTAATTGCAGGCTTGCCTATCTGTACGCCTTGCTAAGATGCCAGCCCTCTTATTAATTGAAAAGTGCCTGCATGAGTAAGTAAAAATGTTAAAGGGCATGGGTTAAGACTAACTCTGTAAAAATTAGGCAACAGTTAAGCTGTGAAACGTGGTTATTGGAGTTAACTGCTTGAAATCCTGTCTTATTCTGAAAACACAAAAGGTGAGCTTTAAATATAAAAAAGATAATCAGAGCTTATGTAATTTCAGTCTTAAATTTACAAGAATAGTTTGTTTTTCCTATCAACAGATGTTCAGATCTGAAAGACTGTACGACACTTCTTGTAAAATGTTATTTTCATCTTGGTTCTCAAATACAGCAACATAGTTTGCAGTATCTTTGTATTGATTCCTAGTTGCTCATGTAAAATGACTAAATTCCATGTAGGAATGGTATATTAATCCCACCTCACCCCCCAAAACAAAASAAAAACTCAGAACAAAAACATAATCTGCTGCTTGGATATAGTTTTGGCTATAATGGCAGCATTTGTATGTTCATCATCCACTTATATGGAAAAAATAGACTTACAAGAGTTTTACAAGGTTACTGCAATCAAATAGAATAAAACTAATACATGAGCGYACTGAGTAAGTGACATATCTTACGAATAAAAACTGCCGCTGCTGAGCTCTCCTCCCCCCGCCCTCCCCAAGCCCCCCAGCTTAAACAGGACCTCAGCACACGCCAAGACCTATACGAGAACAGCAYTGTGCCATTTCTTTCCAAACACTCTTTCTCATTACAGCTAACTGCAGGACTGACAAAAAAAGTCAAATTTCCTACAAACATTTCTTACAAGGCTGTTCCTGAAGGCTAAAATAGGGGAGCTCAAGAGACCAACCATTTTGTTAGGATTTCTGTAATTCGCATATAATATTGCAAACTAGTTTTCAGTGGTGCAATGGGAAGAGGAGAGAGAAAGGAAGAAAAACAATTTAACTCCAGAATCCACGAAGGAAATAGACTGCATAATTCTTGAATAACCACCGAYGATAATACGTTCATTACCACAGTTCCACGTTGTCGTCTGTCTTCGGTGTCTGTGGCTGACAGATAGACACATCTACAACCCCTTGCCAGTCTCAGCCYGGCAAACTCTTTCTAATTAGTCCCTCAACTTGAGCCTATGAATTTAATTCTTTCCATATGTGACTATGCAATGTTTCAAAACTTTTCCTCAAGACACCCCCAACGTACCTATACCTTAGGAGAGAAACCAACAGGCTGTTCCCTGGAGGTTACTGGAATGCTGGTTCTTCTCAGCGTTAAAGATAACCTGGATGTAACATTCAAGCAGTATCAAAAATAAAGACAAAAAAAATCTCAAATCTTAGTTTGTCCTACAAACTTCTGAAAAGTTCAGTTTTGATCCAGATTAGAAGSCTATCTAATTCTGTAAGAACTTTCATTTAGAAGGGTCCAAAAAGAAGAAAAAAAAAAAGCTTTTAAAAATGTTTTCCACTGTCTGCACTTCCTCCTAACCGTAAATGCCAGAAACAGCCTAAACTTGAGTGCTCAGGGGACTGAACAATCTTGCTGTTCATATCCATGAAGAAAAATATTCTTCTTTTCAAAGTTATAGGCTTTCTTCTTCATTCCAAACYCTAAGAGTGCAATACTACTGAGGTTCCCTAAAGATAAATATATATTCTACAACAAAGCTCAACAAATTACATTAAAGCAGACAAGGTAAATGGTGCAGTGATTACTATATCACTCTTTTCCTTTGGGATTATTCAGATCATACAATTTTAGATAGATTCTTCATAAAATTCTCTGTAAGCACATGACCAAAGCTATCGCAGAAGTGAAATGATTACAAACCTCAGCTCCAGGCAACACATTGCTGCAATCAAAATCGATGCAAATCAGAAGTGAGAAGTGCTGGAAAAGTGGGATAGGTCCTTTTTCA
Source organism: Rhea americana (assembly GCF_003343005.1). Classification (NCBI taxonomy): domain Eukaryota; kingdom Metazoa; phylum Chordata; class Aves; order Rheiformes; family Rheidae; genus Rhea; species Rhea americana. Next base: position 5,934,403 of record NW_028185705.1, on the reverse strand, counting down.
GACTAGTAAATTCCTTTCATAAATACTAACATACTTTACATTCACATCTGCCACCAYTATCTTGACTTTTAAAATACCCAGATGATAAAAATATATATTTATATATTTGATTAACAAYAAACCAAGAGGGTTTAGAATTCAGAATTAAAGACTGTGTCAGCAAGTTACGGCTTACTCATGGATTATAATTAAAATATACAAGCATTTGTAAAGGTTTCTTTGCAAGAGATTATCAAAAAGTAGCTTGTTACAGAAGGAAAAGTATTGTCAYGGATCAGAAATAAGACAGGTAAGATTCAGAAAGCAAAGAAAGGGTCACTATTCATTTTGGCAGCTAACTTACTGTGAATGCCTCAAGGTTTCATTTGAGATATGTACAAGTCCTCTGGCAAGATGAGCAGTGACATAGCCAATGGTCCAAAGAAAACAAATTAACTGAGGTGAGCCAACAGAAAAAAAAAAGAGAACAGTAGCACAGCAATATTAAAACGGGACATTCATATTAGACATTAAAAACACTACAAATTTTAAAAATAAAGGACTTTGCACTTTGAAGCTATATTTAATCTCTCATCTCTAACAAAAGCCAGACAATATYTATCTTGGGAATGAAGAGTACACTTTCCTACTTGAATAACTGGTATCTTTCTCTGAAGCAATTTGGCAAACTACTGCCAGAGGAAAGGATACTGGAATGGATGGATTGGATCCAATTTACCAGTTTCTGACCTCATTATCTGTGAATGTACTCCTCTGCTAAAAAAATAGTCAACAGAATTATTGTGCTTGGTAGCGCTTTATATATTCTGTCAAAAAGCAACACTTGCTCAAAGTCCAAATAATCAAGTCTAGATTCCAAAACATCTAAATATATATGCAAAATTTTTAAGTTTTATATATGCTTTCATATATTCAGAGGAGCAGGATGAGGAAAAATCTCCTCATACAGAATTGTGCAAAGGATTCAAGCAGTAAACAAGTGTGGTACTTCACAGAGCAATAAGCATAGTTATATTTGTATTTCATTAATCTGAATGTGATTTATTTACCYGTTCACATACACAGAACACTTATGTCACCAGTCAGAAGTACAGAGAACATGTCAGACAGTATAAATTAAAATAGTTTTTCCTATTGAAATTGTATCTTCAGATTGACCTTTACAAATACATCTAACCATGCCAAGCCCATGAATAATTTTATTGTTGAAAAGTCAATATAAACTTTTAACAAAAAACAAACCACTTGCATGAAATCAAACCTCTGCACAAGATAGTTTTGCTTCTTAACTGCCTCATACAGAGTTTCTTTAACCTTTCTCCTATAATCAGCCATCTGGCAAAGGTCACTGGCAAAGATGTAACGACTAGCAGAGATGACAGTTCTGATCCAGACTGGTAAAGCTTTTGCTCATGGCTGTGGTTATGGATCCTACATTCTTTTCCTTGAAGGATAGGCTACTGTGCGCCCAGAAAGCTTGCTATATTGGTATTTCAAAAGAAGGCTTACTCAGCACGGTTTTTAAAGCAAAATGCCAAGGCAAGACCAGAGATATGACATGCCAATCTCACCAGGACGTCTGGATTCTTAGGCTAAAGTTACACCTCTGAGATGGYCATTGTTTTTAGAGCTTGTTGGAACAAGCATCCATTCAATGTCATCATCTCAGTTATCTTCAGGCCTGGACTTCAAGTTGCCATGAAATTTCCCTTCCTGCAAAACAACTGTAGTCCAGTTAATCACCTGCTAGGTTTTGATTACCAAGACCTCAGCAAATCCAATATCACTGRCTTCCTCTTATGGCTGCAGCTGCGATGGCGGCTTCTAGAGAGCACTGGAACTGGCAGAAAATGCTGAAGTAGCTCTGCACTGGGAGTAGCTCTGCTCCTTTTCCTTCCGTATAGAAGTCATGCAAAAGTTACAAAACTACTTTTGGAATCATTTTTACTTTTCAAAGCTTTCACGTTAAAACCCAGCAAGTCTTTACAAGTCCTATTTGTATCTGTATGAACTCTTGTACTATACACAGTACTGGGGAATTGGAACCCTCCTTTATGCCCCACATTTATTATTTGACAAACGAAGTCCACAAACCCATCTAATGGGGAGAGCTGTGAATGCTCCCAGTTAATAACAGTTCACACGAAGAAGGCACTGAAATTCTTTCAAATATTTTACAGCTGAACAACTAAGAAACTACTTCTTGTCATCTCACAAAACCAGACAACTGCCTCAGCCAAAATATAGCTTAAATCATTGACTGTAGCATAGGCAGGACAAACTTTCACAGTGGCTAGGGAATTCTGCCTTAAGTATTGCTGACTATGGATGTCACCCGGCTGCCTGGATTCTTCTGAAACAGCCGCTGTATTTAGCACATATTAGAACAAGCGCCCATCCAGTGCCCTCATCCGGGTTATCTTCAGGCCTGCGCTTGTACAGTCTGTATTTATAAGCCTTCTCCCCAAACCATGTTTGTCCATTCATGCATCAAAAAACAGACGCGAGCACAATTAAGCGTGGCACACAGCTGGGAGCGTTGGGACTTGCATGCAAACCCGTAAAGAACCAAGGACTATTTTATTGAGCTCTGGATAGCTCTTTTAGTTTTCCAATTACGAAAAAGCTAAGGGTAGTAGTTTCCTTCAGTATAACAAGATGCTGAAGTTGTTGCTTGTTTCTCATTAATTTTTCATTTCTACAAGCAAAATTCTTTTCTGGGAGCACTCAGTGGCATTACAAGTCTGTCTCATTCACTTTTCAACACTAGACACGTATTTATTTCTAAGTTTTCAATTTCATTGCATAGCTTACTATGCAACTTGCACACATCAACCACAGCAGCAGACAGCTTTTCACCAAAAACTTATAACTTGACATACACCTTGTCTTGCCTTAGGCTTAAATTGATTAATTCATCTTTCACTTGTGGTAAAGGCTTCCATTTAAAATGTTTTAGCAAGAAGAGGCAAATTTTACAGACTGAACCAAAAAGATGACTTTCAGCCTCCTTTTCRCACTTGGGAGAGAACTCGGTATTATGCACAGCTGTTAAAAAATTCTTTAACTTAAATTTGGCTCTTGTTATCTTCCCTCATTCTCCTTTCATCTCTGTAAGTTTCCATTTCAGATATTCCTTCCTGTACAATATACATGGACCACGAAGGAGGGGCTCTCTCAGTCATTTCTCCTCTTAGAGTCTTCTAATGACTGGGCAGTTGCATTTAACTCTCTCATTCTTAGATGTTTGACAAAAAAATGGAGATGGATAAAGGAACCATAAGAGTTAACTGGAATCTCAAAAATTCACTTGACTTCAGAAATTAAATCTATTACATTACTAAATGAAAGATTATAGAATAACTTTTGCCTATGCAGAGTAAAGATACCTAATACTTGAGAAGCAAACATCATACTACAATTAGAAATGGAAACTCTGGAAATTAAAAGGTGAAAAATGAAATCTCAAGTATAAAAGTACATAAACTATGGAAGAGCTTATAGCTGTACATAGGATCTTCCAAATCTAACCAAGAATGTATATCAATATTAAAAAAATTTTCTTAAAAAGATAGATGCTAACTAAATCACAGGACTTTGAACTCAAAGCACCAATCATTAGTCAATATTAGGCAGGAAGTCACGCTGGATGATTTTCAAGGTCTTTCCTATTCTTAAAGTCTGTGTCTCAGGGAGGAAATACAGACTCGGTTTTGCATAACTGCTATGCATTTTAACATACTGAGCACTAGAATTGCTATAGGAAAGAGTAGGTATCTCTTGGCTTTCCCTCAGATAACTAGTTATGGGTATAGAATGAGCTCACCTGCATTCATTTTGGTAAAGCTGTACTAGACGAACTGTTGACCCATAGTTTTTAAAATAAGTCCGTCTCATTAAAGTGCTTCAAGTATACATGAAAGCCGAGTTTAGAAATGTTGAACTGGAATGGTAGATACTGAACATAGTGCAAGAAGAATACRCACTTTAAAAACAAAAATGAAAACCGAAAGGTATTCTCAAGCAAGCAAAATAAATCTAATCTAGCATGTCTCTGAGTATATATTTAAAGGCACAGAAACAGAGACAATTAGAAGAGTTACTGTAATAGTGATGATGGTGGTGCATCAAGAAGGAAACTGAAAAGGCTATGGTAATTTCAAGGTTCATTAGAAACAAAGGGGGCAGGAAAGAAATCATTTTGCCAAAYAGGAAAGGACAAAATCAGTTGGGAATAAAGCTTTAATTTCAAGGTTCTAAGTGAATATTATGAATAAAGTATAGTTAAAAAATGATAAAATAAACTTGTGAAATACTTGTGTTTGTAACCTCTGGAAATGGTAAGGTATTTACGCACACACTTCTGCAAAAGTGCTCATACATGTCTCGAGCATCCTGCATCTTACTTCCCTAAATAGATCTGGTGCATGAATATGTACTGACTGCAGCACATATCAGGTGTTTCCTTGGCTGAGACAAGGTGAAAAATGAGCCAGTAGCTTCTGTCTGTCACTCCAAAACCTCATCTGGTTGTTCTTCCCAAAATCCAAAGAGAAACTTCCATAGACTTAAGTGAGTGCTGAATATAAGCATCCCAATTTAGAGCAGGGATAACTAAGTACAAAACCAAAAGAAATCTCTCCCAATTCTTTTTCTGACCCTGTCTGGGAAAGCTGGAAACATTGACCTCAAAATGCCATCTAGAATAAAGGAATGCACATTCTCAGGGAACTTCTTGGCAAAATTTAGTATTCATGAATTTGCAAGTAATTCAGGGTACTAAGAGTAAAAGGGTGACAGAGCATGATCCTAAAGATTAAAAGCAGCAACCCATATACACAAAAGACAAATGCTCCATCAACAGTATACCCACAAGCTGCTCCCTTGACAACTCACTGCAATGGTAGGACATGAGATTAAGACAAGAAAGTTAAACCTAGAAAAAAAACTATGCATATACAAAAGGCTATGCTCAACGTCACCAAAATAGATGAAGAAGAAAAAGCCCCAATGTTTTGCTCGTGAATTTGCTTAGTTTTGTAACCCTAGGTGCTACAATGACAAAAATAAAGACAAGCTGATTTTCAGCTAACATTACCCCTGTAACAGCATAAAGTATGGTAAAGATGTAACATACTGTTTATACAATAAACATGATTGTACAAACAGCAAATAAAAAGAAGTGCATTTTGGAGATTGCTAGAAACATCTGTTTCTGATTACCACTGTGCATCCTCTATTCCAAGTGACACCAATCTTCTACCTGAACACCAGAAATTGTGAATAGCAGCAGTGCAAGTCACTTAGGCTTTCTCTCATCTTTGAGACCCAGAAGGCCACTTTTATACCTTTTCATATGGAAAAACAAGTCTGACTAGCTGGAAGCAACATCCTACACCTTGCTGTTGAGCACAGAAGTGTAGRGACCACCACTGCTGAATGCTGGAACCCTTCCCTGGGTGTGTTCAGGGAAGCTACTACTAACCCTTTAGGCTAACAGCAGTAGTGACTGCTCACCTAGCATGACTTCTGATAGACCCCAGGGAGCTACTGAACCATTCAAAGTATGTATTTAAGAAGTCTGTATGATCCTCCCTCTCTCTCCCTCYCCCAATATTTATTTTCTAATAACAATAATGACCTCAGCACAAGGCAGTCTTTGAAGATTAAAAACCAGTGGAAGTTAATGGTCCTCAGCTATTCTTTGAGCCATCAACTCCTCCCAGCCAGTCATTAATTCCCARGAAATGCCTTAATGCCTCACTTGTTCCTGCTTAAGCAGCTAGCTTGTAAATGTTCAGGGCATTAAATCTCCAGAAGTAACCACCTTCTCTGCRAGGGCCACTATTTCAACAAAGCAGACAGCTGAGATGAAATTAATGTGACTTCATTTTACAGGGATTCTCTCTGGCTTTGCAAAACAGAGTAGTGTTTATTTGTGTTTATGTGCATTTATTTGTTTTGGAAACTAATAAATAAAATCTCCTTTCTTGTCAATTCTGAGAATTTCCTGACAGAAAAGTCGTATCAAACCTTCCTCATCCAGCACATCAACAGGAAAGAAAACTCACAATGAAAAGGGTTTTAATTAGTTTCTCTGTAAAAGCAACAACATACTCTGCCACTGAGCTTCCTGCAACCTTGGAAAACTCTTGCTCTTCCAGAGCCCTCTCTCTTTTCCTACTTTGCYTGTTTAGATCAAACTTCTTAAGAAAGGGGGAGTTCTTTACTTTAGGGTTCTGCATAAGCAAACTTGTTTTCAACAAGGGTTTCTATGCAGTATTGTAATGCGAACAGTGACAGTGGATCTTTTCTAATGGCTCTTTGAACTAATACAGAGCTCACATGAAAGTATGTTTATGAACAGAAGTGGTGCAGCACGCAAAAATTACCTTTCYTCAAAACTATTTTTTAGTTCTTTGGAAAGTCACATCCATGGTAAAGTACCTGCACAACCACCTCTGGGAACCAACAAAACAAAAGAGCAAAAAGTAAGTGTTTTTAGTCAAATTGTGATGTGGCCAATCAAATTAATCCATATTCACTCAAAGGTCTGTTATGCAAATGCTTCTAATTCAGACTGTACCTGATCCAGGTAGCCCAAGCATTTAAAGGGCAACCATTCTTTTTTTCTTTTCCTTTAAATGGACATTAGTTTTACGTTCTTTTCTTACTCTCATAGTCTGGCTAATTCTTTTCTTATTGTCATAGTCTGACTAATATAACCTGTTTTATAGAGCATTCCCAACTTGAAAAAAAAATGTCATTTTCTTAAGTTCAAAAAAAAAAAAATCTTTGTAGGGTTCAGTGCTGCAGATATGACCAAAAAAAGAGCAAGATTTTATTATTTCTCTATCATTTTCTTYGAGGAAAATACCACAGCAGATTCAGAAGAATGTTTACATTACATTTAGCAAAAGGCTAGACATAATATCAGACTATTATCATACTCATTTATATTGGCACTCAACAAGTACTAGTCTGAAGGCAACAGGGCTACCTGTCAGACAACAGCATGTGCAAACCGGCATGCTATTAGAATGCCAAATGAATGTATTCAATTAGAAATTTACTGAAAAGGCTTGCTTTTAATGTAAGGCTGAAATGTGGTGTGCGTTGACTGGGAAAAAGGATTAATAAGCATAAAGAAAAATTATCCTCTTACTTCCTGCAATAAAAACTAAAAATAAGGAGATTAACTATAAAATATTATATAAAATATTAGCTCTAAAATGTGCCAAAAGGAGCTGAAGGAAAACCGTRTAGACAAGACTGGGAAATGGTTCTGCCCCCGTAACTCACAGGCTCTGCAACCTTCAAGAAGCCACTTCTAGAAGGGAGAAGTTTAACAGTTCTAAAAACACAACAGAAGACCCAAAACACCAATTAAAAACAAATCTTACCCTCAAATTAATAACACCATCCCTGTTTCCTTGCTGCACTTGCAGAGAGCTTTAATATTTCCCATAGCCCTTACCTCAACTATTTTGCTGTTCTCTTTAATTTATTCAAAATTTTAACAGAGGGAGAAAATGAAGGTATTTATGCCTCTGTCCAATTTATCAAAACCTATATAGTAATGATTTCAAAATATGGGAAATAAAAGTTTTCCCACGTTTGCTTTCACATATTTACCAAATACAGTCAAAATTCACAACAGCTCTTTAAAAATATTAACAAGAGAAGAAAGTGTGAACACATTTATTGTACGTCAGCATAGGAAAAGTACGATAGAGCATTAAATACTCTGTACTAAAGAATAGCAGCAAGATAAGAGAATGCTACTTAAAATTGTTATGATAAAAATGTGTGTGGAACATGCACAGAAAGCTGGTATGTATGATAGAAAAAGGAGAATATAAATTAATACAAGATTGTGTGAGAAGCTATAAAGATTTTATTGCTGTGAGTTTGGAGTGACAACATCTCTCACTGGCACCAAAGATAAGCATGGACTACATGGATTCTCCCCATGAGTGACAGTAATCATAAAGATATAACATCCATACCATTAAATATTTTATTTCATACCATTTCTTTGGTTTAGACCTCTTGATGAAGCCAGTTTCTATAGAAACAATTCTGTCACTGATGCAGCATCTATAAGTCAGTGAAAAGTCAGTTTATAAACTATTTTGAAATCTAAATGGTGGTTTGGGGAAAAAAACTGTACTGAAACGTCTATTTTATCTGTGGCTGCACCAACCACCTTTATCCTGGGGACAGCGAGTGTTTCACTGTATCACASAATCAKAGAATGGTAAGGTTGGAAGGGACCTCTGGAGATCATCTAGTCCAACCCTCAGTGTAGCCCATACAGGGACTGAACCCGCGAGCTTGGCATTAGCAGCACCACTCTCTAACCAACTGAGCTAAACCAYACTGTATCCAACCTACGGAAACCTGAAGCTGTAAAACACTATAAAAATTACAGTCACAAATACTATTTGGAAAATAAGACTACACAGGAATCTGCAGTTTATGAAAATATACTCCACACTCCCAAACTGTCACAATGCCAACAAGCAATATTTATCTTCACAGTTCACACAGTTATGTGAACGCTGTTGTAAGACTGTGTATATGCGTTAGCACATAACCGCATACCTGCATTACTTGTACGCACTATTTCCAAGGTTGGTAAAGTACGTATCGAACTAGAGGCTGGAAATAAAATTCCAGAAATCTTTCCAAACCAACTARGCTGTAAAAGATCAGTTTAGCTCATTCTGCAGAAGAAAGAACTGTGTGGGTATTAAGAATCCAATCTGATTTTAGTTAGATTAATGCAAAACAGCACTAATGCTCCAGTACCMGGAGATTTATAACTAATAGAACTATTCCACTAAACCATGAGTAAGACCTTCACTGTTCATGGAAATAAACGTCTTCTGACAGTTTTGAAATTTCATCTGTAACCCTGCAAAAAGAAATTTAAAAATTATTGTTAAGTCCGTTGAAGCACTGACCTTCAACATTTATAATGCTCAAAAAAAAAGGGAGGGGAGGGGAGAGAAAACACTTCCACTTCTGATTGACAGAACCATTGCAAACAGTCTCAGCAGCTTCAAAGCTGAAGTGGAAAAGTGCAACCTGTGTGCTGATAACTCCTTCATTCTTACTTATTCCAGCAAGTTTTCTTACATCTAGAGGAGTAACTGTATGATTCAAGATTCAGCCTTAGTTTTTAAGTAATCAGGAAACCACTAGAACATATAAACTCATCTTAGGCATTAGAGTGAAAAAATAAAGCACATATTGCAATAGTATTCCAAATCATTAGGAAAGTTTATGCAACCAATACAAATCTCAGATTATTTTTTGTCTTTACTTTATAGAGAATTCATAACCAGTTCAATTAAAATATTAACTGAAAATATCATTATACCCAGAAATAAACTCCGTGCTGCAAAACAAACAGAAACATCAACACTGACTATCCCAKGCCAATTAGCTTAAGATAAACCTTTTAAGTCCATTCCTGAGCACTGTTCTGTACAGAAGCTGTGCCTGACATCTTCACATCAAACTATTAAGTTGAAAATGAAGATTACATTTGATCCCCTCTCAGCTCCTTGCCCACTACTAGGAAGCAACAGGAAGACAAATTCAGCTGTAGCGCACCAAAAATGAGAAGCACAACCTAACCTTCTACAACGTGAGAAACTCATCCCTGGAGGGATCTTCCTTGGAAGGTCAGATTGAAATTCCAGAACTGACTCAGACCAACTATGATCAATCTTTCCATGCACAGATCTCAACTGTGGGCTACACTTGCCCCACTACAGACAATTAATGCTCAGAAGAATGAGACCAAACCATTAAAAAAAGCAACCAACCAAACAAAAAACCTAAAATCACAACTCTTCTCCTGCAGTCTTCAGCCTCCAAACCAGTCCAGATCTAAAATCAGAAAAAAAATCAGACAGAAATCAGAAAAATACATCCAGGTCTCCATATCGGGCACAGATTAAGAAAGAAAGAAAGAAGCATGTGATATTAGTTGTATCTGTTTACATCAGTGAAAATATGCAAAAACACACGTTGGAGAAATGCTGTAAAACCTTTCCAGAACTGGAAAGCATCGTTACAGCTTTAAGTCCTTTTGCTCCAAACTCTTCCAGACCCTATGTTATCTAAAATGTTAGGTAATACATTGCTAAGTTATAACCAACACTCCAAGGCTGAAAAGCTCTTGAACACATGAGCAGGATCAAAGCAGGTAAGTTCAATAAACTGTGCAGTCACTGTTTAGGGGCTTGAGGAGCATCACTTCCACAGCACGCTTGAAGTAATTTTCTCTGGTGACATGCTACGTTTTGTTTTACTGAACATTTAACCTCTAGATTTGGACAGCACACACTTGGCACAGGCACATTTCTTTAGGGAACACCAGAGTGGTTACTTCAGTGACAGTTTTCTAATTATTCTGTCAAGCATCAATCGGTGAAGTTCCAAGTTCCTCAGCGCTCTGACAGGGCAATCACTGCTTTACTTAAAGCCTCGAGAGCTGTTCTGTCCTGACAAATGCTTTTAACAACCCCTCCCCATAGCGGTCAAAGCGGGTATAGAATTTGACTTCCAAACCAACTCCCCATTTTCTCCACGCGTTGTTCCCCAAAGCAACTAAAAACTACACAAGTGGATATAATGCAGCTGGGAACAGAAAAATAAACCAGAAGAGGTTTCCCCCTCCCCATATTACGGTAATTTATTTCAAGYATTTCATTTTGGAGAAAATCAGCTGATAAAAGCACATCAGAAACAGAGAAGGAAGGGAGATAATGCAATCATTTTCACTAAGAAGTTTCCCTTCTCTTGAGAGAGAAAAAAAAATCCACCTTCACAGCACTTTCAGCTTGATTCCGAATGCCTCTTATTTCTGATTAACACTATCTTCCTCTATCGAGATAGTGGTACTGTGACTTCTYGGACCATTGACTGTAAGAAGTGGGAGAATGGGGGGACTTTATCAGTGCTTAACAGTTAACTCTGCACCCAGGTCAGGGAATAATACAAGCTATTTAGCAGTCACAATCACTATTTCCTAAATAACACAAAAGTACTTCCATGCTCTATCTGCTGCTGAAGATTTTGACCATTAAGTTGGCACTCCACTTAGATAAGGTTTGATTTATACTCCCTGTTCTATACCCGAGAACTCTTGTTGGCTCCCCGGGATAATCTCAGGTTGCTACTGTTCAACCTAATCATTGAGACAAAAAATGACACCGCACAGCACTGAATGGCAGCACTGCACTAGCACAGCCACTAATACTAGTTTCTGTTGAGATCAAMTCTGCATTAGATGTAAAGCTTCCCCTCCAGTTTTAAAAGCTGAACTATGAATAACGCAGGTTTGGTGGCCATGAACATTGGCGCTACGGAGGAATACACATTGATTGAAACCAGGGAGTGTATGACTAATAAATAAATGAAACACCGTGTAAGGTACCAAAGTGGTAAAGTACAACACATTTGATCACCAATCAAAGCAAGCTGCAGAAAATACCTCTCTAGAATTACAGTCTATGCTTAAATCTATCTTTCTGAAGGCATTAAGCATCTCTCTCTATGCACACGCACATATACATACATATATCACACACACATACATACATATATATATATTATACATTACCACACATACACATATATACACAAAACTCAATTTTTCTTGGATCTGAGTCAAAACTTGTAGTACACAGACTACTCATGATTTATGAAAYGAAGAAACGACGCCTATTCAAATCTAGACGTAGGCTAGCAATGACCGTCTAGTTCTGTGTTTCTTGCTGGGYAGCTTATCATTAGGTCCTTTTTATATACAAACCATCAAACCCGTCAACAATATGACATGACTATTTTTGCTTTATGGACCAGATTTTTGGGGGGTAAGATTACGCTGAACAATGATACACTAGAAAGCAGTTTCATTGACTTCAAGACGACTGAAGCACTGCGGGGCCTGTTCAGGCCTGAAGGACTGACCTTTAAGCTGACCTAAACCAGCATCATCTTCCAACAAACCAGTTCAGGGTGCTAAACTATGTCAACTAAGTCTTCTTTTTTTTTTTTTTTTTTTTAAACAGATTTAGTCTTCTGCCAGTTTAGCTCCCTGAAATCATTCACTGGGGTGTTCGCCAAATGCTGGTGCAAAGGGAGGGAAGGAAGGGGTAACCACCAAGGAACTAACAGATAAACTATAGCTGTCGTGCACTTGCTTCCCTAGACACAACCTAATGGCGTGGAATTAGAGAGTGATCGCAGATATCCACAAAGGAATGAAGTTCTTTGATAAAACACYAAAACCTGCAGTGGTCAGTAAGGGAAAATTTGTTCTTCTGGTTGAGCAGGAGGCTGAACTCATCTGCTTTTCCTACAGAAGTACAACACATTTTTAGCATTATTAAGGGAGATAAGCTAACATTGCTGAAATGTAGGCGCCGTCTCTGTTTAAATTGCTTTTACTTTATCTCTTCAGTTCAATTACTTCCATATTTTGTAAGACTACATAAAAACAAAAATGTATTTGAGACTCTCTTCTAAGTAATATACACACACAAATTCAAAAACAASTGTATAGGGCCCCATGAAATTTTTGATTAAAGGCAAATCCTTCACCATTCAGAGAGCACACACTCGATCAGTGGTTGAAGAGGAAAATCTCCAGGGAGCAGCAGGAACTAAACAATTCTGATAAGGTTTCTGTGACTTTTCAGCAAATAGTAATTTGTTCTTTTATATTTCTTYAATGAGAAGTCATGCTTTGCAGTCCCAAACCTTCAAATCAAATGATTTGCTGGGCATCAGGCATTCAGCTTTCATCACCTACTATAAAATATTGACTCTGCACATTCATTCATTTCTACCCAATTATTGATTTTTTTTATCTTTTTCTTTTTTTTTTAAGGCTTGCCAGTTACAGCCTTGTAACAGTATTCTAGAAGGGTGGCTTAATCAAGATTTAGTTAAGGAAAAAAAAATCATTTTTTCAATTTTAATCTTGTCAATAGCATATAAGCATGTATTTCATCTATTTTCTAAATGAGATGCTTTTACTTCTCCCCTCCCTCATATACTAATTCCAAATCTACTGTCTGCRAGAGCCATTTATAGTTTATTTGAAGTCTTCTGCTTTGATCACAAAGTTGGTGCGACACCGCCAAAGGACAGAGTTTTGTTAACTCTTTGCTTCACGGCACTCTCAGCTGGAGCCCGTCTGTAAATRCAGCTCGATCTGGCAGGAGCCTGCGTAATTGAGTTTTCATTCCCCTTTCTGGTRAGGCTAACGCTGGCCTGCACGGTCAGCCCAAATGCCATCGTATCGGACACGCAATTGAACGGCAGGACTGCTGCGGCGCTTGCATCTGAGGCACTCAGCGGCTCCCCGGGGGCTGCCGGTGATGCTCTGCCATGACAACCAGAGCAGGCTGCTCCTCTGCCTTGGGGAGTGCTCTTCCGCCCCGCGCTCCCGGGGACCGCACATCTGGCAATCTGCAGCTCTYTTGTTTGTTCGGGCTTATTGTTATAAAATTAGAAATGGTTTCTAAAGTACAGCAACACTCAGTATTGCATTCAAAAAAGGTCATGCAAATGTACACTGGATTTGCATAAATCATACATACATATTCAGATGCTCACACATACGCACTGCCATTTGCATTTCACTGTGGGAGATTACAAGAAATTAAGAAAAAAATATCCTAGTTTTCTCTTCCTCCCCTTACTTGTCTGATGAGTAGAACAAGCATGTAAGTGAAAAAGAAAGAACAGAGGTTTTTTTGAGCCCTACTAGAACATACTTTCTTCATTGATTTATCTTATGCATGCTCTACTCTGCCAAACAGAATACACTATATAAGTAAAGCATATAAGTAAATGGTAGCAAGTAAGGTTAGCTTATTTTTAACAACCTCTTCTATTTTCTTTGCTTGAAAAAAATCTTTTTATTATATTTAGTGTTTTTTTCCTGCCAAAAACATCCAAATTATTCTGGAATTTTTAGCAAAACCTATTTGGTTAGATATTACCTGTCTTTCCATACACAGGTAATCATCTTCTTTTAACTGGAATTTTCAAAGGCACTGGGCTCAAAGTGGTTGAACATTTTCCTTAAAAAACATTTCTTTTTCCTCCAGAAAATAAGCCTTCTTTATTATAAGAAATGCACAGTCTGCCATCCTAATAAAAAAAATCTACAGTTTCCATTAAAAACTTTGGATTTTCTACCCAGGCCTCTCCTTCCCCCTTTCAGTTAAAACACCTTCAGTTAAAGTAACTATTTCGATTATTGCTTAGGTATCACTGTTACAAAAAGATAGCTTATTATTTCTATTCTGTTTTACAGCAGGGGGTGGGAAAACATCTGAAAACTGGGACTCACATTTCCTCTATAGAAGCAGAGTCTATACAGGCTTTTGGAGCTTAGTGACTGATGCCAGAAGACAGTTGTAGCCCAGTTTGTAGCTACTAGCCCAAGGCTACCTGCCAGTCCCTTAGAGCCCATTGCTGTCTGTGTGGTTGCAAACTGTCCACCGGTGCTTCCTCAGCASCAGAGACAATTCCATCTAAATTCAGTGAGAGAGATTCATACCGGAATCAAGTACTTAACCTTCTCCAGCTACCATGCGAGCACACTTCACTTGCTTAAAAATAAACAAATTTTTGTTTACAGATTTGTAGGAATTAATCAATCCATGCTGACAAAGGTTGAATTAGTCATTTCAGTTTTCACTGGATTTTGTGCCTACATTTTAAAAATGAACCCACACTGTCACTTTAAGACATGTAATTCCCTCCCCATTATTAAACACAGGAATTTAAAATTACTTTCCCTTCCAATGTTTTAGAAGGTTATGTTTTAAAAGGTTGGATTTGAATATAGAGGCCACAAAAAAATAAAACATCCCTTCACAAAAGGACAGAATAAATCACTGAAAAATTGAAAATACTAACAGTAGCAGTAGGAAAGATGCTTTCAGGACAAGAACTGTTCCACAGTGAGTGGAGAGATTTCATGAATCTACCTGTCACATTTCCAAATTAAACACATCGCCCTCACCCAGCAAGCAACAAAATGCAACTTAAAACTATAGAAGTGAGTCTCTTGGATGGACTTGTCTTGTATACTGACTGAAGAGCTACAAGTGTAAGTGAAGATATTCACAATATTTGTAAAATGTTGTTAAATTTCCAGCTTAATAAGAAAGGGATAAGGATTTCCAGAGCACTGAGCATTAGCAGAAAACGTTTAATGAAGAAACCAACAGATAAACTGAATGAAAAACAATCAACTTGAATATGCTCTGCCTGTCTTAGAGGAATACCAACTAATATATATTTTGGTACCTTTGGAGGGGTCGAGGCGTGTGGGAGGATATTTCCTTCTTTATTTTTGCCAAAGTTAGCCAGAATCCACTATTGTATTTTGGAGTGCAAAATAGACACAAACATAAATTTTGAAGCTGGACTGGAAAGGTAAAAACAGTTTCAGGGAAACTGTTTCCCTCCCCAAAGATATTAACTAGAACCATAAAGAATATTCAAAAAGTTAATTAAGTTCAGTACTTCACACATAATTAAAGCAACAGTTATGGAAAGATCAAGTGAATGAGAATGTTCACTATTTCTGATATAAACAGTGAACAAAAGGATGGTCAAAGTGTTGTACATGACGATAACAGTGTGACGTCCACAAAAATCAGATATATTCATAGACTCAGACCCCAAGCTTGGATTGGGCTGAGGTAGTTATTTCTGTAGATCGCAACTCTTACACCCTCAGGCTGCTCTACATAGACTCATCTCCCTACTATTCTCCACTGCTGGTTAATAACAGGTATATTGGAGCCATCTAAACCAGTCAAACTTCCATGCAAGTCAAAGAACTGTGGTTTGATGCCCACGGGGTTAGGAATTCCCAGGTTTAGGAATATTCCCCTCCTCTTCTCCCGCCGCCACAAACCACAACCATAAACAAATTGGGCAGGGGGAGAAGGAATAATCAAGTTTTCTGCAGATTGCTCTCAAAAGCCAAGTGTGAGCGCTAAGAGAGACGAGCTCTCCACTCTTCTATTTTATACTAAGCAACCTATTGCAGGGACTGCCTAARACAGTAAAACATTTAGGGGTACAAAAAAGAGGACATATTTTGACAAAYAGGACTGCGTCTTCCTATAACAGGACAGCTTTTTTGTTACGTCTAGCAACAAGAGTAATAACTACACATTTGTGCTGGATGAGGACTTGATTTGTCTAGTACTTAAGCACATGACATCCTTTAAAAGCGAATAGTCATTTATTTTAGCTTTACACACCCTCTCAGAATAAAAGATAATAAAATATTGAAACTTGAAACAGGTTTGAATATCTTGTTGAATCGGAGCATGAATAATGAGGCTGTGAAATAACTCAGTCTCACCTGAAACAAAACAGATATTCAAGTGAAGGAAATAATTTTGCTCTTTCATTAAGTCATATTTCAAATCATTTTCATCTCTTCCACGGCCTTTTCATCATTCTGTGCTCAGCTATGCAAATGAATGGATGAACACATGCCAAGGAATATTTTTCTTATTCAAACATAAATTAAATACATTCTTTTGACTGGAAAGATGGAGTATACCCTGCTCTAAAACCAAAGTTCACACACCCCAGAAGAATACATTCCCTAAATCAACAGTATAAAGCTAAAAAGGCATATATAGTGGAATACAGAAAATACACTGCATGTCAAAATCCCATTTCCATAGAAATGGGTAGATGTTCTAACAGATCTTTTTCTTAAAAAGACACCAATGAGTTTAAAAGCCACCTACTTGCCAGACCTGCACAACATTATTCTTAATCAAGTTTCAATTTCTCTAGAAGTCAAAGCTGTGCCAGCTTTACTTCAGAGAGTACATGGAAGTAATAGTAATAGGTTGGAACAAGCCCACATACAGCATCTATTTCTTAAACCAGGATGCAAACCAGAGGGCAAGTTTGGCRTAAGACAGTGGTGACAGCAGAGACAAGTGCACTACCTGTACTCGTGAATTTTCCCCTCTTTCCCCATAAACACGTCACYGAAGCTAGCATTGCAATATTAGGCCATTTTTTCAGCTCAGAGATAAAGATCTTATTTAAAAATCATATCCTKCTATCCTTCCTCCCCTTTATATGAAGTAAAGGCATATCTTTACATTAAAAATCTTTGCAAAATCAGGCCCTTTGATCTGTAACAGATTATCTTCTAATGGGCAAAGTGGTTATTAATTTTATCATGTATCATCAGTTTATCACCAGCTAATCTATGCTCTAGCCTCCTGTGCTCCATCCATCAGGCGTGCTTCTGAAATCACAAGTAAAAACAGCTGACTTTCATTTCCCTGTCACAAGAAGAGCATGTCCTAACCCGGTATGAAGGGCTATTTAAGATGCACAGTTTTTCATCCAGACCTATTTCCATCAGGAACAGATAGAGGTGAGACGACTAAATTCCTTCATTTTGATGGAAAGAACAAACACTTTCCTAGACAGCCATAACAACTCCAATCACTTAAAAATACTAGAAATAAATATGTGATTTCCTCCATAGAGTACTGTAAATAGAGAAACCTAAAACTTTTATTAATATATTATTTCCCACCRATATTATCAAATGATTTGTGTTTCATTGCCCAATAAGCATGCTAAATGGATTCTCTAGAAACAGCATCATAATAAATTACTCATCTCACCAAGATGAATTACCAAATTGTTTCAGGTTTCACATAAAATTTCAAAATCTAAGCAATTTAAGAAGTACGATAATAGATCACAAAAGCGTGTAATCCTTTAATAATGGCATTTCCTTTAAATAGGCAATACTAACACATATAAACATAACTACACATTATACTGCACGTGCTAGATATGACATCAGGCATTTGGCAATTAGAGATGATGATGCATGGTTTACAAGATGGAGATTTTTCTTGCTCAAATAATAAAAGATTTTCCCCAGTGTTACAAACTTCAGTGGTCATACTAATGGAATGCTTCCAAAAATGGCAGTTAAAGTAAGTGAAATTCATGCAGATCTTGGTCAACAATATATGGCTATTCACCAGAGTGACCTCCACCACTGCTACTCCAAGCACAAAACCAGGCAGTTTCCAGTGTAAGGTATTCCTGCTGTCTTGCTATTTTTACCCGATGCTCTTTACTTCAGAACCTGGTTTTGAGTGACATGAGTAATACTGCAGTATGACATTACAATAAAAGATATGTGCAGTCTTGTAGCTGTTATCATGTATTTCTCTTAACTCAAACATTTCTGCAAACTTGGCCATCCTTGCTAAACACTGGATACCTCAGAGACTTCCAGACTCCCCAGTCCCAAGCGCTAATGAAAAAAGAAGCTTAAAGAAATCCTTTATTATTCTTATCACTAATCAAATGTAGCCCACACCAGGTAGGAATATACAACAAACTCCGACTGCATAACAGCTCATAATTCTCCTCTATTATATCTTAATAAAAATTATCGTAACAGGATAAGGCAGATTGTAAGCTGAAAAGATGAAGATGTCTGCCCAGTGCCAGTGTCAAAGTTAGTTATATAGAGATCTCCTGTCTCCTTCAATACAAATCCTTCCAAACCTAATGGCCAAATTTCTGCTGTGATTCCTTCTCAAAATTTTCAGCATTTATCTTTTAGGGATACATTTGTAATTTTCCCTATTCTACTACAAAAAAGGTAATTACAAAAAATCTTTGAAAGTTTTTCTCTTAGTAAGTTTATTTTCATACATATTTTTTTAAGATTCATCATAGCAGATTTTACCATGCCAAAAGGCATTCGGCTTGTTAGTGCCTATAAAATAATGGTAGACTCGTATTAAAATATATCATATTTATTTAGAGTGCAACAATACATAYGCTCTTGAAAAATACATTTATCTTAAATATATACTGATAATTCAAATATACGTTTTTTAAAATGTAACAGTCCTCATATTTTCATAAATGTTGGCAATATGTTATCAGTATCTAGAAAAAGCTTAAATGAAAGAATGACTTGTCAATGCTTTATGCACTCTAAAGGACATGTAATAATTTCAAAGTCATTCCCGCAAAAATGCAGATGCATATTAGAAGAAATCCTTGTTAGATTTCTACTAGCCTCTACTTCCTCATCAACGCAGCATTGATAAATACGTTGGAAGAGTTCTGTATTAATTCTATAACCTCATGTCCGGTATCTATAAAAGAACTATAAGGGTTAGCACTTTCCAAGTGGATGTGCTTCAATATCCTTGGTTAAAGGCAAAACATTTGTACAAATTTCTCAGGCAGAAAATAGAGCATGCATTTGTCAACTCTTCCCAGTTTTACAAGGTGTTTCTGTGTTCTAATAGGTCATTTCTGTCTCTGAAAACTGTCATCCTATGATAGTAATCTTACCCTTTCAAAAGCTTCAAAAGCCAAAGTGCTGTTGCTTATATAAAACTAMTAATCACAGCTTTAGACTCAGGACTCTCTTCTGAACTTTCAGAGAATCAGGAAAAAGCAGCCTCAAGTCCTCTCACTGGCCCCACGGCAGGATCAACTCTTCCTAAAACACCCTGAATAAACTTTTTTGTTTAGTCTGTTCTTAAACCTGCAACACTGGATATACTATAAACTCCTTAGATAAACTACTGCAGGGTTCAACTACCTTTTCTGCTAGAGAATTATCAAAAGATCTAACCTAACTTTCCTTGCTGCATTAAAACCTTGTTGCATCTTGCCTATCCCCAGTAGACACAGCATATAATTTATTCCCTYCTTCTTTGTAGTTACCTCTCACATATCTCAACTAAAGCCTTTGAAGACTACATACTATATACCAACAATTTATTAGAAATCCTTATCCTAATGTCAAAATTGCAACACAAAACCAACAGGTTTTATTGATCATGACTTTTTTTTTTAATTTAAYATTTCACTTATGCAAAAATAATGCTAAGAACAAAGACAGCTATGTATTAAAGAAAAAGTGGAAAATTTTATCATTCCCTTAGCACTTAATTTCCTTAATGGACTAGATAATTTTTAATTAGTCTTCAGAGCAGCCATTTATGGTAGAGGAATATTATATCCCATAGTTCACAAAAGAGAGGTGGAAAAAATAGAGCAGTCCAAGCCTCAACTTGCACAAGCATCCACTAATTAATTTCACATGCCGTTACCTTCAGACACCAGCCAGAGTTGCAAAGGGGTGGCTGTTCCCTGGTTTGAGTGCTGGACTTGCAGTTACTGCCAGCAGAACCACTGGGTTCTTTGAATTTTGGTAAACTTGAAACTTAGAGCTCTTACCAAAACACATACAGGAGATGCTTGTGGGGAAGCAGGAGAGGGAAGGAGGGGAAGGAGAGAGATGGTTTCCACTGATGTCAGTATGCTAGCTGGTGCTCTAGTCTGGGGGAAAAAAAATCTAAAAATTCTAATTACAGTTCAAATTTTYGGAATTGCTTCCACTTTCAGAGATCTAGCATTGTCGGCATGTAGCCTATAATACAGACGTTTTTCACTACAATCTCCAGCTACAGCTTTAAAAGTACTCAGAACAGCATACCAYGCCTTACCTTCTTGTGTGAATTAGAAAAACGCACAAGACAAAGACTTTTCCTGCTGTATAAAGAAAAGCTGGGTAATGAAGTGTGTAAAGGGTGCATGATAGCTGAATGAGAAAGCAAAAAGATTCCTAATGACTACATAAAAAAATCGTTCCCTCTACATTACCTGAAATGGCATGCAATCTGACAACTCAAACAAATGCGATGCTAACACTCTGTAATATGTATATAACGGAASGCTATTTACCTTTTTTTTGTTGTTACATATGTAGTAACATAGGCTGCATACCTGATAGAGAAGGTTATCTGACCCTAATGCTTTAAGTCTTTGCTTTCTTAAAGCACCAATTAACCCACTACTAGGTAAGTCAGTTAAATGCAGGTGTACGACAAATTATCCATTACCAGATTGCACTATGACAGGATTTACCACCATGGTAAATGAGGATAGACTGATTTTTTTTTTTTTTTTTTTTAAAAAAAACAACTCTATGTACTATTATCTAATTATGACTTCTAAAGCTTACTAGTGGGGGAAAAAAAAAGTTACCTTACCGCTCTTCTACCCCTAGCAACAAACAGCCTTCTCCTCTACACAGAAGTATCCAGCACCAACAATAACCACACTCACCAACAGGCAAAGGCAACCCTAGAAGAAAATTTAATGAACTAGGTGTGTTTACATACAGATGTTGCCTTTGGTGTCCAAGCTGCAGGTCTTCTTCAGTGTCAAGACAGACTTGACTGATTACCGTGGCTAATATTGCAATGACGACTCTGCAGATCCTATTACATAGCGGTGCAAACTGTCTGCTCTCACAGTGGGGCTGCCTATGTTATTTTTATTTATATTTGCTGTGATATTATCTCAGTGCCCAATCTTGGATCAGGAACATCATGAAACAACCTTCCTCTCTGCTCCCTTCCAGGCTCTCTTCTCCTTCCTCGCTGCCTGACCCCTGTCAGCAGGCAGGCTGCGCACTGGTTGGGAACACGGTAATTCTTCTGGCTGTGTCTGACAAGAAATGCCTAACTGCCAAAAACCCTTTTTGGCTCGGAAGAGCTAAAAGGTTTCTAACACAACAGTCAAACATGAGGCACAGAGCCACCAAACAAGACAGGTTTTTGCACAATTTCCAGGAAAAAAGTCTCAAGCTTTATAGTCTACAGTCAGAAAGCAAGCTTAAGAGAGCTCCTTTCCGCTAAAAATGGGGGAAGCTCTTTGTTCTGAGTAATAGGGAGGAACAGGGAAAAGTCCAGAAATACACGGATGGAATTACTACACTCTCAACTGCCTGAATGTTTGCAGACTTTTGGAATTGTCTTAACTGAACTGATTAGCTCACCCAAARTAAAGACCAAATAAATTGGCAGCATTTATTTTTATTTCTGAAAACTCAGGAATGAATATCACAGATCTTTTCTCTTAGTAGAAAGAGCAAAGGACTGCAACTTAAAGACGACTAATACTAAAAGTCCCTCAAGCAGTTTATCAAAGGATAAACCAATGATAAAACTGTCTTATATAACAACGAAGGATAAACTGTATTACTTTCACACCAAGCACAGCTGGAAAAAAGTGAATTGCAAAATTATGATTTAATGATACCCTCTTTCAGGATTCTGTTCACTCTTTCAGATGCCTGGAAAATGAAAAGCCCTAAGACCTCTGCTTTGCACACAACTTAATGGCAAGACACATCAGTGCCATTATTTTTCCCATCACTGCAGTGGACAGAGAGATGCATCTGACATAAGCAAACAGGCTCAGCCAAGTGACAGGAATAAGAATGCTTATTCCACATTCATAGAACAATAATCTGAGTTTGAAAAACAGGATGGCTAAAGGAAAAAACAAATAAAACTTTCCTTGTGTTTGATATTAATTATTCTTTGTATATGAGTTAACAGATGCCAATATAGAATATTTTTTCAAGAGAAACGTTTGTCAATCTGTCAGTTCAGTTTTATGCCTATATGACAAGCAAACACTCATTAACATCAATTGATTTGATTAATCTTTGCTGTCATCACTGACAGGTTTCAAAAAAGGCTGTCAAATGAGCTTTGGGGCAAAAAAAACAACCCASAAACAAACAACAATTCTGGCATTTAAGCCCCTCTATTTTAGTGTTACTCTCTATTTGCAACCAGTTGTTCAGCTCAGTACTAGAGCCAGTCAAAGGCAAAACAAACCTGCTTACAGCTCAGTTTGCTTTACTTACATAACATAATACATAAAGTACATATTTTAGGCTTCTGTTAGGGATAGGAAACAACAAGAGATCAGGCTTGAGCAGATGCTTTGAGTCAATTACACGGGATGGCTCCAGGCCAAAGCTGGAGCTGGCAACTGAGTGTCAGTGTCCTGGACAGCAGATTTWTTGACTTTTTTTCAGTTTTAGCCTTTCAGAAACAGCAGAATTCTACAGTCAAATGGTAGCTATAGCAGTTTTGGTCTTTAGCATGAATAAAATGAGCATCTGTTGAGCTTGGTGACGATGTGAGAGTACTCAAAGACGAGGGCACTATTGAGAAGTTCTGAACTAGCACTTGCAGAATCTAGGAGAGAGGCACTCAGCACCCACAACCTCTGAAACATTTAAGAAAACCTCTTCTATCTGGCTGTGGGACAGAGAGGAGCACTGAAGTTCCTGCAGTGCCTCTGAGCAGCTCCAACACCAACGACCAGGCTCTCTTCCCTTCTACTGTTACTACGTGAAAAGAGAGAAGACGGTTCATTTTTTTTGCCAAAGCAGATGCACCACACAAACTCAGAGAAACCAGACAGGCAAGAAATAAAAGAGATTCTGGAATTTAGATTATTGAAAGAAAGGAATGTAGAACTATTGCAATGACCTGTCTGACCTAGGAAGYATTGGATATGGCAGCCTGCAAACAAGACCGGCAGAGAGTAAAAAGGTCACTGACTCTAAAGGCAGCATTTCCATTCCAAAGCCTGGGAGTAACCTTCTGCAACAAACAAAACTTTAAGAGAATTATAGACACTGACAACAGCCAGATTAAACCAGAATCAGGCCAAAGATCTTTATTCTTCTCACAAACTATAGCCCCAGCTTCACTAAATCAGATCAGAGTACACCTGTATTTTTTGCTTTAATACAAAAATAGATGCTTTAAAGACAAGTAAAGAGAGAGAAGGGAGATCTATTTCAAAGTGCAATTAAACGTTTCCTCCTGCAAGACCTCTTCCCTTGCAATGCCCTTAACACTTCCAGTGCCGTATTTCAGTACACCTAAAAGTCACTACTACTCCGTATTAGAGCACTGCAGACTTTTTTTTTCAGTTTAATCATTCTGCAGAGGCTCCGTGTTGTTTGGAGACATTTACAACAATTAATTGGCCTTGGAGTTCCCAAGAGCAAATTTTCATCTTCTCAAAYAAAGTGGGAATCAGGTTAAAGGTTGCAGAGTAATTACTGACCAGCTGCAAACTGCAAATGTTGCATTAGCCACAATGACCCTTGGGATTAAAAACCTCAATATTAAGAAAAAAGAAGACTCATTCCATTAGCTTACTGTTTATCACTAAGCTAATGGACATACTACATGGGGAGAGAAAATAACAGATACACATTTACCATGTGTTCTGAACCGAACAAAATAAAACATGAAATGTTTATTCTAAACTTGCACTGATAGTAAAACTGCAGAGCAGTAGGCAAAGGTACAAGTGCTTTGATGTTGGACTGGTGTAACTGCCAGAGCTGCTACCGTCTCCTAGGGATATCAGCATATTTGCACTCCTAATGTAAATGAATATGGATTTAGTTATATGGCATTTAGGCTAAAGCCTTCTGCATCAAGGACTAGTCAGAAAGCCAAGAATGGCACACCTACAGCTGCACAAGTTACAGGCAAAAGTGATGATTTCTGCTCCCTTCCATGTTACCTTTTACTGCTTTGCCCCAGTGTCTGAACTAGCTTCACAAAGCCTGGGGAAAGCAGCTAATGTTAAGCAGTGAGAGTATCTGGAATAGAAGGGGGATACATTTACAAATTCAATGTTGGGTATGCAGATACTGTATAGTTGGGAAGCTAGTGAAATGTCTTTGTTTTAAAACTGTTTAAATTTCATCACCAAAATTAATACCTGCTGTTTGTGCTGTAGCAGGGAGAAAAAAAAACTATTTAGCACAGTAATAATCATCAGCTAAGTTATGTATCTAAGACTTTACTTCACCTGCTTCTCCATTGCTGTATCTAACACAGGCTTTAAGAACTAAATTATGTCTCAKTCCAATCTATATTGTCATACTAAGCATACACTGCAGAACAATACAGACAAATAGGARCAGATCTTAGTGTAAAGTCCTGAGAAAAGCTAAAATCACAAAAATTAAAACAAGCATAATTGCGTCTACTAGCATCAGACTATGAAGGAAACTGTCAGATTTTCTAACATGATTCTCAAGCCCCATCCTGCCTCTCTTTCGCTCCAGGCAAGATATCTTGCTTCTCTAACTCTCTAGCCCTGTGTGCTTTAAGGCATGTTAACAACTCAAAGTTTGTGAGATCACTAACTAGAATTAAACAAACAACTCCGTCCCTTTGAGCCTTGGATAGAACACAYATCTAGACCTCTAGACACACACATCTAGATCTCTAGAGAGAAAAGATCAGTACTATCCAACAACAAGAATATTAAGGAAAAAAAACTCCAGAAAAAGTTTTAAATATTGTAGATGACTCTCCCTAGAATAGCTTAGCCTTCAATGTACATGCCTTGAAAACATGCAAGAATACAATGGCAGAGYTTCCAATATAAATACTATAAATGCTTACTTAATATTGTAGATTTTCTTTCAAGTTTTGCCTTGGAACTCTGCTGCAAACAGTATCCTCATCTATTTCAAAAAAAATCACAGTATTTTGTCACTTACTGCTGTTYAAGATGTATATGATGCAATTCTTACAGGAAGGTGGTATTTAGGTGGACTAGTACCACAGATACAATGAATRTGAGAAAGAGGAGTTGAGGCTGAGAAAGAGGATAGAGCCAGATTCACAAAAGTAGTAAAATACTGAAACTGGGACCTCAGTGGAGATAGTTAGGTCCAGAAGTCAGATCGGACAATCAAAGCTCTTAGATGTGTATCTGATTTTCATTAGCAAAAATCTGTAGGCAACTTAAGTCCTAGCTACACACAAAAGCATGACCCTGTGTTGGCAAGGCTGGTCAGCTGGCACTGCTCCCACGCCTATGCCTGATCAATACTCTCCACGTAGAGATCGTCCTGCTTCCGTCCTTAAAGAGGCCCAGTGACCTCAGCATGCTAACATGCATCTCCAGAAATAACTTCTGCTCAACGCACACAGCCAGCTAGTGTCTTCTCCTGTTGTTTCAAAAGAAAAGGACAACTGCATCTCCATCTACAGAAGAGGAGTTAGAGCCAACCTGGCTAGGATGCCAGGCAGTGAATGTTAATTAAACACTGACTCTATCTTGTAGTGCAGAACCAGATATTTTACAAACCCAGAGCTGAAAAGAGCACAAATCAGCCTTTAGAATTTGCTATTTGCTTAGCTTATGTTTTCCTTTCCACTCTACTGTGCCACTACATTGTCAAGTAGGAATAACAGCAGAAGCATCGGTATCTTCCCACAAATTCCATTTAAGGAGACAAACGTTCAGAGCAAAACATTGCAATGCCCAGCATCGCTATGTCTGCATTTCTTTGTCCAACTATCCTCAAAGAATCTACTCAAGACCGGATCTGAACAGAAAAGTCATTCCAGTGGCTCACAAAACCATTTCCCTCTCAGATCATCCCATTAGTAACTCATTTCTGTTCACCTTGTTATCTATACTTTCAGCATAGGAGGCTTCCTGCCTGAAAACAGTGTTGGGTTTTTTACCTTTGGATCGGCAGTCAGCAGTTTGAATGCCTGGTACACTTGTGCTTCTTTCACACCTCCACCGAGGTCCAGGAAGTTGGCTGGCTTTCCACCATTCAAGTATATTATATCACAAGTTGCCATTGCAAGGCCAGCTCCATTCACTGTAATTGCAAACATTAAGTGTTTATATTTCACACRGAGTACAGAAGATTTGTGAAAAAGATTAAAGGCAGCATATCCCTACAACCACAAAATCAGCCCTGAARCTTCACATAAACACTAATTTTTATACAGATCAGTACCTATTCAAGGATGTCCAGTGTAACAAAATATTCAAAATTAGGTGCACACAAACTCACATTTAGGTTTCTTTATGACAGTATTAATTTTAGGACTTAAGATGTGAGCCTTCCATTAAGAATATGTGAACATAATCGTGAAAATGCTAATACTTACAGTGCTTAAAAAAAAAAAAAAGACAAAATTCTGTAAAGACATACTAACTCCTTAGGTTCCCATCATCCTCACAGCATTAAATAATGCTCTGTATCACTGTAAACTAGACAGCTAATTTTGGGGACAGGCAACAGATGCTCTTGCATTTGGCTTTTACGTTGTGTTTGCAGCAGGGTAGGAGCATTCCCATGGATAGTTAACAATGAGTATGGCAAAAGGTTTTGGAGGGACAATGTTGGGGGCATCCACCTCTTTAGATGATTTAATTTTAAAAGTGGGGTATGTTTAAAACTACATGTCTTAATTTTATTTTACCTTTTTTTACATTATAATTTCTTAACTATATTTTACCCAGAATACAAGTTTATGCATGATTGTCCCTCTCAGGGCAAAGAGTAGTCATTACTCTTAATCCAGCAGGGCGAGGGGGGAAAGAAAGAAAAGTGCATCAACTTATTTTATCAGGAATTGTTTCAACACCCTGACTTGCCATATCCTATGCAATTTTAAATACTGCTACAGTTGCAAGAACCTCCCTGAGCTAGGAAAAGAGGATGGGAATCATTTGTTTGATATAAGGTACTCCTGCTGGACAAAGTAAGGCTTCTATGTTACCTGTAATTCAGGAGATTTCTAATGTTAATAAAACAAAAAACAAAAAGACCCACCACCACACCACAATATTGTTGGTTATTACAACTATTTATTTATTTGAGACTAAAATCTCCCTGTCACTTACTGAATCAACTGCACCCCATTCTCAGATTCTTCTAGTTTCATGGTTAATCTAAGCAATATGAATCTGGACATTTGGCATACAATTCCTTTTTTCCTGAAACCAATYATTTCAAAATGAGATAAAATGACTAATTCGGTACCATTCATAATAAAATGTTGTATTGATAAAAGAATTTACACAAAATAAAAATTATTTAGAGCATAGCTGACTTTTTTTTTTTTTACTTACCTCTTCTAAACACAAGACTGATTTCTGTTATACAGAAACTTTAGAATAATAAAGCATCTGATGTTTTTCTTTTAATAAATYAGCAGTGTCTTTAGTAGCTTCCCTTAAAGAGAAATGGAATTTGATATTCATTTTCAGATGGGAGTACCAAGACTTTACACACGTGCTGTAGCAGCACCTTCTCAATACAGTCACATTTCAGAAAATTAATGATCAAATTTTCATGTCTTTCTTGTTTTAATTATTGGAAAAAAAATCAACTGTATTAGCTTAAGAATTCAAAACACAAAAGTCCCACAGGCTTCYTATTTAACCTGCCTTCTCTCTGACACCACATATGACCTGACTGTTTGCTGCTGCTTTTCATCATAACTTCAACAGAGTTAAGTTCAATCCTGCCAGAACTTGTGGAAGAGAGACAACCTCAGCAAAATAAACTAAAACATTGTCAAGGGTAGACAATGTCAAAATGTAAGCAAAGTCTACACAGTGAACCTATATGAATTCGTCTTTAAGTGTCTTTTGTATTTATTTTTTCTTACCAAAGCAAGCAATATTTCCATCCAGTCCTATATATTTCAGGTCATATTTGGCAGCTTCGTTTTCTATAGGCTCATTTTCAGACTTGTCATCCATGGCAAATATTTCTTTTTGCCTAAATTCTGCATTGTCATCAAAGTTTATCTTGGCATCAAAACAAACAACTAAAGAAAAGAAAATAGAAAACAACAAGTGAACATTCAGATACTAGACTTGGTCAGAGCTTCTGAGATACTACACTGACGGCTTCAGCAGGAGCAYGAGGGCTTGCTCAGGGACCGACATTGCTTCCAACAAAGCATCAGTCGAAGCTCTAGCATCGACTCCAGTCAAAAAGGCCGYGTTTTGCCTAAGCGCAATACTGAGACATGGTGCAGCAAGCTTTACTCTACTACACAGTCCTATTTGCTTACATCACCATGCAATAGGAGGTAACAAAACAGTTTATCTTCTGCATTTGCTTTAAATGAAGCATCCTTAAGTCATAGGGGCAGGCAATTTGTCCAATACTTTCATAAGATAGGCTACTTTCAATATTTTGTGTGAATATTGAAGTGAACTTCGATATTCGGTAGGGCATCTGAAAAAGCTATAGCAAACCAGAGATCTAAAGCAATGTTTGGTAATATGCACTCATATTTATAGTTGAGCAGTACAAAAAAAATTTTCCTTAGCTATATTTTTATTTTATAATATTATTAGTTATACACACATTCTTTCCCTAGCAATACAAATTGTAACACCTTTAAGCTTGTGTACATTAAGAGTGATCAATACATGACTGTTGTATAAAAAAGGAAAAAAGGAAAAATAAAACTTTKCTTCAATATCAACATCTACCATGCTTACAAAAACAAATTAAAAAGTAGCTATATTTGATAATAAATAATAGCTATCAGAGACTAGCTGGTAGACATAATGTTCAGATAAAAACAAATGGTAATAAAAATGCAAGTAGAGTGAACTGATCATTTGTCTATTTACTAACACATCATTTTAATGGTTTTGCATAGGCAAACATCTCATTAGATTAAAATGTACTAAGTACATATAAGACTATATACTGATCATTTTATTATTTAAGTAGTATGGGTTGGACAATTTCCAGGAGATAAAGACTGACTAAAGTATAATTTATCTCTCAAAACAAGTCAGACTTAAATGCTAAATGCCCCCCCCCAAAAAATCTAATAATGTTTATAATTGTTGTGTTTTGATTCATAATGCCATCAAAACACATATATATGTGTACCTCCTATTGCACATTGTATGTGTCTCTGATATTGGAGGATAATAAACAATTTAAAAAATTTTATTCTCTGATACAGACATGCATTAATTACAATAATTAAGAATACAACTCTTTTGGTGGAAGAATGCCTTTTTGTTAATACAACTGCTTAAATTGGAATCAAATGCCTAAGCAAACAAAATATATAAATAAATAGGAGAGTATTAATCTTATTTMTTCATTGCATAGGTTTTCTTGTTTCTTGTTTTGTTTTTAATATTTTTGTCTTGTAATCAATATTAGAATAAATTAAGATAAGATTAAATCCAGTTTCAATGACTGCATTTTTAAAAACTGTTCATGAGTGTTCATGTGTAATAAATTTCTCCRAAGAGTCTAGATCTTACTCTGTAACACATCAGGTGGGAATCTACCAAAAGGAGGAATACTTGAAATCCACAATAAGCTTCTAGTGTGCTATCACTGCTTTAATTTTGTTAACAATGACTTAAGTCCTTAACCATTTTTCAAGTTTTCATTTATTTCAACTGCTAATATAACTTGGCGCTAAAGTAAAAGTACAGTTTTGGAGCTCTAACTTTTCCTTAGACATGAACGTATTCAATGTCATATTAATAAAATCTCATTTSTGTAGAACATTCATCTTTAACAAAGGCCACACTGTACAAAGTAAGGGGAAAAACACCTATTGATATTTAYCAAACATTTTTCACCATCAAAAGCATATTGTTATATGCATAATAGATTATACAAATGAATTTTTCTTCTAAATAAATATCAAAGAAAGCTCCAATACTTATATTCATGTAGTATTTTTTGTCGTTTTTGTTAGTCATATAGGATTTTTCTCATCTACAAATTCAACAGCTTACACTGAGAACAAACAAAAAAAACCTCAAAGAAATWGGCTCTTTCAGGCTTCTGATACAAGAGTGTTAACAAAAAGAATTTGCTACAAAATTAAACAAAAGCAAATATGTAAGACGATGTATTTTCTAAYGGAAATTCACACAAGTGAAAAAAAATACAAAACACAGCAAGAAATAAATCTATCCTAGCCATTACTTTGACAGGAATAATGGTCTTCATATGCAGAGCTGTATTTTGTCATTAGAAACAATTGCATTAAGCAACTCAAATGCTTTTCCATTCATTTTTATCTTTATTTTTCTTTAAGACAYTTCAGACAGGCATACTGCTAGCAAAGAAATAAGCAGAGGAAGAACTCTGCATATGGAAGTAGTAAGTGGCTAGTAAGWTGGCTTTCACAGCTTGAAGCCCAGTC
Source organism: Rhea americana (assembly GCF_003343005.1). Lineage (NCBI taxonomy): Eukaryota > Metazoa > Chordata > Aves > Rheiformes > Rheidae > Rhea > Rhea americana. The sequence continues at coordinate 5,903,456 of NW_028185705.1, read as the reverse complement.
TGCTTCTGCTCCTCAGCTTCCTGGATGTAAAACARAAGGGAAAAAACCTTGGAGAAAATAGCATAAAAAACACTGCCATCCTTCGTAAGGTGCTCAGCTCACTAAATATCCACAACCACACCAGAACAGTTAAGTTGATTAATAATATATATCAGTCCACTTCTTCCCCACAATGGCACCTCACAGCACACGAGCGAGGGAGCAGCGCCGGTGCCCCTAAGGCCCTGCAGCTCCCTTTCAGGACCCCCTGGGTCGGTTCTTTTCATTCCCAGCTCTTTGGTCTTTCACTGCTCCACACACCCAAACAGCACTGTCTCTACCCCATTAGCTGASAGCACCGTCTCTGCCCTTCCTGCTTCCATCTCAGTGTCTGCATACCCGTCCACAACGTCCACTCCCTCCTACCCAAGACCTACCTAAAGGTATTTTTTGCAGGATTGCATGGCTAAGATGACGCAGGTACTGAACTAGGTAGGGATTTTGGACTTCGGTCTGCCAAAGTAACCAGAGTCAAGTGACTGCTGTGTAAATACAAACAACTATGCTGGTTTTGAATGAGCAAGTCTGAATACCAAAGCAGACCAGTCATGGCACAGAAAGCTCATCTCAAGCTAGATTATCTGCCTGACAGGAGGCAGTCGTCCCAGATGCCCCCAGGTCTGACATCAGACTGAGCACGCTGCTCAAGAGTCTCAAAAAGAAAAAATAAAGTAGAAATTGTTTTCAAAATACTTCTCTCTCCAGAGAGCTGAAGGATTCTAGTGGTCAGAACATCAGCACAAACTAAATAACAAAAAATTAGAGAAAGGTCTGCTATCAAAACAGAATTTATACATTTAGACCGTTAACATTTTTTGTAGCTCAGTTGAGTTTGAATTCAGGTCATTATGTTAAAAAAATAAAAAATAAACCCATACACATTTGATCATTATCATCATTTTACATTACCCACATACACAATATTAGGCAAAATATTCRTCCTCGCATGTTTTTTAAAATGTCATTTTACCATGTGGTATTTTAATATCTGAAAATCTATCATTAAAACAAAGAGCAGCAGCTTTCAAGATGCAGTGATAAATCCAGGGGGCAACATTGGCTTTACATCTGTTAGAGCCTTACAGCATTCAATACAAGCAGAATTTTCATTTTAAGTTGAGAACAATTCTCTGCCAATTTYTTCTGCATTTGGTTTGTTAATAAAAAGGGAAAAGAAAGGTTGGACCATTGAAAGAGACTACATAGTTTCCAGTCACAATTCAGTTTCTGAATACCAACTGAGCCAAAAATACGTATTTTTAGTGAAAAGCTGTTTATTTTACAAAGTAGCTGTGGGCACATAAAAAGTATTCAAAAAATGCTAATGCTTCCAAATGGTACAGCCTTTTATGACAAGGTCCTGGACTTACTTSACAGGAGTCATTTTTTTCCAAAAGTTCCTGGAACAGTGGTTAAGCTGCCATATTCCTAACACCTCTTTTAAAGTGGCTGAAAACTTTCTCTCTACATTTCCTACTTTCTGTTTTAATCTCTAGGCATATCTTACATAGTCAGTTAAAAGTTGGAACTGTTTTTCTTGACGAACAATGATAAAGACAACTCGAGAAAACACCCACAAGCACTTCCAAATGCCAGAGACAAGAGACCTTCCCTCAAATCACAAACTGGCACAGCAGGGAAGTCCTCCACTAGCAGGTCTCCAGCGCTCATGAAACAGCCTTGGACACACTTGCCACTGAAGTCTCAACTTGTTCCCCTTGAGCTCCACAACTTTTCATCYTTATCCAATTAAATTAAACAGAAGWAGTAAAATGGGGAGGGAGGAAAAAATGGATACTGTTTAAAATAATAGGAACATGTGGACACAGGAATGCATGGGCAAAGTTTAATCATGGAAGAAATCCATTTCTTATTACCAGTCTCTGCTAAATTCCCCCCGTGAGACTGGATTCACGCTGAACACAGCTACAAGCTTTTATTTTTAACTATGAGACAGAAAAAAGACTTGAAAATGGAAACCTGTTCTGATCATTGATTACATGAACATTATTGCAAGATTATTTTTGAGCTAACTGTATACTCTTCTGCTTTACAAATATGCACACTTGACTGCTCACTACATGCTCTGTTATAAAACCATGAGATAGTAGTTATGATCCACATGTGTCAGATCTTCTGTATTTCAGTATGCCAGATCAGTCGCCTTTAATTCCTCCTCTCTCCACCTTTGTTCAAGTGAATTGGATAAAAAAGACRAATGGAAGGAGAGTTTCAGCTGGAAAATCAGCTACCAGAACGATGTGCAATGCAAGATAAATCAGCTCCTTTTTTTCTTTTTTAATCTTATACTTTCTTAGATCTATATTCATGGTGGAAGCTAATCAATCATTCTTTTCTTTCCCAAAGTATATAGCCAGGTATCAGTTCCAGCTGCGATTTCTCCTGTGCTCTGGTAGGTTGTGCAGTCGTGCACTTACAATTGTAACTTATCTATATGCTTATGAAACTAAAATAACAAGTCTTTTCCACAATCCCACTAATTCTGACAGCATTAACAAAACAAAAAAATGCCAAATCAAAAAACTTTGTATGAAGAGCAGAATATATTGCTGTTTCTCAATGAGAATAACATGTAGAAGTGGATACTTCCAGTATTTGGATGAAATAACAAAAAGGTATTGAAATGCAAAATCTGCCATGGGAACACTTATGAATATTGCTTAAATTATATTACAAAATGAAATTAATGCAGAGCTGCTGCTACAGCCTTCCATGCAATTTAATTTATAGTTTGCATAAATAAAGAATTATAATGCATTCATTTGTTTCCTTTAATTTCTTACCTTGCCCTTCTGGAGTTTCACCAAAGGGATTCACTTCAACCTGAGTGGCATCAATTTTCAAGAAAAGATTATACAGCTTCTTAATTTGATCTGCTGCCTAAATTTGATCAAGCGATTTACAATTACCATAGAGAAAAATAAAAGTTAACGTTTTCAAGGCAAAGGTAAACCATTATTGATTATTTTTAGTGTATTGAATTGTATATTAGCTTTAGATAATTACTGCTTTTTTTTCTGTTTTCTCAGTCATATTCATATACTATCTAAAACAGCTATAATGTAGCATTATGACACTGCATAACATCTAGTAAGCTTCCATATAAAGATTACATGAATTGGAGATTTTCTACAAAGTAAACAGCACAATTAGTATGAACAAGTTTAATTTGAAAGGTGCCTAACAGTTCATAATGACACATTCTCCAGTACGTTGACATCTAAGTTGTATTCCTGTTCATCAATCTAAATTCAGGAACTATAAAGCAGTATGTGCACATTAGTGACTTTGGTAAAACTGTACACTTCTCCATCCTACATCACTCAGAAATGTTTTCTTGAAGAAATTACGAGTCAAGCATGCTTGTTTACTTCTTAAAAGATACTCTTGCTTGCTCCTTACTGCTCCTTGCCATCTATTTTGCTCTGACTGGTTTTGTCAGCAACAGTATAATACCCAACTAGTAACTTCCAAGCCGTTTGTTCGTATGATATTCCTTCATTAATAGAACTGAGTCTTACACAACAGTAACAAAAACTCACATTAAAAAATTCTTTTAGATCATTACACACTGACAACCTATTAGCTGAAATGAGTTTCCAGATGAAAAAATGCACTAATAAAAAACCTTCCCATTTTGTTCGTTGATTATTGATCAGTTAACTGAAACATACAAACCAAAAATATTTGGGACCTCTAGAAATAAACAAAATGARTAAGACCCAAAAGTCAGCTTTATCCTACAATTTTGTTTGCGAAAAAKAAAATACTATGACTGGAAAGCCTCAACCCAAATACTGCCCTACATTAGCAAGAATGTGACTAGCAGATTGAGGGTGTTACTATCGCCCTTTACCTAATGCCGGAGAGACGGCACCTGGAATGCCATGTCCAGCTTTGGCCTTCCTGCCCAGCTCAAGAGATGTGTAGAAACAGGACAGGGTATAGCAGAGCTACCAAAATGGTCCTTGATCTAGAACACACAATCTACAATGAGAGGCTGAGGGAGCCGGGCTTGCTTAGTCTGGCAAAGAGGAGGCTAAGAGGCAATGTAAGCAGCCTACAATCACTACAAAGAGCAGTTACAAAGATGATGGAGCTGAATTCTTCTCAGTAGTGGTACACAATATACAAAAAGTGTAATGCCCACAAGCTGTGGCATGGGAAGATTCAAACTAAGTATTAAAACAAAACAACAACAAAAAAAGGCATTTCACTAGGAGGGTTCTACAGCACTGGAAGAGGTTGCCATGGATCCTCCGTCTGGGAGGCTTTCATGCTTGGCTAAATAATGTCATGACTGACCAGATCCAGTGTTTGCAATGGCCCCACTTTGAGTCAGAGGTGGGACTAGCTGACTTCCAGAGATGCCTTCTGACCAACATGCCTACAATTCTTTCAAAAAGTTGTGCTTTGGAAACATCAAGCAAAAAGCTCATGAAGTCTTCCTTACTACAAGGTTATAATCAGATCAAGCATTCTCAGTGGCTTTGACTTTAAAAAATTATCAGCATCAAAAACCTGCACCAAGCTAAGGCATCGGTTTTCTTGGCACAGACACTCTGGTTGGCAAACTATTCTAATAACACATGAGCAAGGCCATCGCAATCATGTTAGGGAAGAGGTTCCACCTTGCAACCATACAGGGATCCTGGGCAAGCTGAAAAACTTCAGTTGCCCCAGTGCACTGCTATAAGTTTAGCAGATTTTCAAAATTGGTTAAGCTTTATTAAGGGCTAGTTTGTCTTCCAGAAACTCTCTGGATCAGGCAGCTTAATGTCACCTTTCCCCCCTTTGCAAGCACTGAGTCTCTTCAAGGCAAAGCAAAAAAAAATCCCAATCTAGAAATGGTATGTAAGTAAATGCAAGGACTGATCTGAATAAAAATGATGTCCCCTTACTTCAGTAAATTCCATTGAGGAGTTGATAGCACAAGGAAAGAAATGCATGCACTGCATCATTRTTTAAATGTATTGTTGAAAAATTCTGTGTATTGTTGTTAATTACTAAGTACCAGAATTCTTCAAGGGTTGAAAGGTTCTACACAATCATTCGTCCTCATTAAATATACTGCTAAATCTTCAAATGTGTGTTAATCAACTTAATGATTATGCGTTTGTTAATTGTGYAGTTGGGACAAAAAATAATTGAAACTGCTGAATTAAAAATAAAGGAGTTCTATAAAAATGACAGTTTGATACTATAGAAAACAACAGGCAAAAGTAGCTTAATACTGTATTTGTCTTTTCAGCTATTAATGTTAACCTAAATAAGCTTTTTCTTATCTATAAAATTATTCATAAAGGCAAAGTATCTTGCAYATCTATGTACAATGTGGAATTCCAATAAAAAAAGAAATGAGATATTGAAAAGGCAAAAAACTGGCAGACTTTTGATTTTGAGTTGAAGCAACAAAAAAGGCTTTGATTACACAGAAAAAAGACTAACTTGTTAACTTGTTCCCATAATAAGGAAAAACTCCTCCAAAAAGGATCTACTCATATAATTCACCATGTTCCAATGGAACCCCAATGAAATCTGGCATAATAGCATGTTCTCATGGATTGCTTCAAAGACCAGGGACTTTCATTACTGGAACAATAAGGATCTTATTCAAGCTGGTAACACCTGGTCACAATTATATGGGTGCAATGTAGTATTTAAAATATCAAATTGGGTCTGAGCTAACAGACATTTAGCYTCTCATATCTCCCTGGAAAGCATTTATCATACAGCTGAGCTAAAATGTCTTAAATCAAAACTGATGGAGTAGAGTCAAGTTACCTGCTGTTGCAAAGGTCCTCTGAAACCCAAATTTTCTGCCATRCGCAGTGCTTGATGATCCTTTATGCCTTCAAAAATATCTATTTCCTCCTGTAACAATAATATGCATAAATATAACTAAAAACTCAATTTAAATGGAGATTTATAACTTCAAAAGGAAAACACTTAGTATATATTTGCAAATGAGTAATTAAAGTGTGGCTGTTTGCCAAAGTTCTYTAAGATTGAGGCTATAGCAGCTGCCTATAGGGTATGTTATAATTACCAAMCCATCTATGAAACAACAAACTTCCAAAAAAATATATAATTCTTCAAGGTGGCATGCTGACAAGACAATCTGACACCAGTTTTCACTTTTAATTACTGTACAGATGGCGTTGATGAATATTTAGTCTGTTAATTTTTATGACACCTTCTGGAATATTTTCAAGGCAACAGTGTCACTGCCCAGTAACACTGTGAAGTTTATATAATTTAAAAATGCACATTAAATATTTTTACAATTTTTGCATAATTATACTTGTTTGTATCAATTATTTTCCCAGATGAATAGCTTGTCTACTCATTATTATGCCATAGTAGTATTAAAAAGACTTAAATGCAACAGTCATCGTTAAGAAGGCAGTATTTGTCAAGAATTCTACAGTTGCATTTGAGATGCAGGTATCTCCCAGGCACTAAAATATAATTAACAACTTTGTCAATTAGAAAAAAAGAAAAAAAAAACTCAACTGCCAAACAACAATCATACTTACACTAACCCACTTGTGAAAGAACTGTCCATCCTTCCCAGATTTGAAACATCAAGACTTGCTTCAGAAAACATTTCCAATGTTAAGTTTCATATTTGAAGGCTAGAACTCAAACTCCTTAGATTTCAAAAGCTATTTCAAAGTTGGTATCATATGAAAGTCAAATTTACASTCTTTTTCTAATCAAGGTGATATGGACACTGACTAATAAAATCAGATGTTGAACCTGCTTCATCATCTACTACATGACAAGTCTGTCCCCTTATTTGATGAAATATAATTCTTATGGTTCTTACATCTTTGCATATGCAGATGGAGGACAAGAGGCTATGGACAGAAACTGAATCACAGAAAGTTCGGCCTGAACGTGAGGGGGAATTTCTTCACYGTGAGAGCGACAGAGCCCTGGCATAGGTTGCCCAGAGAGGTTGTGAAGTCTCCTTCTCTGGAGATATTCAAGGCCCACCTGGATGTAACCCTGCCTAACAAGCTCTAGGTGACCCTGCTGAGCGGGGAGGTTGGACTAGATGATCTCCAGAGGTCCCTTCCAATCTTACTGATTCTATGATTCTCTGAATGGAGAGAGAAAGGAAAAAGAAAAAAAAAACATTTTTTGTGGTTAACTGATACGGAAAATTTTGAATCTAAAATATTATTTCAATACCTTAAATATAAGTTCTGGACTAGTAACTGCAACTTCTTCTATGTCAACACCACCCTGTGGGCTCCCAACCATTACAGGTCCATTGCAGGCTCTGTCCATCAAAATTGCAAAATATGTTTCCCTTGAAATATTCAGTGCTTCTGCAACCATCACCTAAAAATGAACACAGGGAAGAAAGAAAAAGAGCAATAGTTCTAACTGGTCCATCTAGCTGGTAATATTTAATCTTAACACAGCTTTTCTTTCCTGCCATGTCAAAGTAATAAATGTCCTAAAATCTTTTTCAAGGTAAAATGTAAATATGAATTAACAGAATCAGTGAGAGAGAGTATTTCCCTCTGCTGTGATCAAGCAGAGAACATTGTGGTTCACATTTTCTTCACTGACTTAYAAGGCAGCAGTTTGATATTTATTATCCTGAACAGTACCTTTTCCTTCACTGCTTCTACAAAACATTGTAACACAGTGATTTCTSCCCCTGAAATCTTCTGTTCCTAAATCAGAGACTCCCCTAATGCTACTGTGTTCACTACGACATTCAAGAAGCATTTTAAGTCAACATCACCAGTCTTGTAAATCCCATAGAGGTATGAGATTCTATGTTGGCTTTCTGTTGCATCCCATTGGTAGCACCACTACCCATCTTCAAAGCCTCAAGCCTAAATTCTCCACTTTGTTCTTACAGAAGGCCACCCTATGCTTACCATGCCCTAGTATTTCTTAAGGAAATGGGTATATAGATAATTTTGTCATCCAGTTTTGTACTTTCAATTTAAAAAGACACTGAGATGTGTGACCCTCAGATTCTCACAACRGATAAAGCACACTCCAGAACTGTAAAATTTTCTTTTTCAAAAAAAAGCTACTCATTCCTATTTGTTAGTATAGATTATAGGGGCCTTTCATTTCGATAACTACTACAGCATGCAACGAAAAAGATCCTACATGTTTGTAATTCACATGTACTCAAACACATTACTCTTGAAAAGAAATAGTTCTTATAAATTCTTTGTAACGATTGTGTTGTTCTCCTCCTCCCTAAAATATGCCAAAGTGAAAGAAAGCTGTTTCCATTTCCATAGAGCAATAACTATACTCACTTCTCCTTCAGAACTGTCAGTTTTTACAATAGTTTAAGAATAAGAATAAAAGCAATTTCAAAGATTAAGTAGTTTTACACTTGGCAAAGGATTCACAAAACTCTATGTTTTGACATAAAAAGAGCAAATTCCCACTAAATGTTCATAATCTTAAAAAAAGAAAAATTGCATGTGATTATTAGTAACGGTTCCTTGTGATCACAGCAGGTGCCAGAATGTTAAATGCGAAGGCCAGTTCTACTCTGCATTACAATTCTGTTTCTCCACCTTGAAGCTGAGGAGCTACCTCTGCACTTCAATTTATAATCTAACTTCTACTTTTGACAATCAACTATATTCTTCGTTAGTAAGAGTTACTATTTCTTATCTTTCAATGGAAGCAGAAGAAACCAGGGAAATATTTTCCCTAAGATTAATGTAATTATAAAGGATTAACTGACAATGTCTTTCTAATGCACATTATAAATAATAATTGTAGGCAAAAGCTGTCACTCTGCGTGAAACATTGCTTCAACACATAGTATGAATGAGGCCCAAAGTCAGCGGTTCAGATTTAGATTGGAGAGCCATGTACATACCTGTARTCTTAAAAATTTGTCTACCCAGCAAGATGTGTTCCACAATTATTTCTGCATTTTCACAGTTCAAGGACTATAAACAAGAAACGTGCACCATACTTTCACCTAATTTATTTTTTGACATTCTCCTATTGAGTGTATGAGAAAGAATGCACCTACCTTATGCCAGGTTGTACATCTTAACAGAGCACAAAAATGTAGAGACAAGGAATTAAATAAAGTCCCTACATCAGAATGGAAGGAAGAATGCTATTTATTTATGATTATTTGACTAGGAGRAAATTTCTTTTTACAGTAATTTTGCTTCTTTCTGCTTTCCTCAAAGAATAAAGAGTGGTACCAAGGAAAAATAAGCAACTATTCAAAAGCAAACTGAAGAAAACTAGGGCAAAGGAAACAGCTAACTAACAATATGGGACATTCCTGTACTTCTTAAAAGCATCTCCCAATTTTAGACTACTGTAAAAGGAATGCTAAAAGCCAACTTCAGAAACACAGCTCAGCTACCTACCACTGTATGTTAAATTAATAAGCAAAGATGTGGATAGCATCCTTGATTTGTTACAGTCTTTTCACCTGTAGGCACGGTTTCACCATCGCACATATTACGCGTCAGTGTATCTGAAAAATGTGAGTCAATTGCTTGAGATATGGGTCAAAGAAAACCAACTGGTCTTACTGGAACTTGTCTGAGTTGTTCGGACAGCTTCCAGAATGCTCAGGATCAGGGCCAGACTTCGGAAAGGGAACCAGCCCAGCAAGTCTTGAGCAACATATTTGCAAATTCTGCAGGTGGAACTTACATTAGGCATCTTCTCTGTTTCAAATTTGAAAAACTGACCTTACAATTGCTAATTAAATGTGTCAGCATCATCAAATACATCTCTGTCTTACCTCACAAAATTATTGCAAGTCCGTCTACTTTGTAGTAGGCAAGTTTATTGCAAAAATTATTCTCTCTTACCTCGGTCTGTAACATCTCTCACTTCTCTCATCAAAGAGAGTGTATGTTCCTTCACCATCCTACCTGGCTGATGAAGAGCATGAATAAAGAAACTGGCATTCAAGGACTTYGATATTATTTTCTAAGGTCTACCAATCACTCACACAACAACAAAAAATAATGCAAACACATTAATAAACACTTAAGACTAGTGCAACTGACTTTACAAACTCTTGACTTTATTAATATTTTGTCTGTTTTGTTTATGACAAAAAACATGAAGCGTTATCATCTTGTTTACCACATCAGCTTTATATTTAAAATGTCTTGGGAGGAAAACCAGAGTTTTCTTAAAAACTTCCTGATAACTTCAGGCTTTCCTTCTTAAAAGCAAATCATTACCTAAAAGTTTAAGTTATATCTAATTTCATGAGGATATCTGTAAGAGCTCTTTTACAATGAATCACATATTCAAAATGTTAATTTTGTTATTGCTTGGAGAGAAAACACAGGTAGCAAATTCTCAAGTTGTCATGATAAGAGAAGACTGTCTTCTCAGATAACCAGACTCTCTAAATTGCAAAGTGCCATAAGAGGATTTTATGTAAACTCACAAAATAGCTTCCAAGTTATGAAGGAACTGAGGAGACTGTTATTTATTTAAGAAACATCCCTCTGAATGAGTACAAACATGCTTTAAATTCTTTAGTAGGTGCAAAGGCTGAGACAGAAAGTTGAAAACTCCATTTTCTGTTCTACAATGAGGATAATTATAGAAAATTTCCATCTTTTATTCCTTCCTTATAAATACAAGTAAAATGTACATGAGTTCCACTCTCTGACTTAACACTAACTCATTGTTTGCCTTGCAGAAAGTGATTTAATAACTATTTTCCTTATGAAAAATGCCAATARTCTAAATCTTTTAAAATAAAAAATTCACTCTATACATACATAGAGATCATATGCCTTGAAATACAACAAAAATGCCTGCTTTAATTCCTAAGTTCCCCACTGCCCTCAGCAAGTACAGAGATTCTGACTGGCATTTTCTCTGCACTAGCTGCCCACTGTGTTAAATTGTATCTCAGACATAGCTAAACTCTCTCTCTCTTTTTTTTTTTAAATTATTTTATTTCTGTAGTTTGCCCCTTCAATTAAAATTTCAGTGTTTGACATAGCAGTTTTGATATGACAAATCTGAATGTCTCAACCCTTTAACTTACTACTTTAAAGATCCTAGCATGAGCCAACTTTGGAAAATGTYAATTTTTTGATGCAACAATCTTTCWGTGACTTAGGCACATCATTTTAAACAGGGTTTCTTCAACACTCTAACAAGCAATGGGAAGTAGATGTTCCACCATTTGAATTAGCATGCCATTGGCCAAACTGTTATATATTTAACTACTTTCAAGGGAGGTTTACACTCTTACTATGAATTACGGTGACTCAGAAACTCAGCACCAAAAATATCATGAAATATGCAATTACTTTGCTACATATGCATGTGATAAAGAAATGAATTGCCTAAAAAATTTTAAAAGTTAACTCTACATTCAGAATGTAGCATCTATGACAATAATGATCAGCTTCTTCCAGTGAAAAGCATTACAGACACTAATCACACATTAAAACATAAGGTGTGTCCTGAAAAGTTTCCATGTRTTTTAGTAGCAAAAGAAAAATGTATTCTATCAAAACTATATACTTTTCTATACCAGCAAAATAAAAACTTAATTTTCAGTAGTACACACATCACCTTCAGCTTCACACATGCTGCAGCTGTTTACTCTTGAWTATTATTTATAGAAGCAACACTTTGGTTGGGAAAAAGAGCAATTATATGTTATACCTTCTACTGTTATTCTACACATGGAACAAAAGCCACTTGAACATAAAACCTTAAATAAACTATTTTTAAAAAATCCACATCTTTTAATTTCTATCAAGTAAAAAAAATTAGAAGTCTCTTCCACAGAACTGAACAGGTTAAGTGATAAATAGACTTGTACTCAGGCAAAAAAGTGAAGTTTCGTCTACTGATGTATTTTAAATAATTCAACATGTGTAAACTAATAAAACCAAAGAATTTCTAAAGGAGAGCTGCTTTTACAATACAAAATTTTCAAAGCAGAGACTTGTAATATGAAATAAGTATATGTCTTTTTTTTTATCTTTTGCACTATCCCAAACTCTGACAGGCAGCAATATTATTTCTTCTTTTTAATATTTAGTATTTCTTTTTAGCAATAACTGTCAGGAACAAAGGTAATCTGCCCTTTTTGCTCCCCAGGAGAACTACCTGATCATCTTCCACCAGCGCTCGGTAGACAGCATCCTTCCAGACAGGTGTTCCCCTTCTATGCTAATGCCAAGCTGTTCACAACAAATTAAAAGTAAACTGCATTTCTTTTCACCTTATGCCAAATTATCTCCCAGCATCAAATACATCGTGTGGCTCTTGACTACATACCCGACTGAAGAGACTTGCTCTGTACCACAAAGCAAGATATAAAACTGCATATAGTAGGCAGACAAATACAAGKATTTCCTGAATGCTAAAGTGAACTCTCACACCTTACAGTATGGACAATCATGGGTAAATGAGCTAAAACAAGTATTAAAAACAAACAAACAAACAAAAACAACAACACAGCTGAACCACTACYATTTTTTACTTGGTATCTGCAATAAATTAAGAATGGTCAACTTTTAGATGAGAATATGYTTTCAAATGAGATCATTCTCATGTAAAGTCATCTGATCTTGTCTTTAATAGCAGTTGCCCAAAGTTAGTGGTGAATGTTTGTACAGTATGTTTTAGATACTATTATAACTACAAGTAGTTATATATATTGCTTCTCCTTTCTAAGCAGACCATCAATAAGCACGAAGTAATAACATAGTTATCCTAGYATTTAGTATTTGATGAAGGATGAAGCTATGACAAAGGATTCACTTCATCACAGGTAGCAGAAAGGAATTTATTCTTCCACGACAAGGTATGTTTAAACTGATAGGGGAAAAAAAACATATACACACAAAGAAAGAAAAAATAACATTCTTTCTTTCATCAATTGAATGCATCAGTCAGGCACTGGAAAAGGAGCAGAAAAATCTATGGCATATACTCCAGCATGTGAATGCGCAATTGCAACCAATTTAAGAGCCAAAAATCTTACCTTTTTAACTGTCACACCATCCTTTGGAGTTTGCTTTGTTGACAAGTTGTACCCAATCATCTGTTTAGCAAGCTGTTCAACAATCTTAGGGCTGCAAACAAATTGAAAAGGTTAGTGTATTAACAGATATTAAAAGAAACAGTCACCTAGCCATTGTAAATAGCTTAAAACTACAYCAAAAGGAATTTATTGACGTTATTTCATTTTTAAAGACTTACTCTTTAGTTAGATGAACTCCTCCTTTCAATCCACTATTGAAAATACCTTTTCCTCGCCCTCCAGCTAGAATCTGTGCCTTCAGAACAATTTCTTTTGCCTCTGTAAAATAAAAAACGCTCAACATCATGCTAGTGAGTGTCATTTATTGAGCTTATTAGCTTAAGCTCAAAAAGTAAACCAGGTTAGCCTGTATAAAAACAATGAGAAGACATTCAAAACTAATGGGCAATAAAAKAAATAGTCAATTCAGTATTTTTATAACGTAACTTCCCAAAAAATTGTTCAGGTAAGTTAAAAGAATAAATATATGTTACCCATTAGCAGGATAAATATGTGGTTGTTTAAGCWAAAAACATGCTATTAATACTTCATGACCCGCACGGCAAAGCATATAACCTGCACGCAGTTTGATAGCTTGCATTCTAGCACGATTTCTAAAGCATGAATCAGATCATACTGTCCTGAATGCACAACAAACAAATGCTCATCAGGGAAAACAAATTTCACTCCTCGCTCTGAATACACATGAGTACGACTATGCATTTTGTCATGCAAGAAGGAATCCCCATCTCCAGAGGGCAGGTAAAGGGTACTAGCAAGGGTACTAGCTGGGAAAACYTGTTAATCTGTTAATGAGGCAAGGTATCATTTGAATCTTTCATAACGTGTGTGTAACAGTACCTTAGTGCAAAGGAAGTGGAGCCATACTACTACACTTTCTGGAAAAAGGAGGTAGTAGAAGTTAAGGACCTTTGAGTGGGGAGGATCTCTTCCTCCATCGTTAATGTTTGACCCTTCACTTCACTGACCAGGCAGAATACAAGGAAGATCCAGGCCAGCTCCAATCCTTTCATATTAAATATAGCAAATAAGCAATGCAGGAAGCACGACTCAGGGCTCCTGAGCTCTTCAGCCTACAGCAGCAGAGTCACACGTTGCATCCATACAGAATGGGCTAACAACTTTTTATCAGCTCCCCGACCACTTTTGAACAAAAATATCCTAGTTCTAGGAGGCAGGCCATCCTCTGCTCTGTGTCCTGTTCACCCATGAGGAAGGTATTGTAGCTGCTAAATATCATAAGTAATAATAATAGAGAAACAAAATACAATTAACCCAATAGCCCTCTTCTCAGTGGCTCTTAATATATTCTAAAAAGTAGTACAAAAGCCCAGGAATGTTCTTTTAGCATCTCCCATGCCAGACTGCAGAACTGAGATTCCACCTTTGTCTCATCTTTCTCACAGAGGAAGGTCAAATCTGCCCTAATTCAACCACTCATTGAGTCAGAAGTTCAAAGACTTCATGTGAGCAATAAAATGAACTTGCACATAACCAGATCCCAAATCAGCATTGGAAATGAAAGTATCTCAACTACAACAGAAAGTTACCAGATTTTTATTTTTACAAAAAAGTAAAACTTTCCTCATGGACTTCCTCATGGCCAATCTAAAACCCATCTGGGAGCAGCATAACATCTATATGGAGCTGACAATGCCAAAAGTAACTGCACTAAGACCTATATTCCCAAGAGAAGAGATCCTAACATTCTTAACAAGTAAAACGGAAGAGAGGAGAAAAAGAAAAAAAAAGGAAAGAAAAAAAAAAAGACACCCTCAAAACATCTCTGCAGCTCCATGGATACTTCCTGAAGCATAAAGATCTGCCAGATGTCTATATCATGTTAYATTAATGAATTCTGTCTCTTTTCACAGTTGGCATAATACTACCTGGTATTTTAAATTCTGAAATCCTAATATTAACATATCATTAGCTGGTGTCTAGAAAAGGCTACCATTGTTACTGTTTTGCAACTGATTCCATTGCCACTGAAATCTGTGGAAATCTCCAGCTTCAGTGAGGTTTGCAGGAGATCATGCCTTGAATCACAATGTTCTGTAAAAGTATGCACAAAAACATTGTAATTTGTCATTATGGAAACTTACTTTCAAGCAAAGATGGTCTTTTTAGGCTTATATTATATATAAATATTTTATAGATGATTAAATCTGCAAGTTTGGAAGTAGAATTTTTGGTGAAGATCAGCTCTGATAAAGCATCATTTCCATGTTCCAATATGATAAATCTGAGCAAGTGAAAAGCAAGTTGGGTCTTACGATAGGATAAATACTACGATGCAAATATTAGGTTTTCCATAGTATGACAGAAAATGCGTTTTAACATATCTAATGGAAGTAGCATACTAAGAAGTGCTTGATTTCCAGGCTTCGCAAGACAAAATCCCTCCACGTGTTTATCCATCCACTAGTGTATGACGTACATCATTCTGAACCTTAAAAACATTCTCCTTGAAAATACTTTTTGCATTCCAATAAATTCATGTTCGCAGCTCCCTATTATTCACATCACTGCAGATAACCAGGAAATTTAAATGCAGTCTCAGTCTTAGGGCCGAAGCATACAAATTAAGATGAATTAAAACTATAAATCACTTTCCAAGCCAGAGAAGCAAACCCTAGAATCACACTAGCTGCTGTGATAAAACATCTAATGCAGTATTGTTAATAGATGCTACAAGCATTTAATTAGATCAGTTTTAGGTGCCAGCCATCCTGACAATGTGAGTTTTGATCATCAGTGATACATGATGTCAATTATGCGAGCCACCGCTACTCTCTGTGCCACAGATTGCTAGGCCAGCAATTCCTTTTTATTCCTAACCAGCATGCTACAAAGTGTGACGATTATCTTCACGAGGCTACAACAAATGAAGTCAGAGAAAGGAATTAATGCATACTTATTTTATAATCCACTAGAGGACTATCAAAGCAATACAGTAACTTCAGAAAGACAACTATCAAAAACATAAATAAGTGCACTAAAAAGTAATAATATCTACATAAAGATTAGACCTGAAGAACTAATCAATATAGTAGCTCATCAGAGCGCTGAGCAGAAAGTTCTTCTTGCCCTAGAGGAAACCAAYAGGAAGCAATTTAATTCAGTAGTTATTTGCCCAAGCTCTGTAAAATGAAGTAATCCAGTCAGATCTTATTTTATAGTAACTAGGTCTGATCATTCAAGTACTTACCAAGCTGATTCACTACTTAACATCAACATTTTATTTAAAGAGGTGATTTCTAGAAATGCTCGCACAAATTTACTTTTATCTCCTACATGAATTCCCAAATTATGTTAGGAAAGACTACCCCTAAAGAAAAACATGGTTTTAGTTAGAATATATGAAGCAATACACCATCACTTGTAGGCTTAAACAAAAACATGAACAAAAACCACCAACAAAAAATTAAAATACAGTATGAAAGGTCAGCACTGAACCCATTAAAAAGTTATGATTAATTCACTCAATTAGCACCAAACTGCCAGAGTAWAGCTGAAAAATGTCCAAGTAAGTGTTGAGTAGTTGCAAATAGCAGACTTGAAGGCAGCCTRGTACAAGCAACATGTCTTTACACCACCATAAAGTACACTGCAACATTTTCAACAGCATGGCACTGTGTAAYTAAGGTTTAAATGAACTTCTGTTTATGTCCATTGACAAATAAGCTTTTGTGTAATATTTAAAAAATCAGATTGTTTTTAAGTGCATACAGACTTTTGTCACAGATTTAAAACTTTATTTACCATTCAAAATAAACAAAAAAATCCAGCCTGCTCAAGTGTACCTGGATTTTGTCATTAATTTAGCAGTAAATAGTCCCAAATTGCTCCATGCAGGTTAATGACATTCTTCTAGTAACAGTATGTCGTCTTAACTAATTACAACTTGAATAYATTAATATCTTGATTTGAAACAATTTATTTACTGAATCTTGTATCTGTTTTTTACATAATACTACAGAAAAGAACGGTAACAAAAAGTCCTTTCAATATAAAAAAAAAGAAAAAACATACAGCAGTCATCTCTAAGTTATATGCAATCAAATGAGAAACTCCTGGAGGCATCAGAAAGGTCCCTGCACTTCAAAATTTCATAACAGCAGCTTGCTCCAACCACAGTTCTAACAAATTAATCTAACTACATAGAAAAAAGCCTTTAGATATTTTTATTTTAAATCTGGATGCTTCAAGAGAATAGGCTATAACATTCTAAGGGACAAACGTCCCTAACATTGTATTCTACAATACACCGCCTTCCTTTCAGGCAGCGATGTGAATACAAATTGCAAGTGCTACACCTTGCAGTAGGCTCGGGTCTATAATGAAAGCCTATTTAGAATCAATAAAATCAGAGTTGCTTTGGGGAGCTATGATTACTCTGGTCCACTGGTACTGCTTGCAGCAAAAATGAACAGCTTGTTCTCAGCCCACTGCTGTGTATATTTAACTACTGAATTCTTGATGGTGAGACAATATACTGCGAACCACAGTTCTGCTTGTTAGACGGTATGCTAATTTATTACCTGTGAATGACTTCCCATTATTATTGATACGACTATATGATCGCAAATTAGGCATGTTAACAATTACATTAAAATGCACTGTAGCTTATCAAAAATAAACTACTATAAAGAACAGACTGAAGACTGCACAGTATTTGGCCTCACTCTTGCATGCTTAGGAAAGAAAAAATTTATACCAGAGTACTCAAGACTCTCATCACACAAWACAGAATTGGAGCGTGGGTTTGACAGAAAGATCTCCTAAGAAATCCTAATCATCTCTGTCTCACTTTCAGACAGGTCTTCCCTCCTGCAGCTCAGCTTCGCTATCTGCAGCTGTTCTGGGAGAATTAATTAACGTTTGCACCTCTTTTAAAAAAGCACACTCTGAGATAGTATCACTTCAGTGCATCTCAGCCCAGCGTAAGCAACTGATTACAAGGAAAAGGCTGACTCGAAACCCAGGCAGCGGTCTAAGTACTAGGGTAGCAAAGTACCACCGGAAACTCCGCCGCAGCGGTACCTGCTGTTAGGAGCCACCGCAAAACAGGCGCAAGCAACCCAGTGTCATGGGAACTGTGCAATGAAGGCAGATCGAGGACAGGAAAAAGAGGCGAACTGCAGAAGGTCTTCTGGTAGCAATTATACCCCACTTCAGACAGCACAAGAAATGTGCACTAAAACAACGAATGCCTACATGCCATCCCTGCTGCTGTTTCCTCCAGTGCTGATGCAAGCTTGGAGCTTCCCTTTCAAAATACACGGTTTTCCCTTCTTTTGCATCTGATCCAACAGTAAAAGCATTCTCTCTCAATTTGGAAATCTACTTTACTAGATGTCACCTGTCCTTTTTTGTTCTTTTTTTTTTTTTTTTTTTTTTTTTTTTTTTTTTTTTTTTTTTTTTAATGCTACCACCACCACATGAATTTCTCCATTCCCTTTGGGAAATACTGGCTTTAAACCATTTCTGAAGCTTCAGCCATCCCATTATACCGTTCAGGCAGGATCCTATCAGCTACAGCACTTTAACGTTATCGTTAACGTTATCTTTAACAGCACTCCCATCCAGATGCACTCTAGTATACTTCAGCACGTGAAGAAGTAAAACCTATAAGGGAGATGATGATAAACACAATCCAGTAATAACAAAAAACTGTAATAAAACATAATTCCCACATTGAACATACAATCTTGAAGTTGCCATAATAACATTTCATATACGGGCCTCTTTACATGAAATTGCTCTGAAATCTGAGACAGCTTTTGCCAGGAAACAAGTACTATTGCCACATCTGCAGCTGCCCATCTTCCAAGCATCCCAGGGATGTGGAAGTTGGAGAGTTCTCCTATCTGCCAGGTAAGCAGAYTGAGATGCAAAACAGAAGCTGTCCGTAACAAAATACCTCCCACAACTTCAAAAGTGTGAAGTAAGATCCATAGAACTAAGTTAAACACTTGGTTTGGGTTTTTTTCTCCATTTAATTTAATTTTAAATTCCCCTTCTCTTTGTTATTTCCATTCTTCTGCTCCATAGCACCAAAAAGAATTATATTCTTACCTGCCTAGTTTCTACAACCTTTGGTTTTCAGACTAGTTTAGAATTAAAGTTAAATAAATCATCCTTTTTATGACTCCCTGCTTTTGAATATATTGCATATTTATTGCTAGATTATAAGCCTCATTAAAATCTATAATGATAAATTAGTCAATCTCTTGATTCTGTCACTTGTTATTAATTGCTTTCATAACCATTACTATGCACCTCATTGGTAATAAAAATTTTAAAGCTAGATAAAATCAACTAAGGTAAAGCTCACTCTTAATACTGCACACTCAAACCTGCTAAAAATAAGTAATCAGGTGTTCACACTTCCTACATTTACATTAAACCTGATAAATTACTTATACAGTGAATGGAGCCTCACTAGATGCAGCAGCACCAATGTAATGCATGCATATGCACATTAAGATAGGGATTCCACCTCCTCCAAACGAAACTGCACTCATATTAAAACTGTTTCATTACGTGCGTGTATTTTTGGTATTTTCCAGCCTTTAAGAGTTTCTCTTTTCAACCTAAGTTCTCTCACATTTTTAATGCAGATTTTGTTCTGTAACAGATTCAGGGTTTAGACAAGCTACTGCCTGTCACCTTTGCCTGCAATCTCAGAGGAGACACGGCCGGAAAACCCAGCTGGGAAGGGAGCAGGCCCTTCATTAGGTGGATGGGAACTGAGCCGTACCAAGAGAGCGAGCAAAAGCTTTTCCTGCCAGCTCTCAGGCACCATCGGTCCTCCGGGGAGAAAAGAGGAGGTCACTTTCCGTGACCCGCAGCGTGGACCCGGCCTCYTGCAGCACGCTACGTGGGGTGGGGGCAACACGGAAAACCGCACACGTACTGACGGTACCACCTGAACACTCTGCTCATTTAACAAAGACGATCCACTGCTCTCTTCTGAAAGATTCTTTTTCCATAYTGTAACACAACATTAGGAGTAGTAATGTTTACTGAAAACATGCCTAAATTCTTTCTTATTTATTTTTATCAGACTGTTTTAGCATACACTAAGGGATGTATATAATTCCGTTTGTTCCCTAAGTCCTCAATACASTTAGTTAAAGTGCTATATTAACACAAAATTTTTCCCAATTTCCTAAGTATTTCCTAGTAACTTTACTTTTGTTTTTCAGCTGATTCCACAATACGATCTTCTTCTGTCAATATACACATCATGCAACTTTATAATACTTTATAATATGGACAATTCAATATTGTTTTCTTTTTTCTCATGATTTCAGTTTAAGATACTGTCAAAGCAAGCAGAGAATATCTTTTCTTGTGTGTTAGTTCCAATTCCTATTACCTGACACCAACATGAAAGCATCTCAGACTAACCTCTTACTATGCACTAGATCCATCAGAAATTTAGGTATGCAAAATCACAAGGATTCAGAATTAGCCTCTCCAGAGATTACAAAACCTTTGTATAATCTGGCTTAGTCATCAAATATGCACTTGGAATTTGTCTATATTCCTTATAATAAAAAATACACAGATACATCACAAAACTTGCTTCCTTAAACCACTGCAATTAAAAAAAAATGTAATTTTATCAGATTTTTAGCAAGTTATTTCTCTCTTCCCTCTCCCTAAACTACAAGGAAAAAGTTATAATAAAATGYATATACTGACAATATTCTTTGTATCTTTACCTACTAAAGCTTAAAAAGAATTTCAAGATTTCCTTGCAAAAATATCCTGCAAAGTTTTGTGRTTTCTTTTAATATTAAATTTATTTTAAAGTAAATAGACACAAACAGTTCGACTGTGTCCTAAATTCTTGATTGAATACCATAACACTGTTTGTTTTAATGCAATTCAGGGAACAGGTTTTATGCAATCTGTAGTGCTGAAGTCAAGCAGTCATTAAGAACAAATGCTGCTCTCGCCCCTAGCAGCAACAATACGCACACCTGTTTTCCTGGACTGCTTCCAAAATTTCATTCTTTGTGATGATGTGCAAGGCACCCAAGCCAGAAAAAAAGTCTTTTTAGACTGATTCTGAATCTTTTATGCATTACTGAATTGTAGAGAGGGCACTGAGAAATTTGAACATAGCATAGAAAATATAAGAACTGGGGAACAGATATTAGGTTTTCAATAATTTGTTTTCAAGTATAAAAGAATTCTTGTGGTAGAAAACACTTTTAAAGATGGAGCACAAAATATAATAAATCTAAGCAAGGAACCAGGGAATACACACGGTGTTTAGAAAGAAACACGCCCCACCAACAATATGCAAAAAGGAAAGACAACCTCAACATTACCACCATTACTTAAGAAGTTTTAACAAATTCGTAACGTAATACATGTGGCAGGTCAACTACAGATTCCTTAATTAGCCCTTTCCCAAGCATAGTCATTACATGCAGGCCTGCTATGTCCTCCAAGATCTTTAAATTATAAGCATTAAAATGGAGGGCAAAGCTGAAATTTGGAAGGCATCACACAGCGGCAGCTGTGCACAGAATCATCAGCCTCWGCAAGCACGAGGAACAGGCTGCTCGCTAGAAGGGAGGCTCTGAAGGTGGGACTGCTTCAGGCCCAATTCCTACCAAGCCTTTCTACACCTTTGACAGTACCGGGGCAGGACTAAATCACTTCTGAGGGGTTCATCGTCTTTCACAGCCTTGAAAACCCCAGGACAAACTGACCTGAGCATTTACCATATGCAGGTGCTCCCAGCCTCGGGGATCTCCGTGCTTCCACTGTACTCAGCGTCACATCAGCAGTGGTCACTTCTTCTCTTCACAGTATTTGACCAAGACAAGTCTGAATTCACAATACTGTTGTTATCTTCTTTGTTTTAAGCATAYACTAACCACTTTAGCGGTATTAAAGACAAATTTAGGATGTATAGGATGTATTAGGTGGGATTTATTCTGGAGCTGTTATTCCACATAATCTCTTGATTCCTGGCCCAATATATAGAAGGCAGTAAAAAAATTACACAATTTGCATAAAAACCAAATATTGTAGAAGTGTTTCAAAACTTTCAAATCCTACTTCTACATGCTAAGAACTGCTTCCAGTTAGAAATTACATAGATRGTATTTAGATGGCATTTAGATGGTTTCAAAAGAAGCACTGTGAAGAAAATGCCACGGATATTTTTAAGACCATGGTATTTATCACCCAAATGTAATGTCATTCACTTAAGTAAGAAGAAAGTATATCACAGACACTACTATGAAAACAATTACTACCTTAAATTTTTTTWAAAAAAGAAACTTTCAYATCTCTAAGTGTGACTCCTAATAAACACCTGATACTAGGTGCAAAACCAGGACTGAGAATCAAGAAACACAGCTGCTGGKCAGAGAGCTTGTACACTGGTTTGTGACATCTAAATCCTTTTGCTGATGTAAGTGGGATTTAAGTGATGAACCGGCAAGGATCTGGAATAGCAGTGAACGGTACCCAGAGTGAAAAAGTGAAAAGAAAAACTATCAAGAATACAACTGATGTGAATTGGTTCTGATGTTTCATTCCTGTCAAGTGGAGGTTGACTAATTGGAGACTTCTAGGCTAAAGATCATTCACTTCCAAASCCCGAAATCTAGAGGAAAAAAAAGAAGCTATCCAAGTTTGAAATGGACAGAGAAAGCTCAACACATGAAGATTTAGAGATGAAGAGGAAAAAAAATTAAATACAAGATTAAATGGAGAAATATCTTACTARAAGACAGAAACACTGCAACCAGAATACTAAGCATATTTATTCCTGAATATATTCTCCTGCACAGTTTGCTGAAAATCCTTTCAAGGATTACTGATGTTAGTTTTCATGGTATCTAACTTTTCATTTAACAGAGAACCGCCRCATCAAGAGGTACAGAGAGAGATATTTTAGTCCTTTGTCATCTGGTAAATATTAGCTATTGTAAGCAGATGAGGTTTCATCTGTGGTAAGCACAACTGCTTATAACTKCATGTGAAAGAATACTAATGATAAACTAAGCACAACTAACAAGAGAGAGGATGTTCCGTCATCCTCCTCCTGTTTTCATTTACTTGTCATATATGCGAAATAGAATCARTGATCAAAATAATCTAATATTGGAAAAAGGCTAAGAGGAGACCCATCAAAAGAATGTAGTAATATTTAACTCAACATTTCAGACTTAATTTTTCCATAAGTGGGACATCTCACTGATCAATGATACATTGGTGAATTTACATTTAACACCTAAAAACTTTTGTTTAGGAGATCAAGTGTCAAGTGCTATTACCTGAACAATGTTCTCTCTCCAGCTCCATAATGKTTACCAATCTACAAAGATCCTTCATGTGCATGTAATAAGCCAAGAAATTCAATCTAAAATCACTCAAAATGCATTCCTACTAGTCTATATTAACCTTTTAAGAAAAATAGTTTTCTTTAGATATTTCTGGACATTTTGTTGTTTCTTGCTCTCTAAAAAAGCTAACCTGTAAACCATATTAAACACATTTTCCCCTGCCATATGCATGGACATTTAACATTACTGCTTTTATTTGCTTTTTTTTTACATTTCAAAAAATGATTAAGAAAACTATTTGTATTAAAAAATAAATTACAATCAGCAAGCACATTCTTAAGTCTTTGTTAAATATGAAGGCATTAAATCCTATTCTGAATCTGGGGCTCAATACATAACATAAAATAAAAATTGTGAAAATTCAAATATTGACATGTACACTTAACACACAYKTCACAATAAGCCATGMTACTCCAGTTAGAGCATTGAGATATCTAACACATAGCACTGCCCTTTTTTCCTCCCTTTCTCCTGGCTACACTGTACAAATAGTATTCATTTCTTTCTACTACCCTCCTGCAAACCCACTAGTAACTACATTTTGCCTTTCCCATCCACCAARGCACAGCAAAGCTCCAGCTGGAAACAGTGTCTTTCCTGAATGCTGACAGCCCTGAAGTATCTGGAAAATGTAGGGACAGATTAATATGAATAACATGATATTAACATGATAGATTAGTTTATCCATTTACTGTGTTTGTTTGGAACACTGTTATAGGACTTGGCTATGTCCTTCTCATAAGTAGAATGAAATTTAAAAATGAGAATCATGGTATTTGAAAGAAACAATAAGTGAAAGAAAAAAGAAAAATGATTTTTCAAAGAGGCTACTTTTTTTTAAAAAAAAAAAAAATCTTACTATCACACCATTTGCAGATATTTTTCAAAAAGATCACAAGAAGGCAAATTAGGGAATATCCCAGATGTGTAAAAAAATTCCCACCATGCTTTTCATACAGTGGTAATTTTTAATAGTTTTTCATCTTGATGATTTCTTCTTTTTAAAATGGTATTAAAAGCCTTCAGTTTAGATTGTTTGCTGGAAGCAAAATAATCCAAACTTCACACAGAAGGCTTATAACATATTAGGAAAATTTAAGAAAAAAAAAACTTCAAGGTTTAAATTCTATTGCCACTATTCATTGAAAGCTAACCCACAATATAGGCACTACGAACCTCTAACAATCTAGGCGTGTGAAACCAAACAAGTTTCTACTCGCTTAGCGTAAGGAAGAGGAAAGTAAAGACCCTAGGACAAGCCTGTGATTTTTGAACCCAGAAAAAAATATTAATGATAAAGAACAAACTGTAATACAGTTGTCAGAACAATGCATGTTGTGTCCTTTTTTTTCCCCAGCTTGTTAGCTAAACCAACGTACATGACCATGTACTCTACCAGTCTACTCAGTCTCTTTGACTGCCCCAGCCTCTCTTTGCCCTTTTAGTTTTCCTTATGGATTTATAAACAGTTGCTTGTTATTATACACAGTTACAACATGCTCTATATGAGGACACTAGCAAGCTGTTAACTCTATTAACTTAATAATAGATTTTTGAGTGTGATTCCAATTAATTTCAAATCCCACATTCCAAGCAAAGCCAGAATTACAGAGGGCCATATGGTGCCTCATAAGTAACAATTAAAAGTTATTTTCTAATCTTTATGCACTAAAAAAGCCACATAAAAATACATATGGTTTCAATGACGTGAAGAAAATCAAGCTTGGGAATGTCTACAGATACCCAGGAAGCGCCAAACACTTTTTCCTGTTCATACATTTCTGGTCCATGCTAACCCTTCATATTATGACTAATYGCAGTGTGTGCCTCAAAGATCATAACTAAGGTTGTTCTGAAATTGGAACTTCATAGCCATGTAGCACAACTKGTAGAAAGATCTATGTAAAACAACTTGTGTCAAGGGTTTGACATTCTCGAATTTAACCCACYGCACAGATTTGTTAACAAGCTTGTCCAAATCCAGCAATGAGAATTTGCAGAGCTCCTCCAGTCAGCAAAATCGTGTCTCATGATTCAGAGGATCTGGGAGCTGGGATTCGGGAGACTGTAAACTTGCTACAGGGCCTTGTCATTTTTCTGGAAAGTGAGAATTCACACTATCCAACATAGGCATGCAACTCCAATTGAGAAATTACGAAGAAAAAAAATGAGAGTAAATTAATTTTAGATCTTTGCCCTAAATGCTCCCCTAGCAGCCACCTTTTTGTTTCCTCTCTTTGACTACACTTGGTGTGCATGCTAACTGCAGAAAAATTAGAATATCCAGATCTGGTTTGGCTACCTGAAGTTAGATAAATTCTTAATGACCCTAACTATAAAATGGAAATAACARGGCTACCTGCTTCATTGGACTTCTTGGGACTAAAACATAAACAAAGAGAATTAGAATTTCCTCAGCAGTACCTCAGATAACTGCTTTTACTACTCTSTATTACTGAAAGTCAAACTGAGGTACAGACAATTTATTCTCCTCTTTGGCATGAGAAGACATGCAGAACATGCACTGGCCTTGGCTACTTAGAAAGCAGTATCACCATTGCCAGTAAGGCCAGACATGAAAACWTTCATTCATTATATAAATGATTTTTATCACTTCAGAATCTCCTGAGGATAACAGGAGGAACAGATTTTGCCAAACAAAAAGCAGCAGAAGGAAAACATATTATAAACCTAGACATCAATGGATTATTTAAAGTCACGAGGACTGTATTTCTTTCTAAATATACCTATTTTTAAATCTGTTGAATTTTTGTACTCGAAAAATACCATATACTATGATTGCTGTCAATTCTCAAGAGTGCAATTTTGTCAAATTCATCTTTCGCAAGATGACATTTTGAGGCTACACTCAAGATAAGCTGAAGAGAAGAAAAATTTATCACTTTCAAATTCATATTCACAGGAATATTTTTTCCCTTAGCAASTTATGCACTTCTTTATATATATAAAATATTTGTACACACATACACACACACACGTTATATAAACAATCATATAAATTTCATTAATCTAAAGTATGCACAGTTTATTTTAAGTTTGTAAAGGATTGAATACAAAAATTATGGTAAGTAAAGGGAGAAAAGGGTGGAAAGGATTGTTCTCTTTTGTCTATTTTACTTTAAAAATTAGCTCAATTTAACTGCTCTTTGCAAAAATAAATACAGAAACATTAATTATATCAGGCCTGTAACCTTAGTTAATGCTAATACAAAAGTACTTAGCAAGAGAAAAACAAATTCAAGAACTTCAGAAGTCTGACTATTAATATACACTACAAATAATATATTAATTTAGCTATTAAAGGACAGAAGAGAATGCTCAAGAATATTGCTTGCCAGCRTAATGATCTTTTTGCAAAAATCTGAACTTCCACAACGTATTACAGATAAATAGGTCTAACATATCTCATCAACCTGCATCAAGCAACCCAGAGATTGAGTGTGAGATGCATGCAAGTGGGTACCAAAAAAGATATATTCTCCAAGCTGTTCCTCTGAAGGCCAAGTTTCAAATATTTTCAGAGCAAAGAAYCACATCATTACCTTTTTATTGACACAAGAACACAGATTATTCTGCAGACCATTCACGTTCTACAGACCGTTAGTATTTAACTATGTCATTAGCTTATCTGCTCTATACACATTAGGAAGACTCTGCRCTTGCCTAAATCTCTGGTAGTGGTAGAAAACTCCCAACATTTTGCAGTTTGGGTACCAAGAGATTCTCACCATGAAGCTACAGGTTAGAAAAGAATGTCTAATTAGCAGTATTTAAACCAGAGCACTAGCCTATACGGGTCTTAGGCCTGCCCCAACGTGGCCATTTCTGTATTAAGAAAGCAAAGGGAAGATTTCTTAAGCAGCAAAGACCACTCTACCATAGAACACAAATCCCCTTGTTTGAACAATCACAAATCATTCTGGGAAGAAATTACACTGAAAGTATTAAATCCAGCAGAAATCCTCTTAGAGTGCCAAACACTTGTCCTCCTTACCTGTGGATGGATTGCAGCAGCTAGCGCTTCCAGTAAATCCCATACCTAATTTTGGGGGCACAAAAGGGCAACGCCAAATTCACACATATATCTGGTCAGTATGTTACAGGGAAAGAAATGGAGTGTTCATTCGAGTGTACATTGTTGGAGATGTAGGGAAGCAAGTCCTGGAACCAGAATCTTTATCCTTGGAGAGACATATATAGCAGCTGAGGTGTCTAACTTGTACATCCATATTAGACAGAGAGTCAATTTACATGGTCCACTGCCTGCGTTTTCTTTCCTTGGTATTCAATTGGATATTTACTTCATGCTGGCATTTGTTTCAAATTTTTAACAACCTGCAGCATGGCCTTGCTGATACAATCTAATCTAAGTTAGGACACAGGACAAAATAGKGGGAAAAAAATCTGACATCAAAAGTGCAAAATAGCACTCCACAGAAGCTTCCTTAACCAGGAGGTAATACCTCAAAGGGATAGCACATGTCCATTTTGCTTTTCAGAATTGTTTTTGAAAGTTCTCTGGCTATTTGAACTACAACATCACATTTTGTAGGAGAAAATAGATGAAGCTTTAAGGAAGACAATCTTCCAAGTTACCCCACGCATGGGGACACATTTTCAGCAACTAATGGGGGTAGCTTTAAATCTCTCCTCAAGATCTTTTAGGAGCCTTATAACTAATTAGTCAATTAAGGATATGCAAAGAAGCAAAGCATTTCAAAATGCATCTATCCAAAAAATCATGAGAAAGCGTGCATCCTCCTCCCTTCCTAAAGGGTAATTTTAGGGCTTGAATTTGTGGTCTGATTCACCCCGGATATATACTTGCTCACTTTTCTCTCACTTAGTATAAACCCTCACACTTGACTGGTAAGAGTCATATGGTAATGCRTTAACTGACTGGGGACAGAGAGGAAAGGATAAATCAAATTCTGTATTGACTGCTTACCGTGTAACGTCCAAATCAGTAGCATGTTCTTTTTAGATATTAATACAGTCTCAAGTGTAAAGAGTAACACAACTCCATAGCCGATTTGTAACAATTTCACAAAGAAAACAGTTATACTCTAAAAATACCCAAATATTTACTAACAGGTGCCAGAGGACAAATTACTCTCTGTATATCAATGGCGTATTATAGACATCATTCATGCTATAATTCCCAATGCTACTTCCAAAAAATTACATTTTATCTGCTAAATTACTGACAAAACACTACAACTAAAAYTGTATGTCCTGGTGTACAGTCATTTATCCTAAAGTGGCGTTTTAAAGAGCAATTATTGATTTCATTTAAAGCACATAAAAAGTAATTATTGACTATACCATGATTTTTCAATTTTTTCCAAGAAATGTAGTTCCAGCATGTGTCCTAAACATAAGAATCCATTTTTCTTTTTTGGCGCCTTTTTTTTTTTTTTTTTTTTTTTTTTTTTTTTTTTTTTTTTTTTTTTTTTTTTGTCTCCTTTATATACACCAATTCCCAATGTTTACCATGGGAGAACTATTTTTCAAATTTATCACAAACACAGCTATTTCGATATCTTTAGATTCCTCTTCAAAGCAAATTGCAATACAGCCTCTAGACTAGAGTTTAAAGCCAATCATACTGGATATATGAGAAATGAAATCAGCTAACATACATAGTAATTTTCTTTTAGTTATTATCACTGATCTAAAACATTTACAACCACAAGTCTTTTCTTTCAGGTGACTAATAATAATCTCTTTTTTTCTAATATTAGCTCAGCTGATTCTTGCACAAGCAAGTCTGCAGCTGCCAGAGGAACTTCTAAGCAGCAGCAACTAAACTGAGGTTAAGTTCTACTTGCAGGCTGTGGCAAAGTTGAAATATCCACAGATTTGTGCTTTTCAGCATAGGGAACCTGATTAGAAGACAAATAGATCAATGCAAACAGATTTTTTTCAAACAAAACCCTAGCATGTCACAGATTAATGGCCTGGGTAAAATGAAATGTTCCACCCTTCTGAGTAGGCTGTAATGTACCTCAAAAGGCTAAATCAGAGCAAAGCATAAAGGTCCACTGTTCCCAGAGCAGAGTAGAACTGAGCCTGTATGCTTGCAACCTGGGAAAATAGCAGAGGGACAAGGAAGGTGGCAGGCAAAAGAAGAATGTTAGTGATGAACCTGAACCATCTTGTGAAATAAAGTAATTTCCCCTAGGAGTAAGATGTTTCATAGCTCTGTATAGCGAAGCTCTAGAGAAAAGCCTTAGCCAGCAGTGTAAAAAAGGTGTTGATAGAAAGAACAAGACATCTGAGGCTCTGACCTTCGCCATCCATATTAGTGATGTATGCTCCATGCAATAAACATTTCATGGAGCTCTCAACTGTTCTAGCCTAATGAAAGAAGAAACAAGGGAACAAATAAAGCAGGAAATTAAGAGTGGGTTACTTTCAGCAGAGAGCTAAGGCAAACTTCTGCTCTCCTGCCCAAGAAGCAAAGTGATAAAGCATTGCAGTGTCACTTCCTCGACATCACAGATGGAGYGCGTAGAGTTGGCAGAAACTCACAGGCCTAAACTTTTTAAGTCACCAACATGTTTGGAAACATTTTGTAATAGGTTGATTTTTCAAAAGTTACAGTGCAGAGTACCCTTCCCTGAAAAACGTCAGACTTTAAAATATCCCAGAGCTTCCAGCTAAAATTGCTAACTGTTTTTGAAGATTTAGACCATCTGTATTTGAAATGAGCACTCTGTAGATAGTTGTTTGCATCTTCACCAGGCTAAGACGCACAAAAATATGGAGTCCCAAACGTACGCACATTCTGCCTGCATGTAGAAAGACCCAAACATACTGAAATGATATTTCTCACACAGATGTACCTGAAGTAAGAAACAGCCTGTTTATTTTTGATGCTTATATCCTTCAAGATAACACACTGTATGTTTACAAAAGTGATGTCTGCATAATAATCCTCTCAAAAAAATGAAATTTAATGTTCAAGTCAAATACTTCCGTATTTTTTTTTTAGCTTGGAGTTTGTACTTATATACACAAACATGTTGGATTATTATAAAAATCAATATAAATCATAAGGTCAGCGAGAGTCTTCCAATTGATTCAAGTATATCAGTGTATCCCTACCCAAAAAAGAAAAAAGGGACTCTCACACACAAAGCTGAACATACGGCTTACACATTTTAGGGTCCTGAAGTCAGAGGGCCCAATCATACCAACAAACCCATTTATATACAAAATACAGCCCAGGGATGATATTTAAGTATTTTACGGTAGATAAAGATCCATCTTCCAAACTCTCCTATGCTGAGTAAAAACAGTTCAGCAAATCCACCCCTCTCCCCCCCCACCTTTAAACACATGTTTTTAAACACATTTATGCAGAAGACAATGAATACAATTGATAAAAGGTCTTAAAAGCTGTTTTTCCATTTTGGGGTAGGTTGTTTTGTTTTGTGGGTTGTTGGTTTGGGGGTTTGTTTGTTTTTTTTTTTTTTTAAGACATTTACACTTCTTATAAATACGTGCCTATAAAAATAATAATTTATTAAAAGCAAAAATATGATTCATTACAAAGCAAAAAAGCCAATCTCCATAAAGTTTCCCTTAGCAGTGACTGAAATTATTTTTCATATGAAGATTCAGCATTTGAGCAGTACTCTTAACTCTATATAGTATTGCACATTTTTCTTCCTGTATTACGTAACACGCTCAAGAAACTGATAACTCTGKCCAGTTCTAGAAAAGTAAAATCAATGGCAATTTTTTAAAACATAAGTATTCTGCTGATAGTCTGATACATCTAAGAACTGCTGCCTATATTAGCACCCAAGAAGTTCACAAGATTAATCTAAAGTAGTATTTTTCAACTTTACATTCAGGTCACTTTTACTCCTGACATCATTGATTCAGAGCCAAAAAAAAAAAAAAAAAAGCCTTGATTCTTCTGCAAACGTATTCTGCTTGGAAGAGTGCCTGCATGAAGCTCACCGGGGAACAGGAGTGCAAGCAGCCCGTATCACCTTGCCCTTTGTTTAGATTGTCAGTTTTTCCTTTTGATCTTTCTTTGCAGTTGAAAAACCAAAAATTGATTTTCCCAGTAGAACTGAAGTAGAAAAAGGACAATGTATTATTTAAGATCCTTCATTCCTCCACATAAACCTATTTCTTTATTTACATACAAAAGAAACTGTCTTCTTCTTCTTGTGAAAAAAATATTTTCTAGTGGGGAACGCTCTCAATGTACTGACTGCTGTTTCAAAACAAATAAACAAAAAAAAGGTGCAAAAAAAGGGGATGAAAATCTCAAATATGGGCCTCCTGCAGAAAAGTGCACACACCACAACCCTCACAAACCTTCCAGAGTCACAGAAAACAAGCTTCAGGGAAGCAGCAGTCTTATCTTCTAGGTGTCTGCACAAACCTTGGTTACTAGTAATGCTACACTCAAAATGCAGTTCATGGGCAAAGAGAAAATGCAGCATATAAATATATAAGGCAAAGAATGTATTGCTAGTCTAACTGAAATCTTAGCAGTATAATTCAAAATTATCATTACTTTAACATTTAATATATAAGGATATATAGTTTAATTTTTACAGAAAGAGAAAGAATACTTATACAAAGAAAAAGTTTTAGTAATAACAATAATATAGTTAAAATATTGTACACATACTACTTCTATCTCTTTTCTTGGTGTTATGCTCACCACTTCTCTTAGGACCCTTTCAACTGTTCAAAGGCTGRTAGTTTCATTCTGATGTGGGGGTGTTAGAGTGAGCCATCAGTACGGGGAGTCCTTTGCCAGGAGCAATATGATGTTTACACTGAGTAATTTAATAAATAATTTCTTCTATTGTGGTTACAACTTGCATTTCAGAGTAAAGGGATGGTTTAGGAGAGAAACAAAACAGGTTCCTTAACATCTCCAGGTCTTACTAGCATTAGTTATCTGCATATATTCATATTAAATCCTTGAAGAAAGTTTAGTCTCCAAATTGCTGAGCTGCTCTTGAACCTCCCAGTAAAGCCGAGGACACACAGGACACTAAGTCACTGGGTTAACAGACCAATCCTCCGTGCTGCTGAAGACAAGAGCTTTACATTTCTTACACTGCCTACCAGAAGCCCAAAGTGAGCCTCCTGCCCATTGCAGGGTTTCCAGTGTGCAACTATCCATCTCCCTTGACAACACCAGAGACACTGTCTACTTTCACCCTTTCCATGGACTTGGAAAGGCTCCCGACAGCCTTTCCCAACCATTTCATTTGAATCAACTCAGCATTTCATTTGAATCAACTCAGCAYTTCATTTGTCACACAGGTTTTTATTCAGAACATTTCGGTGAAGAGCATATCAAATTCTCCATAATTGTGACCAAACAGTCCAATTTTTTTAAATCTAAAAAGTATAAACCATGACTCTCTTTAAGATACATGATTACTTTCCTATATATTGCAAATAGGAGAATGCATAATGCAGTCACATTCTGGTATCTAAAAAGCACTTTTTAATCAGTTAAAATAGATGAGTGCTATATATACTTACATAAACTAGGCAAATGTACAAGTCTCAAATATTAGTAGTGCTAAACAGGTTATTTATAAGCCTATACACTCTCCTCATACAATATCCTGTCCTGTGTAGAGCTTTTCCAATCCTATGAGGGAACACAGATGTCCTGTTCATCAGTCTAACTGCTTAGCATTTATAGCTCAAGCTCCAATCATTACCTGAATGGCAAAGATACAATTACATTTGTTACTGTTAGACTTCGCATTTTCAGTTAGTCTTCATATTTTTGGGGTTTCATAGCATTGATTCAACCTACAATAATGAATGCAAAAGAAATACAGAGATGTTAGCTTTTGGCTTGGCAGTCAGCATTTACAGATAAAGATGCATCTCAATATGATGCTGAAATCAGCAAAGTTCAGTTTAATTAACGTTTAACTTCAAGATGAGGTGCAGGTAGGTACTATGCTCAGAAAGTATATTTTATGTTTTTAATGAAACTGCAGTCTACACATCACAACGAGTGAGCAATTCATGTCAAATCTTGGAATTCACAGCATTCTCAATTAATTACACATTAAGAAAAATTTTCTAGATAAAAAATTAAAATTGGAACAAGCAGCATCTTTATGAATAAAGAAAGAGAACGTGCAGTTGATTTAAGTGTTTTGAACCTGCACTGAACCTACAGAGGACCTGATGTACCAAGTGATCAAATAGATCTCAACTGTTTATACTCTCCACGCACACGGCAGTTCAGCTACTTCTCTGCTTCAGATGAGCAGGATTCTGAATCAAATCTGTCTCAAACCTGTCAATTACAGCTGATCGTATCTGTACAGCAGCTTTCTGACCACAATCCAGTTAACAGTTTCTAACTTCAGCTAGTCTGCTGTTTAAGTGACAAACACACGACCTAAGCATCACCCCAACGGCAGCTGCTATGAATCCTCAAAAACAGAGGCATTCTCTAACATCTCAAGAAAGCATCTTCAATCATCCAACTTAGCTTCTTATGGATCAATGAAATTAATAAAATTAACTAATAACCCAGTTAATATTTTATWAACTTAAGGTCAGCAAGTTGCTTTACCACACTGGAAAAACGCACTTCTCAACTCGTGTGTACAGTCACTTAATTGTGTCTGCCTGGTTTATAAATTTGAAGAGGTAACTGCTGGAAAGAAGGCTAGGGGTATTATTACTTTTCTCTACAGTGCAGAAAACAGTTTCAGATTTTATTGAAGTGTCAGGTATAGAGTAGACCCACTTTTCTTTAAAAAGTAAAGTTTTTGCATGATGTTTTGCTCATGCTCTTCCACCTTAACCTTCTTGAATCAAGTTTAGAATTTGTATTTGAGGGAGTATAAATTACATACGTGTAAATAATGGCCACACTTGGCTCCCAGAGTGCCTCCTGCAATATAATTTACCCRAAGAGATGCAAAAGAAGAGGGATCTACATAGCTAAAACATTATCCTACCTGCTGATAACTGCAGTAATTACAGCCCTTTCTGTAAAACTGTCAGATATCTCATCATATTGTCAACTTGGTGATATATAACTCCTGTTAAATTACCTTTGAATCTAGCCCTTAAAAATCTCTTTCCAGTATTTGAAGTTGATTATTTTACTTTTCTTTCTTCATTAGCCTAGAATTTTCTAAAGGATGCTTTGCAGGAAAGCGCACACATACCACTATTCACAGGATACTAAATGCCAGAAACTCAGTCTAAAAAAAAATCATAAATCAGAATCCCTAAAATTCAATTTGTTAAAACAGATACAAAACTGTACAAACTCAGAACTCAAATGAAGCAGGAGTCTCATTTGGAAACAGACAACACAAAGTATGAAAATACCTGAAGATGTTTTTATCTCAGAATTGTAAAATATCCTTTCAGTCAGCAAGAAAGCATCTTTAATCATCTAACTTAGCTTCTTATGGATGAATGAAATGAATAAAATATTTAATTTGCAGTAGATATATAGATATCTTTATTATGGACTTCAAATAAGAATGTCACTCATGATAAAATTATGCAAGTTAATTATAACAACCTTTAATTAACATATTTAAAGGACAGCTTACTTTAAGGCATGAGACATAAATCTGTAATAAYAGGTAAAAAGATTTTTATAAGAAAGAACATTTTTTCCTAGGATAATTAAATTTGTAGAAGTCAGGCTCAAGTCTCTCTTGTTCCCCTATTATCCCAACATACACGAACAAAAGCTGCACTATACCAAGGGTAAGTTGTGAAGGCCACTAACCAAAAGAAGGAGGGAGGAAAAAAAAAAAAAAAAAACAACCACACTGCATCTTTAATGAATTAAAATAAAAATCTGAACAACAGGGGATGTTAGACATGCAGACACAGTATCAGGATTATTATGATATTAATCTCCAGCACAGCACAATACTCACATACCTGGTACATAATGAGATTAAGAAAGATATTAATAAAAAAAAAAAACAGAGTATGAAGGAGTAAGATTTGGCAGGGAGTGGAAGGAAGCCCAGTGAAGGCCACCAGGTGAAGCTTCCCAGTCACTTCAATGGATTTGGAATCAGACTAAGTGATTAAAGGTATCTTCTCTCCCTAAAATCAAAACATAYTTTAAAACAGTGTAAAACAAAATAGTGTACACAGCTCATTCCTATGTTATGAGTAACTAGAGGAATTAGTCAAAACTGACACGCTATTTCCACCACACAAAAGCTTGGAGTTTTTTCCTACTAAAAATCTCAGCAGCTGAAACATCCAACACCTTTCTGAAATCAAACCAAATTACTTTGAACTTGGCATGTTCCTGCAGCAAGCAATACTATGCCCTGAGGGGTGCAACCTCTCCGCGGGAGCTGGCTCCAGCCCAGCGCTCCACTGCGCAGCAGGACGGCTCTCAAGGCAGCACAAGCATCAGGCCTGCAGGTCTSGCCGGCAGGGCAGAACAGGCACAGAGGCACACGAAACACCAGCAGCACCAGGGCAATATCTCAAAGTAAGGATTTGGGGATTTTTTTTAAGTCAAAAATTAAAATATTCTCCCCCCTCCCAAGGAAAAGGGCAGGACAAATGTCACCTTCTACATTAACGCAAGAACCAACAGCTGACTTTAACTGTAGGACAGGGTACAGCAGACCAAATATACGTAATACGGTAAACTTCAAGTCTTTAATAACATCACAAAAAACACTTATATAAAAGCATATATAACTTCTGGAACTAATCTGAACGTTTTCACTAAATGCTTTTCACAATGACTATCTTGAGGGTTAAAGCCTCATTTAAGATATATTGTGATATAGGCAGTTAGATAGTATCTCCCAGTTGAATCCAGCAGGGTTATAAAGACACATTTCACATTCATAAGTGTGTTGAAATGTTTTACTTTTCTTAAAACTGCAAATATTTGAARTAATATAGATAAACATATTATAAATTCACAGCACTTTCTCAAATATGAAGTAGCAGATTAACAAAATGTCAGAACATCCTCAGCTTTAAAAACTATTCTACTATCTGAGGTAGAGATTATCTGGAAAAAAAAAAAAAATCACAGCCTCTTATGATCACACTTCTCAATTGCTGATTTTTTCAGATTATCAGCTTGTAAATTGCTCCTATCTTTAAAGATAAAACAARCTCTTACAAGTCATACTAACCTTTGCAAAATACCAGTTAAGATTACTTCACAGACTGGAGGAGTTTAGGGGAGCAGAGGGGAAGGGAATGGTGATGCTGAGGCTGTATCCTGTGAGGTCTCCAAGCTTTCTAAAGTTGAAAGATTARAAGTGAGGGAGATGACTTCTGCCTTGGTTCAAAACCATGGGCTTTTAAAGCTAATGAACAGGTAAATAGCCTTATACATCAGTCACAGCCCACCCTGAAACACTAGCWATTCTGTGAAGACAAGAAGTATAACAATATTAACAGATTAATATTGACAGATTTAAAAAAAAAAAAAAGCAACTTGCTCCTCTGAATTGTATCTACAACACTATCTTTATGCCATACTTTGTATCCCACTGTAGGGATCACAGAAACTATAATACAGTCAAAAGTTGGACCATCACCAGAGCTGTCACCTTAAACAGTCAACAAAAGAAATAGTAAAGATGAGCCAAAAATTCAGAATTCAGGAAAAAAAAATGAATAAGGGCTGTTTCTTCAGCATAAGTTTAACTATTAATTTGAAGGAACATACCACTATGCAAATGGCTGTTTGTAAAATTTCCCAGTTTAACTCTCTCTAAGTCTAGCCCCGTTCCTTCTGTTCTCTATAGCACCAATCACCTGACTACAAAACAGCTCCCCCCATACACCTACCRGTGATGCGAGGATAATCAGAGCTGATGTTGTACTGCCTCCTTCACAGACAAAACTGCACCTCCAGTAGTATCACTTCTAAGCATTAAAAGGTCCACAGTATGGAGAGAAAAATACATTATTTTTCTTCCAAGAAACTATAGATCATCTAGAAGGGATCTGCTAGCAAGAACCTAACAGATACTACAAAAGTGGAGAGAACACAAACTACCTTTGCCACTAGAGAGTCATTACACTGTTCTTGGGTCACCTATTAATTCAGCTCAACATGATTCTACCACTAGTACTTCTATTCAAAAAAAAAAAAAAAAGAATTAGAATATAAACACACACAATACATTTTGCAAATGTAAGTGTCAATGACATTTTTAACATTGGCATGCAGGGGATTATATATTGACAGACTGACCAACTAGAAGGTGCAACATTTAATAACGCAGACCATCTACTTTGGAGCTTCGTCATCTTATTTCAAGTTTTTGACCAAAGAACACTATTGCAAAATTCATATCTATCTCCTACTGAGAGCTTATACCATGTAACGGACTGATTCTTCTGATCAGAGTCATCTCAAAGACTAACATCAATATAACTGCAATAATGAGGCCCAAAATGGAGAAACTACAGACTACCAGCTAAGAATCAGATCTTTTCCATTACAGCTTTAACTCATTCTAATACAAGTTAGTACTTGCAGTATTTGTTACGAAAAATGAGTTGCAGCACTTGATGTAAGGTTCATTCCTCTCTGAAGTCCATTCCATTTTAAGCAATTGTGAATGGGCTGGGATTGCCCAAAATCTCCCTAACTGCCTATTTTACCCAAAGGCAAGTCCATTTTTGCATGGAAAGTTACTTCAGAAAATCAGGCCATAAGCAAGAACTACAGCAACTGGTGACTCTGCCTAGGAGTCTAAAGGGGATAGTTTTGTTTGTATTAAAGGAAGACCAACTTTACTGATACTGAGCAATAKGATCAAAATAGCCTTCAACTATGATCGTGCTACTAAAAAATATTTGTCTGAACTTGGAATTCCATATTAAAATAAATAATAATAATAATAATAAAAACTTCACAGGAAATAAAGAGAAGGAGAAAAAGGACACCTCAGAGAGCAAAAGTTATAAAATAATGGTTGTTGTCCTAAAGTCATATATCTTGTCTATACAGTTGTTAAAATAAAAGTGACAATTACATGATTGCCAAAAATAGCTGGCATTTCTTTCTGCAGTGCTGTAGTTCACAGCTGTTGAAAAATTTTGATTCAGTTCTACCTTGAAACCAGTGCAGTCGGCGGTGGCAGAACTTTAAAAACAAAACCAGCCCAGCTCATTTATCTTTCGTCAGGAATGGATGTTCCCCAAAGGGGTATTCTGATAAAAGGAGCACCTACAAAAACAGTTGATTTGAAAAATTATTACTTGATATCACAGATGGATTTTATACTACAGGACTTTACAAATTAAAAACAAAACAAATGCTTTATCACATACTTTCCAAAGCAAGCCAGAGTAACAAAGGGAAAATGATTGTTTTTTTATTTCAGTGAGCAGCCTCCAAATATTT
Organism: Rhea americana; assembly: GCF_003343005.1. Classification (NCBI taxonomy): domain Eukaryota; kingdom Metazoa; phylum Chordata; class Aves; order Rheiformes; family Rheidae; genus Rhea; species Rhea americana. The sequence continues at coordinate 5,864,527 of NW_028185705.1, read as the reverse complement.
TAAAGCAGATGAGCATTTAGACATTGTAGAAGGTATATTTCTCTTCCTTACACAGCTGCTAGGACTGTAGAGAAAACAACGTTATTTAGTTTTCCCTATCTTATACATAAAGCGTGCCTACTGGTTCTTATTTCATGCATAAAAAAATGAAAATTTCATGCAGCTGCTTCTCAATTACGCATCTGGTTATTGTTCTGCAGCTGCAAAACTATCTTGAAAAAAGTAAAATACGGCATGACAAGTCTGGAATAAATGCAAACAGTCACCTTATACCCTTCTTGTGACRTGCTGCATTTTTAATACCTTTTAAAATTCCTATACCAAGAGCAATGGCTTTTGCCACATCCTTGTTTTATAAACAAATTTTTCACTAATATATTTAACACAACTAAAACTTGTAAATGACCTCTCTCTGTATGACACATTAGGTATAAAATTCAGTACCTCATTTCTAGAGTATTTTTTCCTTTGTGTTGTTACTTCTAAGTAGCTATTTTGGTAATTTGATCAGAAATCCAACACAGAGAACAATAAGTCCGYACAACATTAGTGTCAAACATCTGAAATGAGATTTTGATTTGTTAGCCCCCCAGCCATTACTCATATTACTATAAATCTGTTAAATATGAAGACATTTGGTGACAAAGAATGGTTATAAAATACCCAACTATTGTTAGCAGTCTGTAGCTTACATTTACTGACTCACACTCAGCATGTAATTTTCTAACAAAAGGAACATATGAGAAAAACAAAACAGATTTGTTTTTCTTAACTATGTTTATAAAACTATTTCTGTAAGTTCTCAAGAGACATAGGTCCCTTTGAAGAATTTTCATATATAAAATATTAAAAAAGTAAAAAATCGTAACATAACTTGAAAACTAAAACCTTTGATTTGAAACAGAGCAATATCTAGCAATAAGTCTTGAAAAAAATCTTGTATTTCTTTCTGAAAAGCTAAAACCTCAAAATCATAGTTATGCAAGCTGCATATTTTTTTTTCAGGTTCTCTGGCACATGGGGCATGACACATGTGGCCATTACCACATATGCACACACAGTTAGATCAGCCACCCATTCTTCACATATGCCAAGGGCTTATGTGGAAAAACATTACTTACTTGAAGAGGAGGAATCAGGCACATAATAAAGCTATATGAGAGACGCCATGYGCGTTCAAAGATACTACATTGATTAAATACTGCTTTGCTTAAAATTTTGCCACTTCTCAGCAATATCTGCTTCTGTGAAATAAAGTTTTATTATAAAACACAGGAAGGCAGAGAGAAGGAGGAAGGGGGAATAAGCAAAAAAAAAAAAAAAAAAAAAAAAAAAAAAAAAAAAAAAAAAAAAAAAAAAAAAAAAAAAAACAAAGGAAGAGGAGAAATAAGTATTTTAGGACTCATGTCCAAGAAGCAAGGTCCTACTACACAACAGTGCAAGCGAGCCAGTGTGTATTAAATCCTCAAATGGAAACTCGAACTCTACATAAAATGTGCCTTTGTGTGGTTTGGCTTCCAAAACAGATTAAGCTAAAGCATCTAAAAGCAATCTTAGAGCAAATGAAGACTATCCACAAGAATACTATAGAATAATCACTGCACTCCAGCTCTGCACTATGACTGTGATAGCTATATGACAGTAAATTCCCCATGACTTTCAAACAAAATCCTTAGTAAAGTAGGTTTCAGTGAATACAACCTTTAAACACCTTTCCTAACTCCTCTGAGTCTCCATKACTGATTTTTTTCATTCAGCAGACAGCATAAATAAACTGAATCACTGACATATTGATTATTAAATCTCCCTCAAAAAATTACTTTTAAGTAAATAACAATAATATACAGGGTATTACTTTTATAACTCTGTTTTTTTCACCATTTGCAGACAAGAGTGAGATTTTTAACACTGTAAGCACAAAAAATTCTGACTGGAAAAAAATTCTACAAAATAAATTGTTGCAAAGGGGACACGGCAGAGAAAAGGTTATTAGAATGGTTAACAATCATTATTCATTTTCTGATGCAAACACAGCAATCGGAAATTAATGTTTCTCGATCAAGTAACTGATAGCCTACACAAAGCACTTGAGGGAGAAAAAAGTGCAAGAGTGCGTGCACATGCATATATATAGTGGGTTTTAGCAGTATAAAATTCCTGCAGTAATTAGTTGCAAGCAGAATAAGAAATAACAGACTTTAGTACCAGAAAAGGAAGAAGCTTTTCTCAGCCACAAGGCACAAAGTGGAAGATGTCATTAGGAAGAGACAAGAGACAGAAAATGGATACAGTGAGGAAAGGACTCTGACAAAGAACAGGAAATTGGAAAAGGGACAAAATGCAATGAGATTAAAACTACAGACAGCGGCAAGTTTTGTGGAGCTTTGAAAGGGATGACAAAATACTTAAACTGCATTTAAGAGGTGCCTATGAAGACTGAGAGCAAGAGAGTAATAACAGATATTTGCTACTGGTGAGGAGTCATGTGAAAATGCAGATTCCCTCCAGTCTTGGATTTCACAGCACAGACAAGGCAAAGTCCAAACTCCTGGCGCAAACACAGGCCTACTGGAGGAGATGTTAAAGGGGAATACAGGAATGCACGTGACTTGAAAATGTATAGGGAATACTGAGAGACAAGCTGGCAGATATTTAGGGACATTTGTGGACAGTAACACATTAAACAGAAGAGAAATACAAATCTCCATCTGGTCCAGAAACAGTAGCAACATTCAGAAGAAAATCAAAACCAACTGTATCTCACAGAAAGACAGGAGCAATTACTCCACGGCACTAACATGAGGATTTAAAATGAGAGAAAGGCACCAGTTCTGTGTGAACACACAYGTCACTACAGGTTAATGAGCGATAACAAAAGTTTTCGTGTCATCAGACACGGAGATAGCCTAAGACCGAATAGAAAGTTCTAGATACTGTGGRGTTTTTTTTAGAATTTCACAGCATTTTGAGCATAAATGATCTACAYGAGAAGTGCGGGCAGAAGCACTGAATCACTACAACTGAAATGTTCTATATCCAAAATGGGATTTAGTCTTCAAAGGAAGGCTGTTTTTTAAATTATTATTTTTTAAAGCCTGTGGACTGCGTAACATCAATATATTTCACTGAACTCCAGGGCGCAGAGCCCCTAACACACAGAGCCAGGATCACTCAGCGGCACTGGAGCCTGGGCACAGCATGATGCATTTCATAAAGAGCAACAGGAAAGGAGACAAGGTGGTCACTGAGCAAAGACAGACACGTACTGTCACATTTACCCATTCAAATTCTCCCTTTCCTGAAGCATTTGCTTATTAATGCCAACATCAGCTTCCACAAGCATCAGACASCAAAGCATACCAGTAGGAAGAGCAGCTATCAAGCTGCCTCAGGACTGCAGACTACCTGAAGTCCTCTGGAAGGAGGAACAGGTTTCATTCGATAGTTTAATCAGTGATAGGACACTGACATAAACTGTTACTGCTGAGGGCTGGCTAATGAGCAAGCTGATTAAGCATTAAATCCACCTGCTTTCCGAAAACTTCAGTTTCTGATGGTTTAAAGATTTGATTCCTCTTCAAGGAGGACTGAAGTCTCCACAGGGACTTGGTTAAAGGGCCACTCCGTAACTGCAGTGAATGGGGGCCCCAGATTAAATGGCAAAYTGAGTTACTGGTTGCATAGCCATATGGGTATAAAATGGATGAAACTTCATTGTTATACTTGTATTAACAGGAAATCTGCTAAATGCAATACATATAAATATTCATGATCAGTAATTTTGAACACAATTCAAACAATACTCACCTACCACTACTTTCTAATAAATGTAAAAGGTTGCTTTCTAAATATTTACTTATTTGAGAATAGAATCAYTTAGTCAATAACTTAAAAGAGCTATTTTGCCTAAAAGGATAGTTTTAGCAAGACATATTTTAAGTGTGAAGAATTTTATTAAAGGCTATCAGAGAATTAAAGAGCTGGGGAGGGCAGTGAGTTTGTTGCACACAGCTCCATGGAACGTTATTTTAGAGATACGTAATTTTTCAACATACGCAGAGAAGCATAATCCAAGCAGTGTTTAAAAATAACTAGCTATGCAACAGGGTAGGCTTAAAAATTATTAGTATGCAGTGAACTCTACAGAGGAAGGTAAGATGGAAATTACAGATATACAGAAGGAGGCAATTTGCCTTCTACCTACCCTGACAGAGAAGAAAAAAGAAAGGAAATTAAATCATGTAAGCAAAACACATGATGACAGGGAGAAAGATCAGCTAGACAACTAATAAGGTCAAAGATTCAACAGTAAATAGAATAAGTTACTTAGAGATAACAACAAAAGGCTGGTCTTCATAGGATACTCATAGGAAAGCACTTCCTCACATAACAAAAGAGAACCTGCTTTCACTTTTCTGATCCCTCAGAAATGTCAAATTCAAGGCTCTTTTTCATTTTTCCTAACATGAAAGTTTAGATTAAATGCAGACAACACTTTTCTATCAATTTCGTCATAATCTATACAAAAAAGGGGCATGACCAAGCTAAAGACCAATTCTTGATATCTTCTAAACACGCACGGCTTTCAAATGATTTTTCTAATTTCTATCAGAGAGATTAATTTTGAGATAAGAGATCTAAAACAACATCTCCAAATGCTGTCTTCCATCCAACAGTAAACACAGTCAGGGCAAAAACCCATAGCATTCTGAGAGGTAGGAAGGAGACCAGTGATCACTTGAGAATGAATCTAAAAACAGATRAGTAACAGGTGACAAGTAAAAGTCCTCATAGAAAGAGGCTACAGTAAACCTCTTCTGTCCTCTATAAAATACATGTTAACTTCTTCAAAGCGATATGTAAAGCATGCCTGTAGTCTAGAACAGAATTTTATGAGTTCCGTCATGCATAAGGCAATAGAAATAGAATATGCAGAGACTGTATCTTCTTAYACATTTTTTAAAGAAGATTGAATAAAGGCCTTGTAAGCAATTCAATTGCATTTCTTTGTGATAGAGTGTGAACACTGTACCTGACTGATTCCTAAATGTAATGAAACACTCTCCGTGGCAATGGGCAGCACTCTATTGCTTTTGTTAAAAAGTAGAAAAAGAAGCACATGCGAAGCTCCTGGCATCCATTTAGGATGTTCAGCATTTTCAACCACTGCTAGTACTCTACTCATTCAAAGAGCCAATTGACAGGACACTGTAATACCCTCCAGCATAACTATAATTCCTCTTAGCTTTGTTCACCTGCTCAGTAGGGTTTAAAATGCTGGTTCCCTTAACTTCTCCATCTGACAAAACAAAGAATAATACATGAATAAAGCAGACTTAACGGCATCAGGTAGGGAAGGCTACAGAAAATGATGGACTCTGAAGTGATGCACGGTGCATGTACCCGGTATGACCAATGAAAATGTGCACATTTAATAGTGGAGGTATATATATGCATACACAGTGATTTTTTGCTATATCGGTACTATAGYATGTGAAAAAGAAATAAAAATAGTGTCTTCTCTGAATATGTCAGCACCAGACGTACTACTGCATTAAGTGAGAATCAGATCGGAAGACCTGTATGTTAATATAGGAACAACCAGATTGTCTCTCATTTCAGACAAATGCTTAGCTCCCAAATATTTCTCTTTACTATTGTTAAATAGTGGAACCACAACTGCAAGAGCTTTTTAACATGGTGTGTTTCCTTAGAAGACAGATCAAGCAATACCACAGTGTTGTGGTGAAATAGCACAATATCCTTTTCTTTTGCTTTTGAAAACTTAGGAATTTTAACACGAAACAAGAAAGCATCTGTAACTCAATTTCTTGGTATTCCATAAATATTGCCTTCTCTACAAGAGCTATATCTGCAAATTGCTTAGCATGTAAAAAACTGAATTCCTTGGGGCTTAATTCTGTATTCCTTACTGTGCACAATCTCTTTTGAAGTCAATACTTGTGATGTCATTTTAATTTTCTTAGCATCTGCCACTCTCATCTTAAGGAAAAAAAAACCCAATCCTTTAACTTGGTTTACAGTTCCTTCTAGACTGCCTTTTGTACTGTTTACAGATTTTGAAAAATCTTTCTGCAAAAATTAATATCCAGTGTATTCAGCTCACCTACTAATAAAAATATACAGAGTAATAGAGGAAATAAGCGAAGTATAACAAATACTGGACAAAAGTGAACCTTTTCAAAATGACATGCATTAACACCTTCCTGTCAACTGAAGACCCAGCAGGAAGAATGGTCTAATGTCACCTCTTTTCATTATATGAACAGGAAATCCAGCATTAGCAATACTGGTGACTACAAACACTGCAGCATGACACAGGACTCTTAAGCATGTAGTACTTGGTGAAACTGTACAAAATTGCACGATCTGTGTGAACGCTTTGCAAAGATTTCAATATCCAGGCATATTTCAATATCCCTTTATCTGTCCCACTTTATCATATACACAGATCCATGCTAAAGACAATCCTGTAAAATTGCCTAAATAAATAATGCTTCTCCTGTATTCATGATGATACATTTACAGAAAGAACCTCCTGTCACAACAGAAATGCTGAACCTATCTCAATTTCAAGTTGTGGTAACTGTCTCCTATTTTCATCTTAGCATACTTGCCAATGTTTTTTTGGTTTGTTYGTTTGCAGAAGTGAAACTTAAGAACAGCTGCAATGTGGCATAAAACACCTAAAATACCCAATTTTTGAACACAGCTGGGAAGGGGTCACTGGCCTGGCCTTTACCACCTCTTACTGAGGAACACTTGCTTATCAAGAACATCCCAGAGCCACCTTTTTCAGTTATTTTATTTTGGAATATATTGTGYCTCCTTTTTGTTTTGCTCATAGCTTTTTACTTCACAGTTTGGCCCTCTCCTSTTCAGAAGACATACTGTGTTCTGTAGACAAACCTGAGTGACATCAATACCATCAGTCTGAAGGATCATAGAAAAGATAAATCTGGAAAAAATCCTGGAACAACGATCACATTACCATGTGTTCTTGATGCTGAGTTCTCRAAGTGCGTGCTAGGAATACAATGACAGCACATCAGAATGATTACAAGGATGTTGTTAATTATTTAGTGTATCAATGGAGTGCATCAATCATTTCAACACGAGACAGCCTTCATACTGTAAAGCACAATTCCTTAAAGCCCAGTAATGCACCATGCTTGAATACAGCAATATACAGTGAAGAAAGGTACCACCGACTGATTTTTTTTTTTTTTTTTTCGGTTTGAAGTGCTAATAGGTCAGTCCAGCTTAGGGAGTGGGGGAAAGACTTGCATGGAAAAATTTGATTAGCAAAGATTTTTTTTATACATATATATAATATATATACATATATTACTTCTGAATTTTTTTAAATTTCAACATAGTTTTGTTACACACCAATATTTCTGTGATTTGTAAAACACGTAAGCTTGCTTTGCAGAGGTTGTTTAAAATAAATCTAGCATCATAGAACAACAAATAATCTACCAACATTTATGGAGTAATTTATTTCTCCAAATAGTTATAGGGATCTAAAATACTTATGGTTACTGGATAGATCAATCCCTTTATGGGTTCAATCATGATCAGGGGGGTTTAAGAACTGTAAGATTTGTGAAAAACTTGTCACAGCTTCAGTTAGTATTTCTTGAATTTGTCAGATGTCCACGTATGAAGAAACCCTCCAAAACCAGCCATTTATTCAGACTTTTAATTTTATGAGCTTTGCTTTGTGCCAGCATTTTTCAGTTTACACTGAAAAACGACAATAACAGTAACATTTTTTTTGTTTGAAATATATTTTTAAATATGCTGGTTCACATAAAAATGTTTTGATTACTGAAAAGCATAACTTAGTGAAGTTACAGAGATATAACAAGTCATTATGCTAATCCTATTCAGCTACTCAAGGTCTGATCAGATATTTGATATGAGTAAGTTGTGTTAATTTATTTTCCAGTGCATAAAATTCAAACACATTTAACTACATCGTTTGTGCATTATGTGAGACATAAACAAAAAACTCCCTTCCTGTTATTACACAGTTAGATAACAATGGTGTCTGTCCTCTGACTTCTTGATATATGGTATATTAATTTTAACAAAGGCTAAATGAAAAGAGGAAAATAAGCAATACACTATTATTAATAAGTTTAAAAAAAGATAACTTTTTCCCCTCCACGGTCAGAATTGAGTGATAAACTTATTTGACCATATTTCCTTTTTGGAAAATAGGTATTACATAAATTCATTTCTGTCACAAATTCTAATCTTAAGGATACTAGACTAAAAGGAACACGCTGTCRGAGAACCTAAATGGAGTTTCAGAAGCATGCTCTTCTCTCCCAGCCATTATCAAATCTTTTTGTGATGGTAAATAAYTCACCTTTTCTCTGTTCCCATGTGGACAAATATACTGTGCATATAATTTTCTCGCATGTATTTTATTTTTTTACAGAATCATAGAACAATTGAGGTTAGAAGGGATCTTTGGAGATCACCTAGTCCATYCCCCCTGCTCAGTGCAGGGTCAGCTACCACAGGCAGCCAGGACTGCATTCAGCTGKTTTTTTAGTATCTCCAAGGATGAAGACACCAAAACCATCTTCCTCTCCCCATCCTCCCCCCCCTTTTATTTTTCAGTAAGTTGTTTGAAAATAACTTTTTAGGCAAGTTCATTTATTTCACAGTTCCTTAAATTATATCAAGTATAGAACAACAAAATCTTCAAAGCAACCATTTATGATGTTATTCTCATTTCTGAATTATTGAAAATGACATAAGTAATGTTAATTAAAAGACTTCATGTTACATACTGCCCACAAAAGATTTTACAAATAAAGCTCTGAAAAATATTGCTATCATCAACTGTTCTTCACATATGAAATGAAGTAGATATTTGAGATCTCAAAAGTACATCAGACCTTTACAATAAGCATCAATTTGAAGACTGTGTACAACTTATTAGACAGCAATTTATTTTCCAGGCTGCTATCTAGTGAAGCAGATTTCTCCCATCGTCAGTTAACTTACTTAGTCTCTGAGCAGCCTCCAGGGCATCATTTGCAGAATCAGCCACAAAGAATCTCTGAACTGTAACCCCATGGTCTGCCATTAGTTTTTTACTTTGGTACTCCTGCAGGTTCAGCCATCGTCTTGGGGTTAATTGAACAGCCTACAAAAATGAGAAGGGAAAGTAACACAATGCTCATTAAGAACAGCTCATAAAACAATCAGCTGAGCTCTTCATCCTTATCGTTATCTCAAACTAGCAGTTACAGAACACTATTTCAGAGAAGAGGTAAAATATCCATTGATTTACCCAAGTGCCTTTTCTCAACATTTTTGTACCCAAAGTATTCTGAAATCTATAAAGCGTAAGCTACACAATGCTCACTAGATGATCTTGGCTAGGTAAGACGTGTTGTATTAAATATCARCACAGATTTGCAAATATACTTGGTTTGAAATCTAAAGTCTACTTACGTTTTTATGTTGTCTATTAGTAGTCTTACTTTAAATACAAATTCATTGTTTCACACTAAATATTCCTTCTTAACAGTAGATTTTACATAATTCTTAAAATCATTTAGATTGATATTATACATTTATTGCTGTGTAACTGAGAAGAAAAACAACTAAAATGGAACTGGTGTCAATTTTTAAGAAAGAGTGATAGTATAGTGGTTATCACATCTGCGTTACACGCTGAAGGTCCTGGGTTCAAGCCTCAGTAGAACCAGCACCAGGAAATCTTTGGGAGGTTGGACTAGACAACCTCCAGAGGTCCCTTCCAATCTTACTGATTCTGTGACTACATACTAATATGTGTACTATTTGTGGTGGACTGTTATCTGTGCTTAGCTGGTTGCAGTTCTAGGTATATTTGTTGAAAAACCCAGCACAATCACTTCAGCCATGCAAGTCCAACTACAGCTAGAGGAGAATTTATCTCCTGCCGTCAACATACAAGTTTGGATGTCACAAGTGCCTAYGTTTTTTTTCATGGATACAAAGATACGAAAATCTTACACTAAAAAAAGGTAACATTTACTAGTCTTGCAGGTAAATATATCGCATATAGACACTGTAGAAGTCAGGAGTCCATTACGAAATGATTTTAAAGAAAGGGCACATTCTGTGCACAGGATAAACTGTTACCAACAGAAGCAAGAACTAYGGAGCTGCTAAGCTGACATCCTGTTGTTATTACAATGCATACTTCCATAATGCATATGCTGGTTTTAAAAGAATAAAACCTGCAAGAGAGATATTTTAGGTCCAGCTCTGCAAAGACATTTCTATGCATTTTAAATAAATATCTTGAAATTTTTGATCACAAGTAGAAACTGACTTTTCTGAAGATGTCAAACACAGACTTCTGAAAGTGCTATTGATAATAATAAGAATTCTTTGACAAAGAGCTCATRCTTGCACAAACCTACAGATATAAGTTAGATAATATTTTAGTAATCTCTTTAGGCTGGGCAGTTCTCATACTAACAATTCAAAGAGATTATTATAGTCATTCATAGAAATAGAGAAACTGAAAAGTTATTCTGAAAGGTATCACTGATTCCTGGCAATGGTATAGTTACAATTTACACCAGCAAAAAAATGTTATTCTTGTATGTAGAGATGAACTGTTGTTCTAATGGCAGGAAGCCCAAAATAAATCATTGATTTCTCATGAGGTACAATATGCAAGCTAGTACCATACACGTAGACACATTAGACAAAGAGGATTTATTATATTAACACTTTGATTACTAACACCATGAAAAAATAGTATCCTAATATAGCTTTATACTGAAAACAAAAAGCCTCCATGTTAATGGTTTTCAATAATACAAACCCTTTATCACAATATTAAATATTGCATTATATCAAAAGCAAACCACCATCTGTTGCTACTTGCTTTGAAACAGAACTCAAAAATTGATGCATTACAGAAATGCAAACCCCATCTTTGCACATCACCAGGTTTTCTGCATGAAGCAACTCCCACAGAACATAAATAGTTACAAGCTCAGAATGACACATTTTAAATTCTTTTTAATGCAACCTCATGAAGTATGCTAAAAAATAAAACCCCAAAGAGCATGCTGACAATACTATCTCTAATTTTAGGCAATATTTCTATTGTACAGGCTCCTCAGTATGTTTTCTATTTCTCAAAGTTATTCAGACACAATACATTATTCAGTTTACATAATGCCTTCAAATTCAGGGTCACAATTTAAAGCAATACTCATAATTTCTGAATTTTAATTTATTTTATTATTTTAAGACCCCTGTTAGACTCTTAACAACTATTACTTCATGGTCATTTCCACAAAGGGATTAACACCAGGAGCCTGGAGGGACCCTGAAGGTCAAATCCAACCTCAGATGGAAAATAGAGACAGAGAACTTAACCAAACGCTGACTCAACAGGCCCACAGTTTCTGTCAAGCTACAAACCAGCTTCTACCGGAGAAAATACTAGTTCTACCTATGACATTCATAAACATTCTCTTTTTCATCATTTCTCAAAAGACTCTCTCATAATTATAACATTATTATGAGGATTTTTGAATACATCATTACTGATATACAATTGATATTTTTATATATGTGTATTTCATAACATTTAATTCACKCATTTTATTTAATCCACATGCACATGCATACTGCGGAGAAGCACCACCTGTGAGCACATATTGTCACTTCACATGTCTGAATCTGTATAGGCAAAATAGCACATTATTAAACTAGGTTATCACAGCCGTAAGATTAAAATCCATTTTCAAAGGCCCACCTTCCAGCTGCAAGGAACAGCAAATGAAAGAACATCCCTAAAGTGATTAAAGCCAACCACCATGGAAGAGGAAGAGGAGGAGAAAGGAAAAAAATAATGCACACCTTGATGAGACTAGCTGGCTTGGARTCAATTCTGCTCCAGTTAAAAGCTGTATCCAAGAAATACACCTGCCTGCTGGGGCCTGGAGCTACAGTACAAGAACATCTGCAAAGACTTTCCTCTTTCCATTTCTCTTAATCAACAGAGAATTCACACATCTGACTTTGAGGTACAGAAAGGTAAGTTCAGACCTTCAGTCAAAGTTGACTGACTTAGAACAAAATGAACAAAATCATCAATTCTAATTTAAGTCAGAAAGTAAGAAACCTTGATTTAATTAATCAATTGTTCTCAAATTCCATGTTTCTATTTTCCAAAAGAAAGGTTAATTCTCCTTAGTTGGYAGTCAATAAAAAGCCGATCTGAAACAAAGAATAGGTCTACACTAAGTTTGGTAGCATTCTTCGCTTATCTGTAAATATTCATAAATATTACAGATTAGGATTCTTAATTTTTGTGTTAGGCAACCTTTTGTATTTATGGGAAACCACACGACCTTTTGAGACGTATGTCAAATTGCTTCTGAATAAAAGTAAAAAAAAAAATGTTAAAGATGCTATATTAAATAAAAAACTGAGTTAAACATCTTACTAAGTACTTTTCTTGTRCACATTTACTTAATACCAAATGGTTTGTATAGAAATATCTACAGTTCACTAATTCAGATAATAAACAGTGAACATAGCAACGAAAATTTAAGAATTAGTCTTCAAAACCTAACYTTTACTGATCATTTAGAATAAATCTCAATTTTGCATGTACTTGTTAGTAAGCTAATCCAAACCAAATAAACTAAATGGAAAACATTCAAGTAATCTCGTTCTGGGCCAGACTTCTGTTGCTGTTACTTGACAAAAAAAATCTCTTTCAACGTGACTTGTTTCCAAATTTTTGTTTGGGTAGGGATTAAGTAGTTACGGGATCTGCAATGCAGCACAAAGTCTTGCAGACTGACATCTGCAATGTTACTTCAAACTAACAACATTTAAGTGATAAAAATCTTTTGAAGACTCTCATACAACATGGGCTGCGAAGAGGCACCAGCTGAGGACGGCCACCAGCGTCAGCTCCCAAGATGCGAGAGACGCGGAGCGGAGACGACGGCACGCTGAGGAGCRGAAACTCCGCTTGTTCTTAGGAGAAGAGGTCCCTTCTCCAGGGACGCCCACCCGGTGCCCCGTACGCCGGTGGCAGCTCCAGTCTGGCTCAGTTAATGACCAAATGCAAGCCTAACAGCTCAAACAGGAAGCTGGAATAAGCTCTATTCCCAGCCATACTCCTGTGTGTTACAAAAGCTTTTGGTACGCGTTTTCCAGTTGTAAAACAGATAAAACTCCAAATGCTCTGCATAGATATTYCAAATCATTACTGAGATGTTAAAATTATATTACATATACATACAGTGTAGGTACATACACGCATACAGGCACAGAGGTCTGTTCTTATTTAAATATTAGAAAAGCAGTGTTAAGAAACCATGAGAAAATTTCCTGTACAAATTATGAACGAGACAGGTTTGAGGAGCACAAATTAAAAATAAAAAAAGAGAATAATTCATTTGAAAGAACTGGCAAAACAGTCCTAAGGGTGACAAAGCAGAGATCTGGCCAAAAACTGCTGGTACAGAAAAGAGAAGCCTACAAATGTAAAACTGGTAAGTATATACATTTTTTCTCTCTTCTGTATTATATGATTCTAAGAGAAGCTACCTTAACTGAATGCCAACTTAAAACTTTCAGTCGTGGCTTTCAACAAAATAGAAACTCCTAGTTGTAAATAAACTACTCAACAAAATGAATTAGTACAGTCTATCACAGTAGATGGAATATAATATATTGAAGAAATGAACAAAGTTTGTATTAAAAGCTCTGAAGAGCAAAGAATATGAAAAACTTGCTTTAAAGCACTTGAAGCATACACACCAGATGTCTAGAAGAGCAGGCAAAATATAGCAGTGACAAAAGAGATGAAATAAAGCAAAAGCCTTGAATCTATAAAGATGACTACTCTTTTAAGATCATCTTGAAAAAAATGAGAAAAAAATGTCACAAGCAAATGCATTTTAGATTTACAGAACAAAAAATAAGAAAATGACCACAAGATGTTAGAAATGTGAGTAAATAGATGATCCCAAGAACTAATTCCCAATTCAAAGACATTTCAGTTATAATAAATATGTGGCTGAAAGACTGAAAAGTCACCAGYGTGACAGAAACAAAGCCATAGGGGAGACAGCAATAAAAAGAATCAATTAAGTACAAGAATTTGGAAAAATCCTTGTCGGACGAAGTTCTCAACCCTCTCAAATACATTTAGAGCAAGCAGTCTCAAGAAGCTGAGGTGGCCTTGAAATAGCTTCCTGGGCACAGTGAATTTCGATGCAGCCTACAGATACCTACGGGTCCCTGACTACTGCACAAACACACACAGCCCTAAGACAGCCTAGAAAGGAGTTTACAAAATTGTAAAAGAACGTTATTTCCCAGGCCTAGTCTTCYGTGGACAGACACAATCCAGCCCTTCCCCTTGAGGCTTATCGGCGGGGCACAGAACRCAACTCCAGCGTCCCACGCTTCCCAGCCCTCCTATTTACTTTCCCATTCTCCAGCTCTGCTCTCCTCAGGGATTTAATTGCTCTCGGCAGCACTGAAGAGCCCTGCTGCACCCACCACTGCACTCCTGTCTTTTCAGAAAGGCAGACTGAGGAAGGAGGATGTAAATTACCTTCAGGAAAAATAACTTCAATTTGTAGAGGGGAAGAAAAAAAGCACCTAAAAGAGAAACTAAGGCAGCAGCTACTTTTTAAGAATTTCTGCTTATTATCGACTCTAACCTCCTTCTATTCCCAGCTTATTCCTCTTCTTGAATACTATTACTTCCTCTGCACACATACTAGTCAGAAAACCGTACTGGAAAACACCATACATCTCTCTGACTTTTCCACGCAGTTTGGCTGAAAGGCAATATGCTTAACCAGTTTAAGCTATATCTGTGTTTTATCTTTTTTTTTTTTTTTTTTTTTTATTGCAAGGAGTAAAAGCCTTATTACAGAGATTCTGTCACTCCAGCCTACCAGGAAAGGACTGGAAATAGTAAATGGGCTTTGCTGAAACTTGAGCTCCCAATGCGACCTCTTAGGGTTTGTCTTCACAGGATGACAGGCCAGAACTAGAAAATCTAGAGCCTTATTATTTCCACTGGTGGCATATTTCCTGTTAATCTTAAAGACTTTTTTCCTACCCAAAATAGTTTTAAAATACTTCCTACTAAACTTGCACATTCTCATTACTATACATATACTTTAAACTTGACCATTAAYTTCTGAAAACCTCTGAGCAGTCCAAAGAACAGTGCTAGGTTTAAAATACACTTTTCTAATTTTTTTYAGTTGTCATTCTACCTCTTCTTAGCCTGTTAGCTACAATTTTTGTAACCAAGAAAAAGTTAAAATCACTCCAGTGAGAATAAATTAAAGAAATTAAAATCTAGTATTTATGTTTTCATACAGTGGAATAAAGAAAAGCTCAAGCTAAAAAATTTAGCCTTTGAAAAGCAAGTTCTTATTAAAAGRGCAAAATAAGTATTATGTTTCTGTTGAAGACTTCCAACAGAACCGATATTTCCACGGGGGGGGCGGGGGAATAATAGCTTTTAAATGAGCTATTTCTTTACGTCATGTATTTATGTATACATATTATATACAGAGAGCAGCTCTCATCTGAGATTCAGATATTTC